>NC_133528.1:356439-712878 GCF_048544455.1 Silene latifolia
ACATTTTTCACGATAATCCGAGTTTCGGCGAATGCTGGTTTGTGGCACACCGGCACCCCAAATGTCTTCCGTTGGTGCTCAAACTTTGCGTGGCCGCATTATCTCACCCGAGGAACTTTCTATGTGATTTCCGGAGACTTTTATTCCGGGACCCCGAATCCCGAAAAACGTGTATTATACACTTCAATTTCACCGTTCGGAAGGTCGATCGGAACCTTTCTTTTTCTCCCTATTTTTCAATCACGCGTCCGAGCTCATTTCAGGAATCAACCTGTTCAATTTCAGCCTCAAATAACGAGCTTTAACACATTTTTCACGATAATCCGAGTTTCGGCGAATGCTGGTTTGTGGCACACAGGCACCCCCAAATGTCTTCCGTTGGTGCTCAAACTTTGAATGGCCGCTTTATCTGACCCGAGGAACTTTCTATGTTATTTCCGGAGACTTTTATTCCGGGACCCCGGAATCCCGAAAAACAGTGTATTATACACTTCAATTTCAGCCGTTCGGAAGGTCGTACCGGAACCTGTTTCTTTTTCTCCCTATTTTTCAATCACGAGTCCGAGCTCATTTCAGAAATCAACCTGTTCGATTTCAGGAATCAACCTGTTCGATTTCAGCCTCAAATAACGAGATTTAACACATTTTTCACGATAATCCGAGTTTCGGCGAATGCTGGTTTGTGGCACACCGGCACCCCCAAATGTCTTCCGTTGGTGCTCAAACTTTGCGTGGCCGCATTATCTGACCCGAGGAACTTTCTATGTTATTTCCGGAGACTTTTATTCGGAACCCGAATCCCAGAAAAACCGTGTATTATACACTTCAATTTCGGCCGTTCGGAAGGTCGTACTTAACCTGTTTCTTTTTCTCCCTATTTTTCAATCACGCGCCCGAGCTCATTTTAGGAATCAACCTGTTCGATTTCAGGAATCAACCTGGTTCAATTTTTCACCTCAAATAACGAGATTTAACACATTTTTCACGATAATCCGAGTTTCGGCGAATGCTGGTTTGTGGCACACAGGCACCCCCAAATGTCTTTCGTTGTTGCTCAAACTTTGCGTGGCAGCTTTATCTGACCCGTGGAACTTTCTATGTTATTTCCGGAGACTTTTATTCGGGACCGGAATCCCAAAAACCGTGTATTATACACTTCAATTTCAAATTGTTCGGAAGGTCGTGACTAGGAACTGTTTCTTTTTCTCCCTATTTTTCAATCACGCGTCCGAGCTCATTTTCAGAATCAACTGTTCGATTTCAGGAATCAACCTGTTCGATTTCAGGAATCAACCTGTTCGATTTTGGCCTCAAATAAAGAGCTTTAACACATTTTTCACGATAATCCGAGTTTCGGCGAATGCTGGTTTGTGGCACCCCGACACCCCCAAATGTCTTCCGTTGGTACTCAAACTTTGCGTGACCGCTTTATCTGCCCTCAGGAACTTTCTATGTGATTTCCGGAGAATTTTATTCCGGGACCCCGGAATACCGAAAAACCGTGTGTTATACACTTCAATTTCAGCCGTTCAGAAGGTCGTACCGGAACCTGTTTCTTTTTCGCCCTGTTTTTCAATCACGCGTCCGAGCATATTTCAGGAATCAACCTGTTCGATTTCAGGTATCAACCTGTTCGATTTCAGCCTCAAATAACGAGCTTTAACACATTTTTCACGATAATACGAGTTTCGCGAATCTTTGGTTTTGGCACACCGGCACCCCCAAATGTCTTCCGTTGGTGCTAAAACTTTGCGTGGCCGCTTTATCTGACCCGAGGAGCTTTCTATGTGATTTCCGGAGAATTTTATTCCGGGACCCCGGAATCCCGAAAAACCGTGTATTATACACTTCAATTTCAGCCGTTCGGAAGGTCGTACCAGAACCTGTTTTTCAATCACGCGTCCGAGCTCATTTCAGGAATCAACCTGTTCGATTTCAGGAATCAACCTTTTCAATTTCAGCCTCAAATAACGAGCTTTAACACATTTTTCACGATAATCCGAGTTTCGGCGAATGCTGGTTTGTGGCACACAAGCACCCCCAAATGTCTTCCGTTGGTGCTCAAACTTTGCGTGGCCGCATTATCTGACCCGAGTAACTTTCTATGTTATTTCCGGAGACTTTTATTCCGGAACTCCGGAATCCCGAAAAACCGTGCATTATACACTTCAATTTCAGCCGTTCACAAGGTCGTACCGAAACCTGTTTCTTTTTCACCCTGTTTTTCAATCACGCGTCCGAGCTCATTTCAGGAATCAACCTGTTCAATTTCAGCCTCAAATAACGAGCTTTAACACATTTTTCACGATAATCCGAGTTTCGGCGAATGCTGGTTTGTGGCACACAAGCACCCCCAAATGTCTTCCGTTGGTGCTCAAACTTTGCGTGGCCACATTATCTGACCCGAGGAACTTTCTATGTTATTTCCGGAGACTTTTATTCCGGGACCCAGGAATCCCGAAAAACCGTGTATTATACACTTCAATTTCAGCCGTTCGGAAGGTCGTACCAGAACCTGTTTCTTTTTCTCCCTATTTTTCAATCACGCGCCCGAGCTCATTTTAGGAATCAACCTGTTCGATTTCAGGAATCAACCTGATCAATTTCAGCCTCAAATAACGAGATTTAACACATTTTTCACGATAATCCGAGTTTCGGCGAATGCTGGTTTGTGGCACACAGGCACCCCCAAATGTCTTCCGTTGCTGCTCAAACTTTGCGTGGCAGCTTTATCTGACCCGTGGAACTTTCTACGTTATTTCCGGAGACTTTTATTCCGGGACCCCGGAATCCCAAAAAACCGTGTATTATACACTTCAATTTCAGCCGTTCGGAAGGTCGTACCGGAACCTGTTTCTTTTTCTCTCTATTTTTCAATCACGCGTCCGAGCTCATTTCAGGAATCAACCTGTTCGATTTCAGGAATCAACCTGTTCGATTTCAGGAATCAACCTGTTCGATTTTGGCCTCAAATAACGAGCTTTAACACATTTTTCACGATAATCCGAGTTTCGGCGAATCCTTGGTTTGTGGCACCCCGACACCCCAAATGTCTTCCGTTGGTGCTCAAACTTTGCGTGACCGCTTTATCTCGCCCTCGGGAACTTTCTATGTGATTTCCGGAGAATTTTATTAGGGACCGGAATACCAAAAAACCGTGTATTATACACTTCAATTGTAGTTTCAAACTGCTCGTAAGGTCGCACGGAACTGTTTCTTTTTCGCCCTGTTTTTCAATCACGCGTCCGAGCTCATTTCAGGAATCAACCTGTTCGATTTCAGGAATCAACCTGTTCGATTTCAGCCTCAAATAACGAGCTTTAACACATTTTTCACGATAATACGAGTTTCGGCGAATGCTGGTTTGTGGCACACCGGCACCCTCAAATGGCTTCCGTTGGTGCTAAAACTTTGCGTGGCCGCTTTATCTGACCCGAGGAGCTTTCTATGTGATTTCCGGAGAATTTTATTCCGGGACCCCGGAATCCCGAAAAACCGTGTATTATACACTTCAATTTCAGCCGTTCGGAAGGTCGTACCAGAACCTGTTTTTCAATCACGCGTCCGAGCTCATTTCAGGAATCAACCTGTTCGATTTCAGGAATCAACCTGTTCGATTTCAGCCTCAAATAAAGAGCTTTAACACATTTTTCACGATAATCCGAGTTTCGGCGAATGCTGGTTTGTGGCACACAAGCACCCCCAAATGTCTTCCGTTGGTGCTCAAACTTTGCGTGGCCGCATTATCTGACCCGAGTAACTTTCTATGTTATTTCCGGAGACTTTTATTCCGGGACTCCGGAATCCCGAAAAACCGTGCATTATACACTTCAATTTCAGCCGTTCACAAGGTCGCATCAAAACTGTTTCTTTTTCACCCTGTTTTTCAATCACGCGTCCGAGCTCATTTCAGGAATCAACCTGTTCAATTTAAGCCTCAAATAACGAGCTTTAACACATTTTTCACGATAATCCGAGTTTGGCGAATCTTTGGTTTTGGCACACAGGCACCCCCAAATGTCTTCCGTTGGTGCTCAAACTTTGCGTGGCCGCTTTATCTGACCCGAGGAACTTTCTATGTTATTTCCGGAGACTTTTATTCCGGGACCCCGGAATCCCGAAAAACAGTGTATTATACACTTCAATTTCAGCCGTTCGGAAGGTCGTACCGGAACCTGTTTCTTTTTCTCCCTATTTTTCAATCACGAGTCCGAGCTCATTTCAGAAATCAACCTGTTCAATTTGACCTCAAATAACGAGCTTTAACACATTTTTCACGATAATCCGAGTTTCGGCGAATCTTTGGTTTCAGGCACACAGGCACCCCCAAATGTCTTCCGTTGGTGCTCAAACTTTGAATGGCCGCTTATATCGACCCGAGGAACTTTCTATGTTATTTTAGGAGACTTTTATTAGGGACCCGGAATCCCAAAAAAAGCAGTGTATTATACACTTCAATTTTGCCGTTCGGAAGGTCGTACCGGAACCTGTTTCTTTTTCTCCCTATTTTTCAATCACGAGTCCGAGCTCATTTCAGAAATCAACCTGTTCGATTTCAGGAATCAACCTGTTCGATTTCAGCCTCAAATAACGAGATTTAACACATTTTTCACGATAATTCGAGTTTCGGCGAATGCTGGTTTGTGGCACACAGGCACCCCCAAATGTCTTCCGTTGGTGCTCAAACTTTGCGTGGCCGCATTATCTGACCCGAGGAACTTTCTATGTTATTTCCGGAGACTTTTATTCCGGAACCCCGGAATCCCGAAAAACCGTGTATTATACACTTCAATTTCAGCCGTTCGGAAGGTCGTACCAGAACCTGTTTCTTTTTCTCCCTATTTTTCAATCACGCGCCCGAGCTCATTTTAGGAATCAACCTGTTCGATTTCAGGAATCAACCTGGTTCAATTTCAGCCTCAAATAACGAGATTTAACACATTTTTCACGATAATCCGAGTTTCGGCGAATGCTGGTTTGTGGCACACAGGCACCCCCAAATGTCTTCCGTTGTTGCTCAAACTTTGCGTGGCAGCTTTATCTGACCCGTGGAACTTTCTATGTTATTTCCGGAGACTTTTATTCCGGGACCCCGGAATCCCAAAAAACCGTGTATTATACACTTCAATTTCAGCCGTTCGGAAGGTCGTACCGGAACCTGTTTCTTTTTCTCCCTATTTTTCAATCACGCGTCCGAGCTCATTTCAGGAATCAACCTGTTCGATTTCAGGAATCAACCTGTTCGATTTCAGGAATCAACCTGTTCGATTTTGGCCTCAAATAAAGAGCTTTAACACATTTTTCACGATAATCCGAGTTTCGGCGAATGCTGGTTTGTGGCACCCCGACACCCCCAAATGTCTTCCGTTGGTACTCAAACTTTGCGTGACCGCTTTATCTGCCCTCAGGAACTTTCTATGTGATTTCCGGAGAATTTTATTCCGGGACCCCGGAATACCGAAAAACCGTGTGTTATACACTTCAATTTCACTGCGTTCGTAAGGTCGCACGGAACTGTTTCTTTTTCGCCCTGTTTTTCAATCACGCGTCCGAGCATATTTCAGGAATCAACCTGTTCGATTTCAGGTATCAACCTGTTCGATTTCAGCCTCAAATAACGAGCTTTAACACATTTTTCACGATAATACGAGTTTCGGCGAATGCTGGTTTGTGGCACACCGGCACCCCCAAATGTCTTCCGTTGGTGCTAAAACTTTGCGTGGCCGCTTTATCTGACCCGAGGAGCTTTCTATGTGATTTCCGGAGAATTTTATTCGGGACCGGAATCCCGAAAAACCGTGTATTATACACTTCAATTTCAGCCGTTCGGAAGGTCGTACCAGAACCTGTTTTTCAATCACGCGTCCGAGCTCATTTCAGGAATCAACCTGTTCGATTTCAGGAATCAACCTTTTCAATTTCAGCCTCAAATAACGAGCTTTAACACATTTTTCACGATAATCCGAGTTTCGCGAATCTTTGGTTTCAGGCACACAAGCACCCCCAAATGTCTTCCGTTGGTGCTCAAACTTTGCGTGGCCGCATTATCTGACCCGAGTAACTTTCTATGTTATTTCCGGAGACTTTTATTAGGAACTCCTAATCCCGAAAAACCGTGCATTATACACTTCAATTTGCCGTTCACAAGGTCGCATCAAACCTGTTTCTTTTTCACCCTGTTTTTCAATCACGCGTCCGAGCTCATTTCAGGAATCAACCTGTTCAATTTCAGCCTCAAATAACGAGCTTTAACACATTTTTCACGATAATCCGAGTTTCGGCGAATGCTGGTTTGTGGCACACAAGCACCCCCAAATGTCTTCCGTTGGTGCTCAAACTTTGCGTGGCCACATTATCTGACCCGAGGAACTTTCTATGTTATTTCCGGAGACTTTTATTCGGGACCGTGAATCCCGAAAAACCGTGTATTATACACTTCAATTTCAAATTGTTCGGAAGGTCGTTAACCTGTTTCTTTTTCTCCCTATTTTTCAATCACGCGCCCGAGCTCATTTTAGGAATCAACCTGTTCGATTTCAGGAATCAACCTGATCAATTTCAGCCTCAAATAACGAGATTTAACACATTTTTCACGATAATCCGAGTTTCGGCGAATGCTGGTTTGTGGCACACAGGCACCCCCAAATGTCTTCCGTTGCTGCTCAAACTTTGCGTGGCAGCTTTATCTGACCCGTGGAACTTTCTACGTTATTTCCGGAGACTTTTATTCCGGGACCCCGGAATCCCAAAAAACCGTGTATTATACACTTCAATTTCAGCCGTTCGGAAGGTCGTACCGGAACCTGTTTCTTTTTCTCTCTATTTTTCAATCACGCGTCCGAGCTCATTTCAGGAATCAACCTGTTCGATTTCAGGAATCAACCTGTTCGATTTCAGGAATCAACCTGTTCGATTTTGGCCTCAAATAACGAGCTTTAACACATTTTTCACGATAATCCGAGTTTCGGCGAATGCTGGTTTGTGGCACCCCGACACCCCCAAATGTCTTCCGTTGGTACTCAAACTTTGCGTGACCGCTTTATCTGCCCTCAGGAACTTTCTATGTGATTTCCGGAGAATTTTATTCCGGGACCCCGGAATACCGAAAAACCGTGTATTATACACTTCAATTTCAATTTAGTTCGGAAGGTCGACTAGGAACCTGTTTCTTTTTCGCCCTTTTTCAATCACGCGTCCGAGCTCATTTCAGAATCAACCTGTTCGATTTCAGGAATCAACTTGTTCGATTTCACCTCAAATAACGAGCTTTAACACATTTTTCACGATAATACGAGTTTCGGCGAATGCTGGTTTGTGGCACACCGGCACCCTCAAATGGCTTCCGTTGGTGCTAAAACTTTGCGTGGCCGCTTTATCTGACCCGAGGAGCTTTCTATGTGATTTCCGGAGAATTTTATTCCGGGACCCCGGAATCCCGAAAAACCGTGTATTATACACTTCAATTTCAGCCGTTCGGAAGGTCGTACCAGAACCTGTTTTTCAATCACGCGTCCGAGCTCATTTCAGGAATCAACCTGTTCGATTTCAGGAATCAACCTTTTCAATTTCAGCCTCAAATAAAGAGCTTTAACACATTTTTCACGATAATCCGAGTTTCGGCGAATGCTGGTTTGTGGCACACAAGCACCCCCAAATGTCTTCCGTTGGTGCTCAAACTTTGCGTGGCCGCATTATCTGACCCGAGTAACTTTCTATGTTATTTCCGGAGACTTTTATTCCGGGACTCCGGAATCCCGAAAAACCGTGCATTATACACTTCAATTTCAGCCGTTCACAAGGTCGTACCGAAACCTGTTTCTTTTTCACCCTGTTTTTCAATCACGCGTCCGAGCTCATTTCAGGAATCAACCTGTTCAATTTAAGCCTCAAATAACGAGCTTTAACACATTTTTCACGATAATCCGAGTTTCGGCGAATGCTGGTTTGTGGCACACAAGCACCCCCAAATGTCTTCCGTTGGTGCTCAAACTTTGCGTGGCCGCATTATCTGACCCGAGGAACTTTCTATGTTATTTCCGGAGACTTTTATTCCGGGACCCCCGAATCCCGAAAAACCGTGTATTATACACTTCAATTTCAGCCGTTCGGAAGGTCGTACCGGAACCTGTTTCTTTTTCTCCCTATTTTTCAATCACGCGTCCGAGCTCATTTCAGGAATCAACCTGTTCAATTTCAGCCTCAAATAACGAGCTTTAACACATTTTTCACGATAATCCGAGTTTCGGCGAATGCTGGTTTGTGGCACACAGGCACCCCCAAATGTCTTCCGTTGGTGCTCAAACTTTGAATGGCCGCTTTATCTGACCCGAGGAACTTTCTATGTTATTTCCGGAGACTTTTATTCGGGACCGGAATCCCAAAAAAAAGTGTATTATACACTTCAATTTCAGCCGTTCGGAAGGTCGTACCGGAACCTGTTTCTTTTTCTCCCTATTTTTCAATCACGAGTCCGAGCTCATTTCAGAAATCAACCTGTTCGATTTCAGGAATCAACCTGTTCGATTTCAGCCTCAAATAACGAGATTTAACACATTTTTCACGATAATTCGAGTTTCGGCGAATGCTGGTTTGTGGCACACAGGCACCCCCAAATGTCTTCCGTTGGTGCTCAAACTTTGCGTGGCCGCATTATCTGACCCGAGGAACTTTCTATGTTATTTCCGGAGACTTTTATTCGGAACCCCGGAATCCCGAAAAACCGTGTATTATACACTTCAATTTCAGCCGTTCGGAAGGTCGTACCAGAACCTGTTTCTTTTTCTCCCTATTTTTCAATCACGCGCCCGAGCTCATTTTAGGAATCAACCTGTTCGATTTCAGGAATCAACCTGGTTCAATTTCAGCCTCAAATAACGAGATTTAACACATTTTTCACGATAATCCGAGTTTCGGCGAATGCTGGTTTGTGGCACACAGGCACCCCCAAATGTCTTCCGTTGTTGCTCAAACTTTGCGTGGCAGCTTTATCTGACCCGTGGAACTTTCTATGTTATTTCCGGAGACTTTTATTCCGGGACCCCGGAATCCCAAAAAACCGTGTATTATACACTTCAATTTCAGCCGTTCGGAAGGTCGTACCGGAACCTGTTTCTTTTTCTCCCTATTTTTCAATCACGCGTCCGAGCTCATTTCAGGAATCAACCTGTTCGATTTCAGGAATCAACCTGTTCGATTTCAGGAATCAACCTGTTCGATTTTGGCCTCAAATAAAGAGCTTTAACACATTTTTCACGATAATCCGAGTTTCGGCGAATGCTGGTTTGTGGCACCCCGACACCCCCAAATGTCTTCCGTTGGTACTCAAACTTTGCGTGACCGCTTTATCTGCCCTCAGGAACTTTCTATGTGATTTCCGGAGAATTTTATTCCGGAATACCGAAAAACCGTGTATTATATACACTTCAATTTCACCGTTCGAAGGTCGTCATCGGAACTGTTTCTTTTTCGCCCTGTTTTTCAATCACGCGTCCGAGCATATTTCAGGAATCAACCTGTTCGATTTCAGGTATCAACCTGTTCGATTTCAGCCTCAAATAACGAGCTTTAACACATTTTTCACGATAATACGAGTTTCGCGAATCTTTGGTTTGTGGCACACCGGCACCCCCAAATGTCTTCCGTTGGTGCTAAAACTTTGCGTGGCCGCTTTATCTGACCCGAGGAGCTTTCTATGTGATTTCCGGAGAATTTTATTCCGGGACCCCGGAATCCCGAAAAACCGTGTATTATACACTTCAATTTCAGCCGTTCGGAAGGTCGTACCAGAACCTGTTTTTCAATCACGCGTCCGAGCTCATTTCAGGAATCAACCTGTTCGATTTCAGGAATCAACCTTTTCAATTTCAGCCTCAAATAACGAGCTTTAACACATTTTTCACGATAATCCGAGTTTGGCGAATCTTTGGTTTGTCAGGCACACAAGCACCCCCAAATGTCTTCCGTTGGTGCTCAAACTTTGCGTGGCCGCATTATCTGACCCGAGTAACTTTCTATGTTATTTTTAGGAGACTTTTATTAGGAACTCAAGAATCCCGAAAAACCGTGCATTATACACTTCAATTTCAGCCGTTCACAAGGTCGTACCGAAACCTGTTTCTTTTTCACCCTGTTTTTCAATCACGCGTCCGAGCTCATTTCAGGAATCAACCTGTTCAATTTCAGCCTCAAATAACGAGCTTTAACACATTTTTCACGATAATCCGAGTTTCGGCGAATGCTGGTTTGTGGCACACCGGCACCCCAAATGTCTTCCGTTGGTGCTCAAACTTTGCGTGGCCACATTATCTGACCCGAGGAACTTTCTATGTTATTTCCGGAGACTTTTATTCCGGGACCCAGGAATCCCGAAAAACCGTGTATTATACACTTCAATTTCAGCCGTTCGGAAGGTCGTACCATAACCTGTTTCTTTTTCTCCCTATTTTTCAATCACGCGCCCGAGCTCATTTTAGGAATCAACTGTTCGATTTCGGGAATCAACCTGATCAATTTCAGCCTCAAATAACGAGATTTAACACATTTTTCACGATAATCCGAGTTTCGGCGAATGCTGGTTTGTGGCACACAGGCACCCCCAAATGTCTTCCGTTGCTGCTCAAACTTTGCGTGGCAGCTTTATCTGACCCGTGGAACTTTCTACGTTATTTCCGGAGACTTTTATTCGGGACCGGAATCCCAAAAAACCGTGTATTATACACTTCAATTTCAGCCGTTCGGAAGGTCGTACCGGACCCTGTTTCTTTTTCTCTCTATTTTTCAATCACGCGTCCGAGCTCATTTCAGGAATCAACCTGTTCGATTTCAGGAATCAACCTGTTCGATTTCAGGAATCAACCTGTTCGATTTCGGCCTCAAATAACGAGCTTTAACACATTTTTCACGATAATCCGAGTTTCGGCGAATGCTGGTTTGTGGCACACCGGCACCCCCAAATGTCTTCCGTTGGTACTCAAACTTTGCGTGACCGCTTTATCTGCCCTCGGGAACTTTCTATGTGATTTCGGAGAATTTTATTCGGGACCCCGAATACCGAAAAAAACCGTGTATTATACACTTCAATTTCACCGTTCGAAGGTCGCACGGAACCTGTTTCTTTTTCGCCCTGTTTTTCAATCACGCGTCCGAGCTCATTTCAGGAATCAACCTGTTCGATTTCAGGAATCAACCTGTTCGATTTCAGCCTCAAATAACGAGCTTTAACACATTTTTCACGATAATACGAGTTTCGGCGAATGCTGGTTTGTGGCACACCGGCACCCTCAAATGGCTTCCGTTGGTGCTAAAACTTTGCGTGGCCGCTTTATCTGACTCGAGGAGCTTTCTATGTGATTTCCGGAGAATTTTATTCCGGGACCCCGGAATCCCGAAAAACCGTGTATTATACACTTCAATTTCAGCCGTTCGGAAGGTCGTACCAGAACCTGTTTTTCAATCACGCGTCCGAGCTCATTTCAGGAATCAACCTGTTCGATTTCAGGAATCAACCTTTTCAATTTCAGCCTCAAATAAAGAGCTTTAACACATTTTTCACGATAATCCGAGTTTCGGCGAATGCTGGTTTGTGGCACACAAGCACCCCCAAATGTCTTCCGTTGGTGCTCAAACTTTGCGTGGCCGCATTATCTGACCCGAGTAACTTTCTATGTTATTTCCGGAGACTTTTATTCCGGGACTCCGGAATCCCGAAAAACCGTGCATTATAACACTTCAATTTCAGCCGTTCACAAGGTCGTACCGAAACCTGTTTCTTTTTCACCCTGTTTTTCAATCACGCGTCCGAGCTCATTTCAGGAATCAACCTGTTCAATTTAAGCCTCAAATAACGAGCTTTAACACATTTTTCACGATAATCCGAGTTTCGGCGAATGCTGGTTTGTGGCACACAAGCACCCCCAAATGTCTTCCGTTGGTGCTCAAACTTTGCGTGGCCGCATTATCTGACCCGAGGAACTTTCTATGTTATTTCCGGAGACTTTTATTCCGGGACCCAGGAATCCCGAAAAACCGTGTATTATACACTTCAATTTCAGCCGTTCGGAAGGTCGTACCAGAACCTGTTTCTTTTTCTCCCTATTTTTCAATCACGCGCCCGAGCTCATTTTAGGAATCAACCTGTTCGATTTCAGGAATCAACCTGTTCAATTTCAGCCTCAAATAACGAGATTTAACACATTTTTCACGATAATCCGAGTTTCGGCGAATGCTGGTTTGTGGCACACAGGCACCCCCAAATGTCTTCCGTTGCTGCTCAAACTTTGCGTGGCAGCTTTATCTGACCCGTGGAACTTTCTAAGTTATTTCCGGAGACTTTTATTCCGGGATCCCGGAATCCCAAAAAACCGTGTATTATACACTTCAATTTCAGCCGTTCGGAAGGTCGTACCGGAACCTGTTTCTTTTTCTCCCTATTTTTCAATCACGAGTCCGAGCTCATTTCAGGAATCAACCTGTTCGATTTCGGCCTCAAATAACGAGCTTTAACACATTATTCACGATAATCCGAGTTTCGCCGAATGCTGGTTTGTAGCACACCGGCACCTCCAAATATCTTCCGTTGGTGCTCAAACTTTGCGTGGCCGCTTTATCTGCCCCGAGAAACTTTCTATGTGATTTCTGGAGAATTTTATTCCGGGACTCCGGAATCCCGAAAAACCGTGCATTATACACTTCAATTTCAGCCGTTCAGAAGGTCGTACCGAAACCTATTTCTTTTTCACCCTGTTTTTCAATAACGTGTCCGAGCTCATTTCAGGAATCAACCTGTTCAATTTCAGCCTCAAATAACGAGCTTTAACACATTTTTCACGATAATCCGAGTTTCGGCGAATCTTTGGTTTCAGGCACACCGGCACCCCAAATGTCTTCCGTTGGTGCTCAAACTTTGCGTGACCGCTTTATCTCGCCCTCGGGAACTTTCTATGTGATTTCCGGAGAATTTTATTCCGGGACCCCGGAATACCGAAAAACCGTGTATTATACACTTCAATTTCAGCCGTTCAGAAGGTCGTACCGGAACCTGTTTCTTTTTCGCCTTGTTTTTCAATCACGCATCCGACCTCATTTCAGGAATCAACCTGTTCGATTTCAGGAATCAACCTGTTCGATTTCAGCCTCAAATAACGAGCTTTAACACATTTTTCACGATAATACGAGTTTCGGCGAATGCTGGTTTGTGGCACACCGGCACCCCCAAATGTCTTCCGTTGGTGCTAAAACTTTGCGTGGCCGCTTCATCTGACCCGAGGAGCTTTTTATGTGATTTCCGGAGAATTTTATTCTGGGACCCCGGAATCCCGAAAAACCGTGTATTATACACTTCAATTTCAGCCGTTCGGAAGGTCGTACCGGAACCTGTTTCTTTTTCTCCCTATTTTTCAATCACGAGTCCGAGCTCATTTCAGGAATCAACCTGTTCGATTTCGGCCTCAAATAACGAGCTTTAACACATTTTTCACGATAATCCGAGTTTCGCCGAATGCTGGTTTGTAGCACACAGGCACCTCCAAATATCTTCCGTTGGTGCTCAAACTTTGCGTGGCCGCTTTATCTGCCCCGAGAAACTTTCTATGTGATTTCTGGAGAATTTTATTCCGGGACTCCGGAATCCCGAAAAACCGTGATACACTTCAATTTCAGCCGTTCAGAAGGTCGTACCGAAACCTATTTCTTTTTCACCCTGTTTTTCAATCACGTGTCCGAGCTCATTTCAGGAATCAACCTGTTCAATTTCAGCCTCAAATAACGAGCTTTAACACATTTTTCACGATAATCCGAGTTTCGGCGAATGCTGGTTTGTGGCACACCGGCACCCCCAAATGTCTTCCGTTGGTGCTCAAACTTTGCGTGGCCGCTTTATCTGACCCGAGGAACTTTCTATGTTATTTCCGGAGACTTTTACTCCGGGACCCCGGAATCCCGAAAAACCGTGTATTATACACTTCAATTTCAGCCGTTCGGAAGGTCGTACCGGAACCTGTTTCTTTTTCTCCATGTTTTTCAATCACGCGTCCGAGCTCATTTTAGGAATCAACCTGTTCGATTTCAGGAATCAACCTGCTAAATTTCAGCCTCAAATAACGAGCTTTAACACATTTTTCACGATAATCCGAGTTTCGGCGAATGCTGGTTTGCGGCACACCGGCACCCCCAAATGTCATCCGTTGGTGCTCAAACTTTGCTTGGCCGCTTTATCTGACCCAAGGTACTTTCTATGTGATTTCCGGAGAATTTTGTTCCGGGCCCCTGGAATATCGAAAAACCGTGTATTTATACACTTCAATTTCAGCCGTTCAGAAGGTCGTACCGGAACCTGTTTCTTTTTCTCCCTGTTTTTCAATCACGCGTCCGAGCTCATTTCAGGAATCAACCTGTTCGATTTCAGGAATCAACCTGTTCAATTTCAGCCTCAAATAACGAGCTTTAACACATTTTTCACGATAATCCGAGTTTTTGAATCTTTGGTTTGTGGCACACTGCAGGCACCCCAAATGTCTTCCGTTGGTGCTCAAACTTTGGGTGGCCGCATTATCTGACCCGAGGAACTTTCTATGTTATTTCCGGAGACTTTTATTCGGAACCTGAATCCCGAAAAACCGTGTATTATACACTTCAATTTTATCCGTTCGGAAGGTCGTAGTAACCTGTTTCATTTTCTCCCTATTTTTCAATCACGCGTCCGAGCTCATTTTAGGAATCAACCTGTTCGATTTCAGGAATCAACCTGTTCAATTTCAGCCTCAAATAACGAGATTTAACACATTTTTCACGATAATCCGAGTTTCGGCGAATGCTGGTTTGTGGCACACAGGCACTCCCAAATGTCTTCCGTTGGTGCTCAAACTTTGCGTGGCCGCTTTATCTGACCCGAGGAACTTTCTATGTTATTTCCGGAGACTTTTATTCGGGACCGGAATCCGAAAAAACAGTGTATTATACACTTCAATTTCAGCCGTTCGGAAGGTCGTACCGGAACCTGTTTCTTTTTCTCCCTATTTTTCAATCACGAGTCCGACCTCATTTCAGAAATCAACCTGTTCGATTTCAGGAATCAACCTGTTCGATTTCAGCCTCAAATAACGAGATTTAACACATTTTTCACGATAATCCGAGTTTCGGCGAATGCTGGTTTGTGGCACACAGGCACCCCCAAATGTCTTCCGTTGGTGCTCAAACTTTGCGTGGCCGCATTATCTGACCCGAGGAACTTTCTATGTTATTTCCGGAGACTTTTATTCCGGAACCCCGGAATCCCGAAAAACCGTGTATTATACACTTCAATTTAAGCCGTTGGGAAGGTCGTACCAGAACCTGTTTCTTTTTCTCCCTATTTTTCAATCACGCGCCCGAGCTCATTTTAGGAATCAACCTGTTCGATTTCAGGAATCAACTGTTCAATTTCAGCCTCAAATAACGAGATTTAACACATTTTTCACGATAATCCGAGTTTCGGCGAATGCTGGTTTGTGGCACACAGGCACCCCCAAATGTCTTCCGTTGGTGCTCAAACTTTGCGTGGCAGCTTTATCTGACCCGTGGAACTTTCTATGTTATTTCCGGAGACTTTTATTAGGGACCCCGGAATCCCAAAAACCGTGTATTATACACTTCAATTTCAGCCGTTCGGAAGGTCGTACCGGAACCTGTTTCTTTTTCTCCCTATTTTTCAATCACGAGTCCGAGCTCATTTCAGGAATCAACCTATTCGATTTCGGCCTCAAATAACGAGCTTTAACACATTTTTCACGATAATTCGAGTTTCGGCGAATGCTGGTTTGAAGCACACCGGCACCTCCAAATATCTTCCGTTGGTGCTCAAACTTTGCGTGGCCGCTTTATCTGCCCTGAGGAACTTTATATGTGATTTCCGGAGAATTTTATTCCGGGACCCCGGAATCCCGAAAAACCGTGTATTATACACTTCAATTTCAGCCGTTCGGAAGGTAAAATGGGAACCTGTTTCTTTTTCTCCATGTTTTTCAATCACGCGTCCGAGCTCATTTTAGGAATCAACCTGTTCGATTTCAGGAATCAACCTGTTCGATTTCAGCCTCAAATAACGAGCTTTAACACATTTTTCACGATAATCCGAGTTTCGGCGAATGCTGGTTTGAAGCACACCGGCACCTCCAAATATCTTCCGTTGGTGCTCAAACTTTGCGTGGCCGCTTTATCTGCCCCGAGAAACTTTCTATGTGATTTCTGGAGAATTTTATTCCGGTACTCGGAATCCCAAAAACCGTGCATTATACACTTCAATTTCGGCCCGTTCGGAAGGTAAATGCAGGAACTGTTTCTTTTTCTCCATGTTTTTCAATCACGCGTCCGAGCTCATTTCAGAAATCAACCTGTTCGATTTCAGGAATCAACCTGTTCGATTTCAGCCTCAAATAACGAGCTTTAACACATTTTTCACGATAATCCGAGTTTCGGCGAATGCTGGTTTGAAGCACACCGGCACCTCCAAATATCTTCCGTTGGTGCTCAAACTTTGCGTGGCCGCTTTATCTGCCCCGAGAAACTTTCTATGTGATTTCTGGAGAATTTTATTCCGGTACTCCGGAATCCCGAAAAACCGTGCATTATACACTTCAATTTCAGCCGTTCGGAAGGTCGTACCGGAACCTGTTTCTTTTTCTCCCTATTTTTCAATCACGAGTCCGAGCTCATTTCAGAAATCAACCTGTTCGATTTCAGGAATCAACCTGTTCGATTTCAGCCTCAAATAACGAGCTTTAACACATTTTTCACGATAATCCGAGTTTCGGCGAATGCTGGTTTGAAGCACACCGGCACCTCCAAATATCTTCCGTTGGTGCTCAAACTTTGCGTGGCCGCTTTATCTGCCCCGTGAAACTTTCTATGTGATTTCTGGAGAATTTTATTCGGTACTCGGAATCCGAAAAACCGTGCATTATACACTTCAATTTCAGCCGTTCGGAAGGTCATACCGGAACCTGTTTTTTTTTCTCCATGTTTTTCAATCACGCGTCCGAGCTCATTTTAGGAATCAACCTGTTCGATTTCAGTAATCAACCTGTTAAATTTCAGCCTCAAATAACGAGCTTTAACACATTTTTCACGATAATCCGAGTTTCGGCGAATCTTTGGTTTCAGGGCACACCGGCACCCCCAAATGTCATCCGTTGGTGCTCAAACTTTGCGTGGCCGCTTTATCTGACACGAGGAACTTTCTATGTGATTTCCGGAGAATTTTGTTCCGGGACCCTAGAATCCTGAAAAACCGTGTATACACTTCAATTTCAAACGTTCGGAAGGTCGTACCGGAACCTGTTTCTTTTTCTCCCTGTTTTTCAATCACGCGTCCGAGCTCATTTTAGGAATCAACCTGTTCGATTTCAGGAATGAACCTGTTCAATTTCAAACCTCAAATAACGAGATTTAACACATTTTTCACGATAATCCGAGTTTCGGCGAATCTTGGTTTGTGGCACACCGGCACTCCCAAATGTCTTCCGTTGGTGCTCAAACTTTGCGTGGCCGCTTTTTTTTCGACCCGAGGAACATTCTATGTTATTTCCGTAGACTTTTATTAGGGACCGGAATCCCGAAAAACAGTGTATTATACACTTCAATTTCAGCCGTTCGGAAAGTCGTACCGGAACCTGTTTCTTTTTCTCCCTATTTTTCAATCACGAGTCCGAGCTCATTTTAGGAATCAACCTGTTCGATTTCAGCCTCAAATAACGAGATTTAACACATTTTTCACGATAATCCGAGTTTCGGCGAATGCTGGTTTGTGGCACACCGCACCCCAAATGTCTTCCGTTGGTGCTCAAACTTTGCGTGGCCGCTTTATCTCGACCCGAGGAACTTTCTATGTTATTTCCGGAGACTTTTATTCGGGACCGGAATCCCGAAAAACCGTGCATTATACACTTCAATTTCAGCCGTTCGGAAGGTCGTACCGGAACCTGTTTCTTTTTCTCCATGTTTTTCAATCACGCGTCCGAGCTCATTTCAGAAATCAACCTGTTCGATTTCAGGAATCAACCTGTTCGATTTCAGCCTCAAATAACGAGCTTTAACACATTTTTCACGATAATCCGAGTTTCGGCGAATGCTGGTTTGAAGCACACCGGCACCTCCAAATATCTTCCGTTGGTGCTCAAACTTTGCGTGGCCGCTTTATCCGCCCCCGAGAAACTTTCTATGTGATTTTGGAGAATTTTATTCCGGTACTCCGGAATCCCGAAAAACCGTGCATTATACACTTCAATTTCAGCCGTTCGGAAGGTCGTACCGGAACCTGTTTCTTTTTCTCCCTATTTTTCAATCACGAGTCCGAGCTCATTTCAGAAATCAACCTGTTCGATTTCAGGAATCAACCTGTTCGATTTCAGCCTCAAATAACGAGCTTTAACACAGTTTTCACGATAATCCGAGTTTCGGCGAATGCTGGTTTGAAGCACACCGGCACCTCCAAATATCTTCCGTTGGTGCTCAAACTTTGCGTGGCCGCTTTATCTGCCCCGAGAAACTTTCTATGTGATTTCTGGAGAATTTTATTCCGGTACTCCGGAATCCCGAAAAACCGTGCATTATACACTTCAATTTCAGCCGTTCGGAAGGTCGTACCGGAACCTGTTTTTTTTTCTCCATGTTTTTCAATCACGCGTCCGAGCTCATTTTAGGAATCAACCTGTTCGATTTCAGTAATCAACCTGTTAAATTTCAGCCTCAAATAACGAGCTTTAACACATTTTTCACGATAATCCGAGTTTCGGCGAATGCTGGTTTGTGGCACACCGGCACCCCCAAATGCCATCCGTTGGTGCTCAAACTTTGCGTGGCCGCTTTATCTGACACGAGGAACTTTCTATGTGATTTCTGGAGAATTTTGTTCCGGGACCCTAGAATCCTGAAAAACCGTGTATACACTTCAATTTCAAACGTTCGGAAGGTCGTACCGGAACCTGTTTCTTTTTCTCCCTGTTTTTCAATCACGCGTCCGAGCTCATTTTAGGAATCAACCTGTTGGATTTCAGGAATGAACCTGTTCAATTTCAGCCTCAAATAACGAGATTTAACACATTTTTCACGATAATCCGAGTTTCGGCGAATGCTGGTTTGTGGCACACAGGCACTCCCAAATGTCTTCCGTTGGTGCTCAAACTTTGCGTGGCCGCTTTTTCTGACCCGAGGAACATTCTATGTTATTTCCGTAGACTTTTATTCCGGGACCCCGGAATCCCGAAAAACAGTGTATTATACACTTCAATTTCAGCCGTTCGGAAAGTCGTACCGGAACCTGTTTCTTTTTCTCCCTATTTTTCAATCACGAGTCCGAGCTCATTTTAGGAATCAACCTGTTCGATTTCAGCCTCAAATAACGAGATTTAACACATTTTTCACGATAATCCGAGTTTCGGCGAATGCTGGTTTGTGGCACACCGGCACCCCCAAATGTCTTCCGTTGGTGCTCAAACTTTGCGTGGCCGCTTTATCTGACCCGAGGAACTTTCTATGTTATTTCCGTAGACTTTTATTCCGGGACCCCGGAATCCCGAAAAACCGTGTATTATACACTTCAATTTCAGCCGTTCGGAAGGTCGTACCGGAACCTGTTTCTTTTTCTCCATGTTTTTCAATCACGCGTCCGAGCTCATTTTAGGAATCAACCTGTTCGATTTGAGGAATCAACCTGCTAAATTTCAGCCTCAAATAACGAGCTTTAACACATTTTTCACGATAATCCGAGTTTCGGCGAATTCTGGTTTGTGGCACACCGGCACCCCCAAATGTCATCCGTTGGTGCTCAAACTTTGCGTGGCCGCTTTATCTGACCCGAGGTACTTTCTATGTAATTTCCGGAGAATTTTGTTTCGGGCCCCTGGAATATCGAATAACCGTGTATTTATACACTTCAATTTCAGCCGTTCGGAAGGTCGTACCGGAACCTGTTTCTTTTTCTCCCTGTTTTTCAATCACGCGTCCGAGCTCATTTCAGGAATCAACCTGTTCGATTTCAGGAATCAACCTGTTCAATTTCAGCCTCAAATAACGAGATTTAACACATTTTTCACGATAATCCGAGTTTCGGCGAATGCTGGTTTGTGGCACACATGCACTCCCAAATGTCTTCCGTTGGTGCTCAAACTTTGCATGGCCGCATTATCTGACCCGAGGAACTTTCTATGTTATTTCCGGAGACTTTTATTCCGGAACCCCGGAATCCCGAAAAACCGTGTATTATACACTTCAATTTCAGCCGTTCGGAAGGTCGTACCAGAATCTGTTTCTTTTTCTCCCTATTTTTCAATCACGCGTCCGAGCTCATTTTAGGAATCAACCTGTTCGATTTCAGGAATTAACCTGTTCAATTTCAGCCTCAAATAACGAGATTTAACACATTTTTCACGATAATCCGAGTTTCGGCGAATGCTGGTTTGTGGCACACAGGCACTCCCAAATGTCTTCCGTTGGTGCTCAAACTTTGCGTGGCCGCTTTATCTGACCCGAGGAACTTTTTATGTTATTTCCGGAGACTTTTATTCCGGGACCCCGGAATCCCGAAAAACTGTGTATTATACACTTCAATTTGTACTGTTCGGAAGGTCGCAGGAACTGTTTCTTTTTCTCCCTATTTTTCAATCACGAGTCCGAGCTCATTTCAGAAATCAACCTGTTCGATTTCAGGAATCAACCTGTTCGATTTCAGCCTCAAATAACGAGCTTTAACACATTTTTCACGATAATCCGAGTTTCGGCGAATACTGGTTTGAAGCACACCGGCACCTCCAAATATCTTCCGTTGGTGCTCAAACTTTGCGTGGCCGCTTTATCTGCCCCGTGAAACTTTCTATGTGATTTCTGGAGAATTTTATTCCGGTACTCCGGAATCCCGAAAAACCGTGCATTATACACTTCAATTTCAGCCGTTCGGAAGGTCGTACCGGAACCTGTTTCTTTTTCTCCATGTTTTTCAATCACGCGTCCGAGCTCATTTTAGGAATCAACCTGTTCGATTTCAGGAATCAACCTGTTCAATTTCAGCTTCAAATAACGAGCTTTAACTCATTTTTCACGATAATCCGAGTTTCGGCGAATGCTGGTTTGTGGCACACCGGCACCCCCAAATGTCATCCGTTGGTGCTCAAACTTTGCGTGGCCGCTTTATCTGACCCGAGGACTTTTCTATGTGATTTCCGGAGAAATTTATTCTGGGACCCCGGAATCCTGAAAAACCGTGTATTATACACTTCAATTTCAGCCGTTCGGAAGGTCGTACCGGAACCTGTTTCTTTTTCTCCCTATTTTTCAATCACGCGTCCGAGCTCATTTTAGGAATCAACCTGTTCGATTTCAGGAATCAACCTGTTCAATTTCAGCCTCAAATAACGAGATTTAACACATTTTTCACGATAATCCGAGTTTCGGCGAATGCTGGTTTGTGGCACACAGGCACCCCCACATGTCTTCCGTTGGTGCTCAAACTTTGCGTGGCCGCTTTATCTGACCCGATGAAATTTCTAGGTTATTTCCGGAGACTTTTATTCCGGGACCCCGGAATCCCGAAAAACCGTGTATTATAACTTCAATTTCAGCCGTTCGGAAGGTAAATCGGAACTGTTTCTTTTTCTCCCTATTTTTCAATCACGCGTCCGAGCTCATTTCAGGAATCAACCTGTTCGATTTCAGGAATCAACCTGTTCGATTTCGGCCTCAAATAACGAGCTTTAACACATTTTTCACGATAATCCGAGTTTCGGCGAATGCTGGTTTGTGGCACACCGGCACCCCCAAATGTCTTCCGTTGGTGCTCAAACTTTGCGTGGCCGCTTTATCTCGCCCGAGAAACTTTCTATGTGATTTCGGAGAATTTTATTAGGGACTCAGGAATCCCGAAAAACCGTGCATTATACACTTCAATTTCAGCCGTTCAGAAGGTCGTACCGAAACCTGTTTCTTTTTCGCCCTGTTTTTCAATCACGCGTCCGAGCTCATTTCAGGAATCAACCTGTTCAATTTCAGCCTCAAATAACGAGCTTTAACACACTTTTCACGATAATCCGAGTTTCGGCGAATCTTTGGTTTGTACACCAAGCACCCCAAATGTCATCCGTTGGTGCTCAAACTTTGTGTGGCCGCTTTATCTGACCCGAGGAACATTTTATGTGATTTCCGGAGAATTTTGTTCCGGGACCCTGGAATCCCGAAAAACCGTGTATTACACTTCAATTTCAGCCGTTCGGAAGGTCGTACCGGAACCTGTTTCTTTTTCTCCCTGTTTTTCAATCACGCGTCCGAGCTCATTTTAGGAATCAACCTGTTCGATTTCAGGAATCAACCTGTTCAACTTCAGCCTCAAATAACGAGCTTTAACACATTTTTCACGATAATCCGAGTTTCGGCGAATGCTGGTTTGTGGCACACCGGCACCCCCAAATGTCATCCGTTGGTGCTCAAACTTTGCGTGGCCGCTTTATCTGACCCAAGGACCTTTCTATGTGATTTCCGGAGAATTTTATTCCGGGACCCCGTAATCCTGAAAAACCGTGTATTATACACTTCAATTTCAGCCGTTCGGAAGGTCGTACCGGAACCTGTTTCTTTTTCTCCCTATTTTTCAATCACGCGTCCGAGCTCATTTTAGGAATCAACCTGTTCGATTTCAGGAATCAACCTGTTCAATTTCAGCCTCAAATAACGAGCTTTAACACATTTTTCACGATAATCCGAGTTTCGGCGAATGCTGGTTTGTGGCACACCGGCACTCCCAAATGTCTTCCGTTGGTGCTCAAACTTTGCGTGGCCGCTTTATCTGACCCGAGGAACTTTCTATGTTATTTCCGGAGACTTTTGTTCCGGGACCCCGGAATCCCGAAAAACCGTGTATTACACTTCAATTTCAGCCGTTCGGAAGGTAAATCGGAACTGTTTCTTTTTCTCCCTATTTTTCAATCACGAGTCCGAGCTCATTTCAGAAATCAACCTGTTCGATTTCAGGAATCAACCTGTTCGATTTCAGCCTCAAATAACGAGCTTTAACACATTTTTCACGATAATCCGAGTTTCGGCGAATGCTGGTTTGAAGCACACCGGCACCTCCAAATATCTTCCGTTGGTGCTCAAACTTTGCGTGGCCGCTTATATCGCCCGAGAAACTTTCTATGTGATTTGGAGAATTTTATTCGGTACTCAGGAATCAAAACCGTGCATTATACACTTCAATTTCGGTAGTTCGGAAGGTCGTCTAGGAACCTGTTTCTTTTTCTCCCTATTTTTCAATCACGAGCCCGAGCTCATTTCAGAAATCAACCTGTTCGATTTCAAGAATCAACCTGTTCGATTTCAGCCTCAAATAACGAGCTTTAACACATTTTTCACGATAATCCGAGTTTGGCGAATCTTTGGTTTGAAGCACACCAAGCACTTCCAAATATCTTCCGTTGGTGCTCAAACTTTGCGTGGCCGCTTATCTCGCCCGAGAAACTTTCTATATGATTTACGGAGAATTTTATTCGGTACTCGGAATCCCAGAAAAACCGTGCATTATACACTTCAATTTGATAGTTCGGAAGGTAAACAGGAACCTGTTCCTTTTTCTCCCTATTTTTCAATCACGCGTCGAAGCTCATTTGAGAAATCAACCTGTTCGATTTGGGAATCAACTTTGTTCGATTTCGGCCTCAAATAACGAGCTTTAACACATTTTTCACGATAATCCGAGTTTCGGCGAATGCTGGTTTGAAGCACACCGGCACCTTTAAATATCTTCCGTTGGTGCTCAAAATTTGCGTGGCCGCTTTATCTGCCCCGAGAAACTTTCTATGTGATTTCTGGAGAATTTTATTCCGGTACTCGGAATCCGAAAAACCGTGCATTATACACTTCAATTTCGGCCGTTCGGAAGGTCGTAGCGGAACCTGTTTCTTTTTCTCCATGTTTTTCAATCACGCGTCCGAGCTCATTTTAGGAATCAACCTGTTCGATTTCAGGAATCAACCTGTTCAATTTCAGCCTCAAATAACGAGCTTTAACTCATTTTTCACGATAATCCGAGTTTCGGCGAATCTTTGGTTTGGCACACCGGCACCCCAAATGTCATCCGTTGGTGCTCAAACTTTGCGTGGCCGCTTTATCGACCGAGGACTTTTCTATGTGATTTCCGGAGAAATTTATTCGGGACCCGGAATCTGAAAAACCGTGTATTATACACTTCAATTTCGGTAGTTCGGAAGGTAAATCGGAACCTGTTTCTTTTTCTCCCTATTTTTCAATCACGCGTCCGAGCTCATTTTAGGAATCAACCTGTTCGATTTCAGGAATCAACCTGTTCAATTTCAGCCTCAAATAACGAGATTTAACACATTTTTCACGATAATCCGAGTTTCGGCGAATGCTGGTTTGTGGCACACCGGCACCCCCAAATGTCTTCCGTTGGTGCTCAAACTTTGCGTGGCCGCTTTATCTGACCCGAGGAACTTTCTAGGTTATTTCCGGAGACTTTTATTCCGGGACCCCGGAATCCCGAAAAACCGTGTATTATAACTTCAATTTCAGCCGTTCGGAAGGTCGTACCGGAACCTGTTTCTTTTTCTCCCTATTTTTCAATCACGCGTCCGAGCTCATTTCAGGAATCAACCTGTTCGATTTCAGGAATCAACCTGTTCGATTTCGGCCTCAAATAACGAGCTTTAACACATTTTTCACGATAATCCGAGTTTCGGCGAATGCTGGTTTGTGGCACACCGGCACCCCAAAATGTCTTCCGTTGGTGCTAAAACTTTGCGTGGCCGCTTTATCTGCCCCGAGGAACTTTCTATGTGATTTCCGGAGAATTTTATTCCGGGACTCCGGAATCCCGAAAAACCGTGCATTATACACTTCAATTTCAGCCGTTCAGAAGGTCGTACCGAAACCTGTTTCTTTTTCGCCCTGTTTTTCAATCACGCGTCCGAGCTCATTTCAGGAATCAACCTGTTCAATTTCAGCCTCAAATAAAGAGCTTTAACACACTTTTCACGATAATCCGAGTTTCGGCGAATGCTGGTTTGTGGCACACCGGCACCCCCAAATGTCATCCGTTGGTGCTCAAACTTTGTGTGGCCGCTTTATCTGACCCGAGGAACTTTTTATGTGATTTCCGGAGAATTTTGTTCCGGGACCCTCGAATCCCGAAAAACCGTGTATTACACTTCAATTTCAGCCGTTCGGAAGGTCGTACCGGAACCTGTTTCTTTTTCTCCCTGTTTTTCAATCACGCGTCCGAGCTCATTTTAGGAATCAACCTGTTCGATTTCAGGAATCAACCTGTTCAACTTCAGCCTCAAATAACGAGCTTTAACACATTTTTCACGATAATCCGAGTTTCGGCGAATCTTTGGTTTGTGGCACACGGCACCCCAAATGTCATCCGTTGGTGCTCAAACTTTGCGTGGCCGCTTTATCTGACCCAAGGACCTTTCTATGTGATTTCCGGAGAATTTTATTCCGGGACCCCGTAATCCTGAAAAACCGTGTATTATACACTTCAATTTCAGCCGTTCGGAAGGTCGTACCGGAACCTGTTTCTTTTTCTCCCTATTTTTCAATCACGCGTCCGAGCTCATTTTAGGAATCAACCTGTTCGATTTCAGGAATCAACCTGTTCAATTTCAGCCTCAAATAACGAGATTTAACACATTTTTTACGATAATCCGAGTTTCGGCGAATGCTGGTTTGTGGCACACAGGCACTCCCAAATGTCTTCCGTTGGTGCTCAAACTTTGCGTGGCCGCTTTATCTGACCCGAGGAACTTTCTATGTTATTTCCGGAAACTTTTATTTAGGGACCGGAATCCAAAAAGCAGTGTATTATACACTTCAATTTTGACCGTTCGGAAGGTCGACGGAACCTGTTTCTTTTTCTCCCTATTTTTCAATCACGCGTCCGAGCTCATTTCGGAAATCAACCTGTTCGATTTCAGGAATCAACTGTTCGATTTCAGCCTAAATAACGAGCTTTAACACATTTTTCACGATAATCCGAGTTTGGCGAATCTTTGGTTTGAAGCACACCAAGCACTTCCAAATATCTTCCGTTGGTGCTCAAACTTTGCGTGGCCGCTTTATCTGACCCGAGGAACTTTCTATGTGATTTCCGGAGAATTTTATTCCGGTACTCCGGAATCCCGAAAAACCGTGTATTATACACTTCAATTTCAGCCGTTCGGAAAGGTCGTACCGGAACCTGTTTATTTTTCTCCCTGTTTTTCAATCACGCGTCCGAGCTCATTTTTAAATCAACCTGTTCGATTTCAGGAATCAACCTGTTCGATTTCAGCCTCAAATAACGAGCTTTAACACATTTTTCACGATAATCCAAGTTTCGGCGAATGCTGGTTTGAAGCAAACCGGCACCTTTAAATATCTTCCGTTGGTGCTCAAAATTTGCGTGGCCGCTTTATCTGCCCCGAGAAACTTTCTATGTGATTTCTGGAGAATTTTATTCCGGTACTCCGGAATCCCGAAAAACCGTGCATTATACACTTCAATTTCAGCCGTTCGGAAGGTCGTACCGGAACCTGTTTCTTTTTCTCCATGTTTTTCAATCACGCGTCCGAGCTCATTTTAGGAATCAACCTGTTCGATTTCAGGAATCAACCTGTTCAATTTCAGCCTCAAATAACGAGCTTTAACTCATTTTTCACGATAATCCGAGTTTCGGCGAATCTTTGGTTTTGGCACACCGGCACCCCAAATGTCATCCGTTGGTGCTCAAACTTTGCGTGGCCGCTTATATCGACCCGAGGACTTTTCTATGTGATTTCCGGAGAAATTTATTCGGGACCCGGAATCTCAAAACCGTGTATTATACACTTCAATTTCAATTAGTTCGGAAGGTCGACAGGAACTGTTTCTTTTTCTCCCTATTTTTCAATCACGCGTCCGAGCTCATTTCAGGAATCAACCTGTTCGATTTCAGGAATCAACTTGTTCGATTTCAGCCTCAAATAACGAGATTTAACACATTTTTCACGATAATCCGAGTTTCGGCGAATGCTGGTTTGTGGCACACCGGCACCCCAAATGTCTTCCGTTGGTGCTCAAACTTTGCGTGGCCGCTTTATCTGACCCGAGGAACTTTCTATGTTATTTCCGGAGACTTTTATTCGGGACCGGAATCCGAAAAGCAGTGTATTATACACTTCAATTTTACTGTTCGGAAGGTAAATGCAGGAACCTGTTTCTTTTTCTCCCTATTTTTCAATCACGCGTCCGAGCTCATTTCAGGAATCAACCTGTTCGATTTCAGGAATCAACCTGTTCGATTTCGGCCTCAAATAACGAGCTTTAACACATTTTTCACGATAATCCGAGTTTTGGCGAATCTTTGGTTTCAGGCACACCGGCACCCCCAAATGTCATCCGTTGGTGCTCAAACTTTGCATGGCCGCTTTATCTGACCCGAGGAACTTTCTAGGTTATTTCCGGAGACTTTTATTCGGGACCGGAATCCCGAAAAACCGTGTATTATAACTTCAATTTCAGCCGTTCGGAAGGTCGTACCGGAACCTGTTTCTTTTTCTCCCTATTTTTCAATCACGCGTCCGAGCTCATTTCAGGAATCAACCTGTTCGATTTCAGGAATCAACCTGTTCGATTTCGGCCTCAAATAACGAGCTTTAATACATTTTTCACGATAATCCGAGTTTCGGCGAATCTTTGGTTTTCAGGCACACCGGCACCCCCAAATGTCTTCCGTTGGTGCTAAAACTTTGCGTGGCCGCTTTATCTGCCCCGAGGAACTTTCTATGTGATTTCCGGAGAATTTTATTCAGGGACTCCGGAATCCCGAAAAACCGTGCATTATACACTTCAATTTGGCCGTTCGTAAGGTCATCAAACTGTTTCTTTTTTTCGCTGTTTTTCAATCACGCGTCCGAGCTCATTTCAGGAATCAACCTGTTCAATTTCAGCCTCAAATAACGAGCTTTAACACACTTTTCACGATAATCCGAGTTTTGCGAATCTTTGGTTTTCAGGCACACCGGCACCCCCAAATGTCATCCGTTGGTGCTCAAACTTTGTGTGGCCGCTTTATCTGACCCGAGGAACTTTTTATGTGATTTCCGGAGAATTTTGTTCCGGGACCCTCGAATCCCGAAAAACCGTGTATTATACACTTCAATTTCAGCCGTTCGGAAGGTCGCAGGAAACTGTTTCTTTTTCTCCTGTTTTTCAATCACGCGTCCGAGCTCATTTTAGGAATCAACCTGTTCGATTTCAGGAATCAACCTGTTCAACTTCAGCCTCAAATAACGAGCTTTAACACATTTTTCACGATAATCCGAGTTTCGGCGAATCTTGGTTTGTGGCACACCAGCACCCCCAAATGTCATCCGTTGGTGCTCAAACTTTGCGTGGCCGCTTATCTCGACCCAAGGACCTTTCTATGTGATTTCGGAGAATTTTATTCGGGACCCCGTAATCTGAAAAACCGTGTATTATACACTTCAATTTCGGCCGTTCGGAAGGTCGTGACGGAACTGTTTCTTTTCTCCCTATTTTTCAATCACGCGTCCGAGCTCATTTTAGGAATCAACCTGTTCGATTTCAGGAATCAACTTGTTCGATTTCAGCCTCAAATAACGAGATTTAACACATTTTTAACGATAATCCGAGTTTGGCGAATCTTTGGTTTGTGGCACACAGGCACTCCCAAATGTCTTCCGTTGGTGCTCAAACTTTGCGTGGCCGCTTTATCTGACCCGAGGAACTTTCTATGTTATTTCCGGAAACTTTTATTAGGGACCTTGAATCCCGAAAAAAAAGCGAGTGTATTATACACTTCAATTTCACCGTTCGGAAGGTAAATCAGGAAACTGTTTCTTTTTCTCCCTATTTTTCAATCACGAGTCCGAGCTCATTTCAGAAATCAACCTGTTCGATTTCAGGAATCAACTTTGTTCGATTTGACCTCAAATAACGAGCTTTAACACATTTTTCACGATAATCCGAGTTTTGAATCTTGGTTTGAAGCACACCAAGCACTTCCAAATATCTTCCGTTGGTGCTCAAACTTTGCGTGGCCGCTTTATCTGCCCGAGGAACTTTCTATGTGATTTCCGGAGAATTTTATTCCGGGACCCCGAATCCCGAAAAACCGTGTATTATACACTTCAATTTGAGTAGTTCGGAAGGTAAATCAGGAACCTGTTTCTTTTTCTCCATGTTTTTCAATCACGCGTCCGAGCTCATTTTAGGAATCAACCTGTTCGATTTCAGGAATCAACCTGTTCAATTTCAGCCTCAAATAACGAGCTTTAACACATTTTTCACGATAATCCGAGTTTCGGCGAATGCTGGTTTGTGGCACACCGGCACCCCCAAATGTCATCCGTTGGTGCTCAAACTTTGCGTGGCCGCTTTATCTGACCCGAGGACTTTTCTATGTGATTTCCGGAGAAATTTATTCTGGGACCCCGGAATCCTGAAAAACCGTGTATTATACACTTCAATTTCAGCCGTTCGGAAGGTCGTACCGGAACCTGTTTCTTTTTCTCCCTATTTTTCAATCACGCGTCCGAGCTCATTTTAGGAATCAACCTGTTCGATTTCAGGAATCAACCTGTTCAATTTCAGCCTCAAATAACGAGATTTAACACATTTTTCACGATAATCCGAGTTTCGGCGAATGCTGGTTTGTGGCACACCGGCACCCCCAAATGTCTTCCGTTGGTGCTCAAACTTTGCGTGGCCGCTTTATCTGACCCGAGGAACTTTCTATGTTATTTCCGGAGAATTTTGTTCCGGGACCGGAATCCGAAAAACTTGATGTATTATACACTTCAATTTTTAGTAGTTCGGAAGGTCGATCAGGAACCTGTTTCTTTTTCTCCTATTTTTCAATCACGCGTCCGAGCTCATTTCAGGAATCAACCTGTTCGATTTCAGGAATCAACCTGTTCGATTTCGGCCTCAAATAATGAGCTTTAACACATTTTTCACGATAATCCGAGTTTCGGCGAATCTTTGGTTCAGGCACACCGGCACCCCCAAATGTCATCCGTTGGTGCTCAAACTTTGCATGGCCGCTTTATCTGACCCGAGGAACTTTCTAGGTTATTTCCGGAGACTTTTATTCGGGACCCTAATCCCGAAAAACCGTGTATTATAACTTCAATTTGGTAGTTCGGAAGGTCGACAGGAACTGTTTCTTTTTCTCCCTATTTTTCAATCACGCGTCCGAGCTCATTTCAGGAATCAACCTGTTCGATTTCAGGAATCAACCTGTTCGATTTCGGCCTCAAATAACGAGCTTTAATACATTTTTCACGATAATCCGAGTTTCGGCGAATGCTGGTTTGTGGCACACCGGCACCCCCAAATGTCTTCCGTTGGTGCTAAAACTTTGCGTGGCCGCTTTATCTCGCCCGAGGAACTTTCTATGTGATTTCCGGAGAATTTTATTAGGGACTTAGAATCCCGAAAAACCGTGCATTATACACTTCAATTTCGGTACCGTTCGGAAGGTCGCATCGAAACCTGTTTCTTTTTCGCCCTGTTTTTCAATCACGCGTCCGAGCTCATTTCAGGAATCAACCTGTTCAATTTCAGCCTCAAATAACGAGCTTTAACACATTTTTCACGATAATCCGAGTTTGGCGAATCTTTGGCTCAGGCACACCGGCACCCCAAATGTCATCCGTTGGTGCTCAAACTTTGCGTGGCCGCTTTATCGACCCGAGGAACTTTTTATGTGATTTCCGGAGAATTTTGTTCGGGACCCTGGAATCCCGAAAAACCGTGTATTATACACTTCAATTTGACCGTTCGGAAGGTAAATCAGGAACCTGTTTCTTTTTCTCCCTATTTTTCAATCACGCGTCCGAGCTCATTTCAGAAATCAACCTGTTCGATTTCAGGAATCAACCTGTTCGATTTCAGCCTCAAATAACGAGCTTTAACACATTTTTCACGATAATCCAAGTTTCGGCGAATGCTGGTTTGAAGCACACCGGCACCTTTAAATATCTTCCGTTGGTGCTCAAAATTTGCGTGGCCGCTTTATCTGCCCCGAGAAACTTTCTATGTGATTTCTGGAGAATTTTATTCCGGTACTCCGGAATCCCGAAAAACCGTGCATTATACACTTCAATTTCAGCCGTTCGGAAGGTCGTACCGGAACCTGTTTCTTTTTCTCCATGTTTTTCAATCACGCGTCCGAGCTCATTTTAGGAATCAACCTGTTCGATTTCAGGAATCAACCTGTTCAATTTCAGCCTCAAATAACGAGCTTTAACTCATTTTTCACGATAATCCGAGTTTCGGCGAATGCTGGTTTGTGGCACACCGGCACCCCCAAATGTCATCCGTTGGTGCTCAAACTTTGCGTGGCCGCTTTATCTGACCCGAGGACTTTTCTATGTGATTTCCGGAGAAATTTATTCTGGGACCCCGGAATCCTGAAAAACCGTGTATTATACACTTCAATTTTCAAGTTCGGAAGGTCGTACCGGAACTGTTTCTTTTTCTCCCTATTTTTCAATCACGCGTCCGAGCTCATTTTAGGAATCAACCTGTTCGATTTCAGGAATCAACCTGTTCAATTTCAGCCTCAAATAACGAGATTTAACACATTTTTCACGATAATCCGAGTTTCGGCGAATGCTGGTTTGTGGCACACAGGCACCCCCAAATGTCTTCCGTTGGTGCTCAAACTTTGCGTGGCCGCTTTTATCGACCCGAGGAACTTTCTATGTTATTTCCGGAGACTTTTATTCCGGGACTTTAATCCCGAAAAACATGTATTATACACTTCAATTTTCCGTTCGGAAGGTAAATCTAGGAACCTGTTTCTTTTTCTCCCTATTTTTCAATCACGCGTCCGAGCTCATTTCAGGAATCAACCTGTTCGATTTCAGGAATCAACCTGTTCGATTTCGGCCTCAAATAACGAGCTTTAACACATTTTTCACGATAATCCGAGTTTCGGCGAATGCTGGTTTGTGGCACACCGGCACCCCCAAATGTCATCCGTTGGTGCTCAAACTTTGCGTGGCCGCTTTATCTGACCCAAGGACCTTTCTATGTGATTTCCGGAGAATTTTATTCCGGGACCCCGTAATCCTGAAAAAACGTGTATTATACACTTCAATTTGAGTCGTTCGGGAGGTCGTACCGGACCCTGTTTCTTTTTCTTCCGTTTTTCAATCGCGCGTCCGAGTACATTTCAGGAATTAACCTATTCGATTTCAGCCTCAATCAACGAGCATTAATACATTTTTTGCGATTATCCGAGGTTCGACGAATGCTGGTTTATGGCATACCGGCACCCCAAAATGTCTTCCGTTGGTACTCAAATTTTGCGTGGCCGCTTTATCTGACCCGAGGAACTTTCTATGTGATTTTCGGAGAATTTTGTTCCGGGACCCTGGTAGGTGATGGTGAGGCGAGGATGTGAGCACGGTGGTTGTAGCTGTGGTGGCAGATTTGTGTAGAGCCTGATTGTACGGCTGGTATTGGTGCTCGATTCCGAGGTGAGTGGTGGTGATTGGTACTAGGTTGCTACTTGGTGAATTAGGCGAGAAGGCAGAGAATGGACCATGGTGGTTTCATTTCGCGCTCGGGTTTTGGCGTCGGGTTCGCTGCATCAAAACGGGGGAGCAGCATGACGGTGCTCAAAATGGTATGAAGGAGCATAGGTGGTCTGCTCGTGGTGGTTTCGGGGTTGCTCGGTGGCGGCGGCTTGGCATCTCGGTGGCTAAAATGGTCATATATGAAGGTTGAGGGAAATATGAGAGCATAATTAATTAATAATAAGGGTTTTTGGGTCATTTCATGTCATTTTTGGCCGGAAAGTGTAAGTTGGTACTGATAATAGATCGGAGTTAATATTCTGGTACTGTTTACAAATTAATTTTTATGTTGGTACCATTTATAAAAAAAAGGTCCTTATATTGGTATTATTTATCAATTTACACTACTTTAATACAATTAGATAATTAACTAATATGATAGCAACACTCATGTGAGCAGTAAAAGCAACCATAATAGCAATGAGAGTAGTGAAAGTCATACTAGCAGCAACGGGAGTAATGAAATTAACAATAGTAAATGCGGGAGTAGTGAAAGAAAAAATAATGACGGCGGGAGAAGTGAAAGTAATAGTAGTCACAACACATATAATGAAAGTAGCTGTAGAAACAACGGAGAGCATATGAAAAATTAGCCAACAATTCGATTTTAGAAAAATATTAATTTATTTAAATATATGAGTTTGATAAAACTAACGGGTTAACCGTAAAAAATGGCATCAGTAGTTAAAGAAACAACAGTAACTGAATGAGTAGTGAACGTAATAATATTATCAGGGGATGTAGTGAAAGTAATAATTTTAACAGCGGGAGTGACGAACGTGTCTCATAATTTGTTGATTAATTTTACTTCTCATCATAATTTAAATATATAAATTGTAAATATATATGTGTTAACCATATTTAGCGAATCATATTTCATAAAGAAATATAATTTAAATGGTAAATAAAGGTAGCCCGAGCGTAGCCGAGCATCAAACCTAGTTTGTATAATAGTTGAGGCGTTTTATGAGTTACGACTCAGATTTAAAATCGACTACCATATTACTTTATACGGGTAATTGAGAAAGACACCCAACAACGTTACGTACCTTTCCTAACTGACTAAACAAATTCCATACATTTAATTCATTCACTATTTTCTTCTTTTCGCAACGACCTATAAACTTGTACTAGCTACATTCTAGTATTGGGAAGTTGAAATGCAAGGTCATTATTCATTATTCATTAAGTACTCAATGACAGTGATATTAACCAAACTTTAACCTCATAAATTTCCTAATAATATATGGTGTATGTATGTTTCTGTATAGTGTAATGTAACCACTAACCTGATTTTCAATAGTTTTAATTCTCATCTCAATTGTATTAAGGCAAGGAACCTAACTTTTCCTTCTTTCAATTATTCTTTGATTCTTGTTTTTGAGTAAAGTTTGGCACTTGTTTTTTTTTCCCTTTCTTATGAAACAAAAATACCCAATTCAATGATTTATCATAAACATAACTGCGAATGTCATAGTAGTTGTTTCGAGTGATCAGATATATACAGTATGTATCATATATGAGGTCATAAGTCCAACTACGTGTTGTTGCGTTAGTAAGCGGATTTTAAACTCTACTTTTTAGCATATATTCCTTCGTTCTCCTTTTCCAGTCAATTGTTTATGTTTTCCTTTTTAAGTGTTTTAGTAGTAATTTCTTTCTGTTTCTTTTGCAAGGTTACTTTTTTACTTTTTGCATTTTGAACATATATTTGTCTCTTTTTTTATTAAAATGTGTCAAAAGCAAACGTAAAAAATCGATCAGGAGGAGGAAATACTTGAATGGACCAAAACAAAAGTTCTCTCCACGTATACTTCATTCGGTTGATGATGGTCTTTTGTAGGTGGGACTTGGGAGTATGTGGATTATATTAGTGAAAAAGATTAAAAGTTGAGCAAATTTAATTAGTGGTCTTGCATGAAGGATGTGAGTATCATACAAGACTCGCAACAGTTACAAGTAACATCCCCAAAAACAAGAAATCCAAAAGGATACATATATTAAATAGTGTATAATAAAACAAGAAGAAAAGAAAAACAAGGAAAGTTCAAGTTATAGTAGTATTAAGGAGCATGGCAGAAGAAGATGGGTTCTGCTTCTCACCCACTAAGAGAAAAATTCCTCTTTTCATCTTCTTCAAAAATGTCAGGTATCATCATCTCTTCATCTTTTTTTTCTTTTCTAGTGTGAAGTATCTGTCTTTAGATGCAAACGCAATTTTCATCTTCGGTCATTCAGAAACAGCATCTTTGTAACCCCTTTATATTACCCTGCGGCAGCTATTGAGGCACTGGGATAATGTTGTTATTGTGTCTCTATTTTAGTCTTCAATCATGGAGTGTACATCATGAATTTGTCAAGGCCTAAGATGTGATCATGCATGTTAAAACTATCTATGTTGGTTGTTTTTGCATGTTATATGATTAGCCTTATGATTTTGTTTGTTTCCATGGCCTTATTTTGTTGTATAAATTGTGGTAGAAGTAACACATGCATGGTTGATGAGGATGAAGATGCTAGTGGACCCCTAATTTGTTTTTGCATGGAAACTTATCTGAGATGGTCTTATGCTCTTATATTTATGATACAATCAGTTACTAAACAAGTAATTGGGTTGATTTCATACATGAGATCGTCTCATATACGATCGAGTTACTAGAATACTACTTCTTGGAGTATTATTTTCCAGGGAAAAGTTGCTAGTTTTTTGGGATTAAGGCTCTGATGTTGTTGGAAAAGTTACTAGTTATTATTTATGGACTGAAGCTCAATTTTTGGCGGTGTTGTCTTGGCTCATTTAATGGTATGATAATTATTAATTAGGTGTATGTTCAAGCTGGATGAGCTTGGTGTGGAAATAGCTCAAATTGCATTTCCAGCTGCATTAGCTTTGACTGCAGACCCCATTGCTTCTTTGGTTGACACAGCATTCATCGGTCGAATAGGTAACTTTGCTATTTCCATCTGAATCCCCTTTTCTCATCAATCTATTTTTAAGACCTCCTTAGAGCGTAGTGTACTCCGTGCATGGGTAAGCTTCAAAGGATTCTGAGTTATGTGTTCAATTTGGAGCTTTGAAAACGGTTGTTGATTTTTAATAGTCACTGATCATGGTTCATGTTATATTCACAGGGCCGATTGAACTTGCAGCTGTGGGGGTTTCCATAGCTCTGTTCAACCAAGTATCTCGGATTGCTATATTTCCCCTCGTGAGTGTCACAACTTCTTTTGTGGCAGAGGAAGATGCAGTGGCTGAAATGAGCTCCGAAGGTGTAATGCTTGAATCCACCTTAAGTAATGATAGTGAAGCCAAGGAACTAATACTCCAATCAAGTATGTCATATCTGCATACATATGTACCATCATCTTGTCTATTTCCTAAACGAGTCTCAACATCGGACCATGTGTTCTCCTCTCAGATTGTACCGAGAGTTTTTCAAAGTCCACAAACTCAAGCAGCTTAAGTGAGAATTCCACGCCTCAAAGAAGACATATACCATCTGCTTCATCAGCATTGGTTATTGGTGCCATTCTCGGTCTAATCCAAGCAATTTTCTTGATTTCCTTGGCAAAACCGTTATTGAACTTCATGGGAGTGAAAAGTGTACGTCTTTTGTTTTTCAGAGGGACTTCCTAATTCTATATTTCGATAAAATCCCAACATGGCTATTTACCCTTCTTACAACTAATTTATGAGCAGGACTCTCCTATGCTACAGCCAGCCAAAAGATACTTGACGTTAAGGTCACTGGGTGCCCCGGCTGTTCTTCTCTCTTTAGCAATGCAAGGAGTTTTTCGTGGTTTTAAGGACACTAAAACTCCTCTGTATGCCACTGGTAAGTCTTTTATCATACCCAAAGTAAATGTTTTCTGCACTGACTAATCCTGACATAAACTCATTGATATTCAGTGGCAGGAGATGTTACTAACATTATCCTCGACCCAATTTTTATGTTTGTGTTCCGATGGGGTGTTAGTGGTGCAGCAATCGCCCACGTTATATCTCAGTAAGTTCACATGTCTGTTCTTGTAGCTTTGCATTTTGCTTGTTTTATAGCCGCATGCAGTCGTAAAACATTTATATGATAAATTGAGTTTATGAATGCAGGTACCTAATTTCAATCATATTGTTCTGGAGACTAATTCACCTAGTAGACCTAATACCCCCAACCCTCAAACACCTGCAATTTAGTCGGTTTCTTCAAAACGGTAAGAAATCTTCTTTATTTAGTCGATAATATGTACTATAATATGTACTGTGCTCGGTAAAAAATGATGCCATGGGTCTATTGAAACAGGTTTTCTTCTGCTGATGAGGGTCATAGCGGTGACATTCTGTGTGACCTTGTCTGCTTCTATGGCAGCACGCTTAGGTCCCACACCGATGGCTGCCTTTCAGATCTGTTTGCAAGTTTGGTTGGCAACCTCTCTTCTTGCTGATGGCCTAGCTGTTGCAGGACAGGTCTCGACTTCCATCCATTCTACATTTTTCTTTTATTGGAGAACAAATCGCCTATTGTATCTTATTATAGGCTTAGCAATTTCTTGGTATAACCTTTGTAAATTTCTCCTACTTTGTAGGCCATACTTGCAAATGCATTTGCAAAGAATGATTTTGAGAGAGCGACATCCACCGCCTCCAGAGTATTGCAGGCATGTTTATCATTTCACCCTCATTTAATAAGTTTCATGTAAAACCATCCTACAGTAACTGTAAGACGAGGTTTTTCGTCTCTTTGGTGTGAGTTTTCAATCTGAGAACTTTGAAGCTCGCACCCTAGTCTGAACCTTTGAAACCTCACCCTTTCTGACTGTAAGTTGTAGTAAAAGGTTTTCCTGCAAAGTATTATTTCACCTGCTTGTCAGAAATGTTATCAGCTGATTGATTCATGCACTACATTTTCAGCTAGGCTTCGCACTCGGGTTGTTCCTGTCATTCATGTTAGGGACTGGACTGAACTTTGCAGCAAAGTTATTTACTACAGACGTCAATGTCTTGCGCCTAATTAGCATAGGCGTTCCGGTACTAATTACTTCACCAGGGTTCAACTTTTTGTTCCATTCTCTTTTTCAAAAAAAAAAAAAGAGTGTGTTCTGTTCATGTTTAATACTCTATTTGTTAACAAAGAAACTGTTTTTCTGTCTACAGTTTGTGGCTCTTACTCAACCCATCAACGCTTTGGCATTTGTTTTCGATGGCATCAACTTTGGCGCCTCAGATTTTGCTTATTCAGCTCTCTCCATGGTATTAAAACTTCCATTATGTCTTTTTGTCAAATCCATGAAGGTTATAGGCTCACCGCTGCAATTTGAATCTGTGTTTATGAAGACCAAGTTTTCAATCGAGATTTAATGCCATGGTTACTTGGTTAGATCAATGGTCCCGGAGTGTCCCATTTGAATAATTTTCACATTATGCAATTTGCAGGTTATGGTGGCTGTCGTGAGTATCTTGTGCCTGTTTCTTCTTTCATCCTTTTACGGATTTATTGGAATTTGGATGGCTCTAACTATTTACATGAGTCTCCGTGCATTCGCTGGCTTTTGGAGGTAAATCAAAGTTCCATTTCAATTCTCGTATAAGATTGTATGCCTATAACAGAGAAAAAACCGTCCTACATTCAGACTAATAATATAACAGATTAACATTTCAAAAAAAAAAAAAAAATATAACAGATTAACAGCTAACTTTGTACCATAATCTAATAGTTGAGGCAGTTCCGAGTTTTGGTAATGACTAATGAGGTTGTTTTGGTGCAGGATTGGGACAGGAACAGGCCCTTGGAGCTTCCTTCGAAAATGAGTCGTCGCATTTGCCTGCTTAGTACACTTAGCTATAAACCTCAAGAAGGGGTTGTAAAGGAGTAGAATCACAATTACTACTAGTACTTTGTCAAGGATTACAGACTTTGTTACTTGATTCTTGATGGTTGTACTAATTTTACACCTCAAAATACTCGTTGGCCCTGTTTTTTTTTTTTTTTTACTTAATTTTAGCTCATTTCAGTTCAGTTCAGTTCAGTTTCATTCAATTTAGTTCAGTTCACTTCAACTTCATTAAGTGCAGTGCAGTTCAGACATTTAAGTCCAAAAGAACATAGCCGTTATCAACAAATATAAACAACTTATTGATATAAGTGATAACGTTAAATTAAACGTTATATAAATATATAACCCAAATTACCAATGATTGACCTAGAAAACTCACTATTGGTCAAATAGTATGTCTTTCTTAAGATCACTTAATGTCGGTTTCAAAAACATCTCTCTAATGCTAATAAATCCTCATTACTAACCGAGTATGAGGTTTGTCTTTGGATCCAGTTCACGTTCATAAGTCACAACTCACAACCCATCTTAAATTAGAATCGATATGGGATAAATTGATACGAATTTTACTCGAGAGAATAAAACTCGTATGAGTGCAGCGGAAACAAAGAAAGAACAAACAAGATCCGCACGTACTAGGTACGACCCGATCTGATTTGTAAGGATATTTGTTTCGATTTATGTAAATAAATCGAACCAATGGGATATTTGCTATTGTTAGACCTATAACAATAATAATGGGGATAGGCAATGTTAAACTACACCGATAGTCTAACAAAGAGATTAACGCTCTACACCGATAGAGTTAATCGGGTTTTTCACAAGACGACGCTTGAGATCAACCTTTCGAAATTGTAGACACAACTTCTATGTTTTACTTGAAAATACTCAAATAAAAACAATGGTTTTGTTAGGAATCTTAACTTGATTGATAAAACTTCTGAATGAATAAAATTGCCAACAACAAAGACTATAAATAGCCTCTAAAGACCAACGTCTTTGGACCACTCCAAAAGACAACTAATGATAGACTTAATAGCTAATTAAGACCATTAATCTTGGACAAATTAAGGCCCTCTAAATGCAGAATTAAAACTACAAATGAATGGTAATAAACACCCAACTAAATGAGGCATTAATACTCTTTTATTGACTCAAAAGAAATTTGTATCTTGAAGGCCTTGGAATAACTACTCCTTTAGACGGATCCAATGCATGACAATAAGCAAACGAAACGAGCCTTCGACTTTAATCGCATCATAAATAGTTTTTGCCACATACTAGGATGTTCTAACTTTGCAAACTTCAAACTCGATCAACTCACTTATTAGCTACGAAATATAATACCGACACGAAATCCAAACCCAATCCAATATCAATCGGAACTAAAAACCCAAAACAACCAAAAACTCCTCCACCAGTCTCTTCTCTCTCTCTATATATACGTCCGCTACAATGAATTGTGCTCCAACCAACACAGTGGCCGCCATGCTGTGATCTCATACGCCACCCCATTATAAAAGGTATTATGATGATTCAGCCATTTTACTCTCCCTGTCTCGATCATTTGTTTACTTTGATTAGAATTTCCCTCCCAATACATATAAAAGGTAAACGAATGACTGAGACGGAAAAAGATACATGCTTTGTTAGTTCAATTGCTGGAACAAGTGATGAAGACTATCTTTGTTTGCTTATTACAAATACAATCGTATGATTTTCAATGTTTTATGCATAATTATACTTGGTATTTGCTGTGGAAGTTGCCTTAGCCTTAGCAGTTTACCTCTGTCGCCCGCTTTGTGATGGCAGTATTTCAGTCGTTATATATTTCCATGTATAAAGATTATTAAATATTGCTGTCCACTGTTCGTCCATTGTTTTACTTTGATGTTCAAAGGATGTCTTTTTGCCACTATATGAGCTACTCCCTCCGTCTCAATCATTTATTTACCTTTTATGTTCATTGGAAAGGGTATTTTAATTAAGGGTAAACAAATGATTGGGACGGAGGGAGTATTTTATTGTACTGGAACCCGGAGCTGCCTTGAAAACCCCGTAACATGATATCATACTCCTTTTTTTATTGTCTCGTTGATTTTGTTTGATGTGTAGTCTTGTTGGTGTATTGATATCTTTGGTTGATGCTTTGCAAGGAGTGTCTCTAATTATTGAATAGCAGAACGCTTGAATATACTTCGTATACCTTATGATTATGTTAGTTTTCCTCTTAAAATTCTTCACATTATTGTTCACTGAACATTTTTTTGTCTGTTTAGCCCTCCTGAACTTACAATAATCGGCAAAGATACGAACTTTCTTCAATATTTGGATTTTGGATATACTTTTCTGCTTTTTCTTGTATCTACCCCTCTCTCTTTGATGCGGTTTTTGTAGTTACTATATTGTAGCATGAGAAGTCGTAGTCTGTGTTTAACTCTTTTCGTCTTTAAAAAACTACCTTGTATTTTCTTTCTAATTGTGCAGGTGAGAATGAGATGAATTCCAGAAGAATAATTTCAAGGCCACTAACCAACCTTTTCACACGCTCGCAAATTGTGAAATCATTTTGCACAGCACTCAATCTTGCATCACATGACCCGCCTAGCCCGGTAGAACCAGCCCATCTTCTCCGTGTTTGCACAATCCTTTACCAACAACAGAATGCTCCCATTGCAAAGCTTGAAACCCACCTTCTCAAAACAGAATTCAGCTACAACCGTGAATTTTTCCTACAGGTCTGCAACAAGTTCCCATATTCATGGCGACCTGTGTACCACTTTTACAAATTTACCTTGAACCAACCAGGGTTCACCCACACTCCTGTCACCTTAAACAAGATGCTTGATGTGATTTGTAAGGCAAGGAATATTGACCTCCTTTGGCAAGTGTTACTCGAAATGACTGAGCAAAAAGTTGCAAACGACAAGACTTTTAGGATTGCTCTCAAAGCATTGGCTGCTGCTAGGGAACTGAAGAAATGCGTGGAGTATTTTCACTTGATGAATTCTCATGGGTATAGTTATAGTTTGGATACTTTGAATAAAGTCGTTGAGACACTTTGTAGAGAGAAGCTTGTTGATGAGGCTAAACATATTGTGATGAAGTTGAAGGGTTGGATTAAGCCGGATGGGGTTACTTATGGGCATTTAATTTGTGGGTTTTGTGATGTTGGAGAGATGATCGAGGCTTCAAAGATATGGAATTTGATGACGGATGAAGGCTTTGAAGCTGATGTAAATGTTATAAATACGATGATGGAGAGGTTTTTTAAAGATAATCAGTTTAGTCAAGGATTGAGACTCTTTCAAACAATGAGGGTGAAGAGGATGGAGGAATTGGGGCTTACCACGTATAACATTGTGATTGGATGGATGTGCAAAAGGGGTAAGCTTACTCAGGCTCAAGTCGTGTTTGAGGAAATGCAAAAGAGAGGGATTCAAGCAGATAATACAACCTTGGCATCTATAATATATGGACTTGTGTGCAAGAACCAATTACGAGAGGCATATTTGATGGTTAAAAATATTGACAAACCAGACATAAGTGTATATCATGCCTTGATTAAGGGTCTTCTGAAATTAAGGAAGGTAAGGGACGCCACGGAAGTATTTCGGGAGATGATAAGAAAAGGCTGTGAACCTATTATGCATACCTATATAATGTTGTTGCAAGGACATATGGGGAAGAGGGGAAGGAAGGGAAACGATCCTCTTGTCAATTTTGACTCAATATTTGTCGGAGGTATGGTTAAAGCTGGAAAATCTCTTGAAGCCACTAAATATTCAGAGAGAGCACTGAAAAGAGGGCTTGAGGTCCCAAGGTTTGACTATAACAAATTTTTGCAGTTACACTCGAATGAGGAAGGTGTTGTGATGTTTGAAGAAGTTGGGAAGAAATTGAGGGAAGTTGGGTTATTTGACTTGGCCGATATATTTGTTCGATATGGGGAGAAAATGGCTACTAGGGATAGAAGAAGAAGTAGAGATGCACCGGAAGAGCTACCAATGGCATGATGCCGTGCTTATTCTGTTTAAGCACATCCATCTGCTTTGCTGCTTGGTTTGCTGTTAAATCCCGACACTGCTGCGTAAAATCCTTGCATTCTTTTACATCTCATGAAGCCATCAGTCACCCTTTTAACGTTTTGAGGTACCGTGTTGACTATCCATATGTACTATTTTATTTAAAGCAGGTACAGCAGAGAAACATGGAGCGGGTTTCGAAGTGTAGTCAACTAATTACTAATGTTTGGTCTGTTTGCCTACTGCAAAAATTTGTTCTCATCGGCATAATAATATGTGCTTTGTCATGCAAATTACTGGCTTATTAATCCATACATAACTGCAGAACTTGGATGTAACTTACTTCTCAAAATATTGTACATTACACACATATTTGGCATATGAAATGTTGGCTATTTTGAATTTTTGATACATATGAAATTTGAGGTATTTTGAATTTTAATACTCCAGAGTAGTTTTTGTATGAAATATAATCTCCGTCTTTTAGCCATTTTGATGAGGACCTCTATTTGGGATTGGTGTTGATATCTGTGGAACAGGTCCTTCTCTTAACTTTCGGTGCCATGGACTCTCTGGGATCAAGAAAAAGAGGAAGATACAGAGCTTCGAGAAGTTAGTCTTGCTTTTCAGTGCTCCATATCATGATATGTTTGGACGTGGGCGTGCGGGCATGCGCACGTATGCAGCGCGTGTCTGTGTGTATATTCTCAGATTCGACCCGAAGTCCTCGTCATAGGTGGGACACGGGAGCCTAAAAGCCACTAAGGTAATAATGTGATGATTTTAAATCTGCTCTGATGGTCCACTTTTAAGTTGGTGGTGACTGGTGTCACAGTGACTAGAAACATGTAGACGAAAATTTTAGAAAAGGATAGAAAACTGAGGAATAAAACATTACCTTCAGAAGTTGCTCCACCAAACAATGGAAGTTGGAGGGTTAACAAAACCAGAACCAACAACTTGAGGATGATGTTACGGAGCTTGTGCGTAGGTTTCATTCTGGTTTTTTATCGTAGGATGGGATTGTTCTTGACTCGCATTGATATGACTATATAAGGCATTGAGCAAGGGTTGTGGCTCATTAAAATACTAGCGTTTTTAACGTAACTAACAAGCTTGAACAAGTCTTTAGAAACTTCAAATCTTTGACTGAAGACTTGAAGAAAAGTGATTGATGGTCTGATGGATGAAGGAAAATGAAACGTTCTGTTTTTGGTTTCAAAAAAAAGGAGACATTCTTCATTTCTTTGTATACAATGTGTTGAGTGTTGTCTATCTTTTTTCTCGATTTGACAATCTCCTTTCAACAATCTAAGGAGAAAAACTTGGAGTGGAGGGCTCGGGAGCTGACTGAACTAATGTTCGCTCCTTTGCCAACTGCATACATGGAAGAAATTTTTGTTGTCATCTGCACAAGAGTGTTTACCTGTTCACTGTTTTCATGTAGATTACTAGCTTATTATTCAACACATAACTGCAGAATTACTTCTCTGTATATTGTTCATTACACATATATAATCTTTAATCTTTGTGATACATATGAACCTTGAGCTATTTTTATACTCCAGAGTAGTTTTTGTATGAAATCTAATCTCTGTCTTTTAGCCATGTTGACTAGGACTTATATTTGGCATTGGTGTTGATATTCGTGGATCAGGTCCTGCTCTTAACTTCCGGTGCCATGTACTCTCTGGGATCAAGAAAAAGAGGAAGAAACAGACATTAGCCTGTGTGCGCACGAGCGCATTTGACCCCAAGTCCTCGTCATAGGTGGGACTCGGAAGCCAAGAAGCCACTAAGGTAATAATGTAGTAATGATGGAAGAAAAAAAGGAAAAAACATCACCTTGAGAAGTTGCTCCTGCAAACAATGGAAGTTGGAGGGCTAACAAAACCAAAACCAGCAAGTTGAGGATGATGTTATGGAGCTCGTGCGCAGGCTTCATTCTGTTTTTTGGTCATAGAATGGGATTGTTCTTACGAGTCATACGACTATATAAGGATATGAGCAAGGGTTATGCCTCATTAAAATAACTAGTGTTTTTGACATAACTAACAAGCTTGAACAATTCTTTTACAAATTTCAAACCTTTGACTAAAGACTTGAAGAAGAGTGATTGATGAATGAAAATGAATGCAACATCTACACGTTGTAACTAAGGAAAACGAAACATTTTGTTTTTTTGGTTAAAAAAATCATGACATTCTTCATTTCTTTGTATATAATGTGTGTTGACTGTTGACCATCTCTTTTCTCAATTTGACATTCTTCTCCTTTCAACAATCTCATTCTCATCTCATACCGAAAATTTTAATTTAGTTTCTTTGGGTGTTTTACCAAAAAAAAAATATTGGTTGTGTTACTATTATATCAGATGATGCTGGATTTATCGTTTTTAACTCGTATTGTTTTCCTCCGTGGTACCCTAATTTTCTTTAAATTCTCGGTGTCGGAGGGAGCATAGTCTGTTTTCAGTGGCCTACAATAGTTGTTCTGTAACTCTTTGAGAGCATTGTAAAATCCAAGTAGCACATCAAAGGTGGTTGACTGGTTGGGCCAACTACTAACAAATCAATCATACATCATGTAGTACTCGTACTCCCACCTGTTAGGGGACCGTTACGTTACCTTTCGTTACAGACAAATAGTTTATATCATTCAGATTTCATTCATTTAAGGAGACCTCAGTTGCATCGTTTTTGTCAGTTGGATTCATCTTAGGGGACTTCAAACATGTGGTGCTTGTTTGTTGAGGGAAAGTTGTCTTACAAAACATGTCCTATGGAAAGGTAAGTTACTCCGTATTTGTTAAGACGGACTTAAAAGAAATACGTAAATTATTTACTAGGACAGATAGAATATAAATAGGAGTTTTTATTTGGATTTCTAATAGCTAATAAAATGTGAAAATGGGATAAAGGATCTACTCTCGAGATATAGCGAAAAGATGGTTGGTATATGCATAAAAGAGCAAGAATTGAAATGGGTTTTTAAATGTCAAAATATTGAGATCATATAATGGAAACCTTCAAGCTTAATCAACCGCATGATATAGACCTAGCTTCCTTGTTATAGGCAGAATGTTTCATCATAACAATAAACCACTTGAATATAATAGTTGGTCTCCTCTAAGACGGTTATATCCGTTTTAAGTATAAAACGGTTCAAATACTACTCTATAGTTTATACAGATATAGTTGATAAAATTAAAGTTTATCATTTTCTAGACCTTCTGCTTTTTGTTTCATCAATCTATTTGACCCGTTTAAAACGTAGATAGTCGTCTTAAACATGAATTTGCGTGAATCCAATTAGAGTAAACTATAGCTTTCATTACACTAAAATAACGAATAATGAACTAACCCCACCATATTAAATAACTATAATTCCCCACCATAACAAAAGCCACCAAAATTCAATGACATATTTATATAATAATAATTATTTCATCCATCAAAATCGCATCCAAAAGTTGATGGATCAGTTCCCCATTAATAAATAAATAAATAATTTTTTTTAATTAATTAATAATGTAAATGAAGGTTCCACTGGATGAGCATAATGAGTTAAAGATGATTATCTTAAGGCGTGGATGAAGCATGCATTATCAGTTTCATTACAAAGTGAGTAATAAAGTAATAAGCATATAATATGCTCCACTCCTTAAAAGAAGCCAACCATATTTGGCTTATGTGTCCTATGCCGTCTAAGTTTTCTCAAAAGACATGATATGTCCAAACACCATTACCTTAATCACAAATTCTCATTGAAGACTGACACTATCCGTCACAAGCTAAAGACGGATAGTGTCCCTCTCACAAAATATAAATGGATAGTGCAAGTGGGGGAAATGGATACCCCCACTTGCCCTCCCACTTGCATTTTGTGAGAGGACCACTATTCGTCTTCAGCTTGTGACGGATAGTGGCCGTCTTCAATGAGACGGACTGTACCTTAATAAGCCTATAAGATATTATGATGGCTTTCATGTTTTTATGCTACCTATATTCATTTTCCACTCAAATCCAAACTAAATCGTATGGTGCATAAAAAAAACGCACCTCTCTAATCCTAACTTTTATCATTGCAAAAGTTTTAGATGTGTGTAAATACAATCATGTTAAAATTTGTAGGAGTAGCTTTATTGTTCACATATCGCCTATTTAGACTTGACAAATCAGGTCATTTCGGATTAGGTCCCTTTGAGTCATTTCATGTCAAAATTTTACCCCAACCAAGTCATTCTGGTTCTATCAGACCCCTTCGAACATGTCACTTCGAGTCTATCGGGTCGAGTTCAGGTCACACTTTTCTGGTCATTTAGAGTCTCGAGTCAGCCTTATCGAGTCGAGTCATGAAGACAAAGGTAAGAAGAGTCCTAAGAAAAAAAATCGAAAAGTATAAGGGCCTAGAATCTAGATCACGATGCCTATCGGCGTGGCCCATCGAAAGCTATATGGTCATTTTCTTTCCATCCTCTCTTGTCTTGAAAGTTCAAACCATCATCTACCATTGAAGTCCACATCTAACACTACAATGCTTTCATGAATCATGACAATTGAAGAAACTAGAGAAAGCAACAAAAAAAAAAAGCAAGAAAATTGAATCTAATACCAAACACATCCAAAACCAAAAGATAAACTAAAAAATAAAATGAGCATAAATTCCACAAATCAAAATTCTACATTTCTACTCCAACAAGGACCATATTGTCCGTTTGTGATAATGTTCCATCGACCAATCACTTTCCATATACCCTACAATAATTCACATATGCAGAAAAACGTCGTCGTTGCATCAACCTACATTGCTCCGTTTTCCACACACTGTCCAAATTTCATTAAAGCTCGTAATGTTACCGGGTTTAAATCCCGTCAGCATCATACAATACTACTCTTTAACTTAATTTACCGAAAAAGTAATGACCTTAAAAATCATGCAATCAAATTGAACTAGTTAATCGTTCACAAGACCGTATTAAATGAAAGACGGGTCCAAAAATATATCCCCAGCATTCTAATGTTCATACTTAAAAGGGTATTAGGGGTTGCTTAAGCGATCCGTTTCAACAAGTCGGTACACACTAAAATAAAATGAAGCCATGAAGGCAATGGATTTTCAGTTCTTCAAATACCTCAAAAGTACAAATTGAAATGATACTAAACATTAAATGCAAAAAAATTAGCAAAAAAGAATTGCCTAGCTGTGTAAAGATGCTTGCAATCTTCCAAGCTAGGTTCCCCTTATCCTATCTTTTTGGCTTCTGTAAAGATAACAAAATATTAATAATAAATAATCAAATAATATTGGGATGTAAAAAAAAAATTGATGAAGACTTTTATTCTCCATCTCCCTCCTACTGTTGTTACCGTCTCGGAAATCTGATCACTAAGCTGTAATATCATCTTGAAAACTTGCATTTTCATCAAATTACTGAACAACTAGTTGGAAGATCCACAAGCTGAACCTGTTAATTAGAATTTGAGGCATCTCCACAGTGGTTTGAACCCGAGACTGCATTATTCCAATCATCTTTATTTTCGGAAGGTGGATCCTTCACCAGTGACTGCACCCAAGAAAGATCAGGCTCCTCGCTGTTGTGTCCCATGGTATTTGACCGCTTTAACCGATTTAACTCATCTCCGTTAGCTGACCAATCAGGTTGTCCATTGGTTGACTCCCACATAGACCACGGCCCCCCAGGAGAACCTGACATCCCACCACTTTCTGGAATCAGATCCCGGGGTAGACTAGAACTCAGATCACGTGCACTCAAACTACGCATGTGGTTCTCACGTAGAGCGAGTGCAGCCAGCCTGGCGTTCAGCGGAGATTGTGGGTCCATTCCTCGAGGTGACATCATACCAGGCGAAGACGGACCGAATGGAGCCTGCATCAACGGATGGTCCACAGATTTGGGTGAGAAAACCTTGGTATTTATAGGTGACAGCATGCGTTGTTGCATCTGGAAATGATTCATCACGGCCGACTTGTGAGACGGTGAAAACATAGATGCAGTCCCTCCAAGAGGGTCAGAATACCGAGGTGACGACATCTCAGAGGCAAAAAGCTCATCTAAGTTTGCCGACCCAAGATTCTGCGACCTAGCAAAGGGTGAATTGAACATGAAATCCTCTGCAGCATGGATGTCCCTAGCATTCAGAGAAGATCTCAGGCGGCTAGCTTGGATATTGTTGGCCTGAATATTGCTTCCTGGAAGATGCAAGGTTGGAATGTTTTGTTGTTGCCAACCGGAGGATGAATGGGCCATCCCGTTCCCAGAAGGCGACATTGGAGGTGTGAATGGGTTAGGTGACATGGCAGATGGTGCTGATGGAGATCCTGGGAACATGTTGAGGGCGGCTGCCATGTCCATAACAGCAGCAGCAGAAGCCATAGCCCTAGGAGACGGGACAGCAGACCCTGTGGACACATACAAAGGCCTAAGCTCCTCAGGTCTATGTGCAAAGAAGCAAACCCGACGATTACAAGACGTGCCATCCTTGCATAACCTGGTCCGGTATTGTGCCGGGTGCAACCAACACTCAAACACGCCGTGAGCATACTCACACATATCCGCCCGCCTGCATGAACCCTTGCGGAACTCAGGGCAAGGGACACAGCTGTAATGATACTTCCGTGGGTCCCGTCTCCGAGCATTTTCCCCAGGGTGTACGAAAGGGCACTCGGTCCAGTCATGGGAGTAAGCCCGTGAACAAGGCCGGACTTTGAATGAGTACATCCGAAATTCATCAGTCGAGTACACACTGTTCTTTATATCAGGAAGGGATGGATCAAAGGGATATTCCTTCTTTTCAGACACAGCAGGTCCACCATTGGTGTCATTAGTCTCCAAGTCCGAAGGCTTGCCTTCTGAATGATTCGGGATAGTCAATGGAGTAAGCTTCAACCCATTAGCCAACACTCTCAAATCTTTCTGTTCATCCGAATGATCATCATAACAAAGCATATCTTCGAGTTTCACTCGACATTCTTGTTGATTTGGAGCGACATTAATCACATCAAAAGGCCGTCTCCCTTTTGCATCACAAAGATTAACATCAGCACCATTCGCAACAAGTAACTTAACTGCATCAACAGATCCACCAGAAGCAGCACAATGAAGGGCAGTACTCTTATCAGCACCGAAACAGCTATTTACATTCGCCTTTGATAGCGAAAGTATAACTTTCATCACATCCAAACTTCCATACATGGCCGCGACCATTAACGGTGTCCTATACTCCAAAACCATACCCTTACCACTAACCTGACGGCCATACCATAAGCCAACCTCATTAACTGCATCAGGGTTTAGCTCAATGTATTCTTTAAACCCTTCCACATCATTATCAGCCACAAACTCAAGCACACGAGAAAACGACACCTTGGTTTCACTAGGATCCTCCATTTTACATCCAACAATGAAAAACCGAAACTCGCTTCGTTTTTATGCAATACACAAGGTTCAGTTACCAATAATCAATCTGTATAATACAGGAAAACCAATCCTATAATCAGACTTATATCTCTGAGATTCAAATCAAAGATCATCAATATATACCATGTTGGTCAAAGGTATAGCACAATAAGAAACAACATAATATGCTACTGCATGTAATCAAAACCAAGCAGAAATAATCTACTTCCCTAAAAAAAGTTAAATAATACAGAAAAGGAAGTAAATTTATATATGAAAGAATCCAAGATTTTTATTACATGATTAAAATATTTACACCATTTCTTGTTTAAGAACCGATTAAAATAGCGGTTAAATAAAAGAAGGTTGTGACTTGTGAGAGGTCTTAAGTTAAGACTGTCTTAAGCAAGACGGACTGAAATATATATTAACATATGAGAAGAAAGCAGACATTAATCAACTAAAAACAAGAAAAATCACAAAAGATACACAATAAAACTGATCATTTAATTAACAAAGTTCAGAAATGCTCACCGATTTCTGCAGATGAACATGGGTTGAAGAAGAAACTTAGTATACATCTTCTGTGTTATTAAAAACACCAATAAATATCAAGAAATTAGGCATAAAAGAACACCCAAAGTTTACAGCTTTTTTATTACCTAATAAAAATGACCCACTTCAAAAAATCAATAAAAAATCAGAAATCAGCAGAAATAATTCAATGAACAGCCGAAGTTTACAACCTTCTTGGTAATGGACCAAAACCCACTTCAGAAATCAGCAAAAAAATGCAAAAAAAAAAAACACCCAAAGTTTACAACTTTCTTGATACCAATAAAAATGGACCAAAACCCACTTCAGAAAATCAATAAAAAAAAATCAAAAATCAACAGAAAAACTGCGAAAAACACCCAAAGTTTACAACTTTTTGATGACCCAACAAAAATGGACCAAAACCCACTTCAGAAAACCTCATATTAATCACCATTTCACCTTCTTTTTACATTAATTAAACACTAAATAACTTATTAATAGTGTAGTTTTAAGAGTAAAGATTAGATATTAATGAACACATTAATCAGTAATACTATTAATATTATTATTATTTTTTATTTATATTAGTGATAATATTATGTATGCAAGTTTGAGAGTGAAGATGAAATGGTGCAGAGATCAGAAAGAGAAGTTGAAAGATCTAATGTTGAGAGAGTGGGGTTAAAGATATAGAGAGAGGGGGAACAGGGAAACCGGGAGAAACGGTAAGTGGTAATGGGGTAAGTGATTGTCGGACAAAGGGTTTGGTGACCGGATGAATCGGTTAACGGTTTTTAATTGGAAAAAATGTGGACTTCAGTGTGATATTTTAAGTGGATTGAATTTTATCCTTTGGTGTCCGAATGAAGTGAAGAAGAATTGAGTCCTCATATTGGGCCTAGAATCTAGAATTTTCACAATTTTTAGTCAATTTTGGTCATTTTTTAATCAATTAACTCAATTTGTTAGACTTTAGCTTTTGCTAATGAAATTGTGTGGTTTGTTTGAAATAAAATGAAAATTGAAAAAGATAGATGAATTATTAAAGTGGGTTGGTTTTAAATAACTCCTCTTATGTTGAATAGTTCGTTTTGAGTTTGCTGTTAATTTAAGGTTAATGTTGATTATTCTGTTAGTTTTTAAATGATATGTTGCCTGCTCTTTGAGTAACAGACAAACGTATCTCGAACACAAGTGTGCATAAATGGAAGTTGAAAGAACATGCATTGTTAAAGTGGGTTGGTTTTGAATGTCATGGTAGACCTGTTTTGAATGTTGTATAGTGTATTTTGAGTTGACTCTTATTTAAGTTTAACGGTTACTCTGTATTAATTAACTATATTTTAGATGATAGGTTATCTCTTCTTTCTATTGGCATACGAAAATATCTTGAATATAAACGTGCATTCATGATTGGCAGCTTCTAACCAAGCACATCTATCGGTTTTTCGTCCTCTTTGTCATGCCAATTTATATGACCAATCTAGTAACTCTGTTCGATTCGGAATATTCTTTATGATTGTAGACTTGTCGAATCTAAAGGTCTCCTAGTCCAATGTTTAAGATGAGAAAACTTCAAGACTTGAGCAAAAACCTGCAGACAATCAGAGAACATGTTAACATGGAGGATGATGCGAGAGAGCACTCACTCCAAGGCCTCCATAATAGCCAAAGCTTCCGCTTGTTCAGCATTCTCAGCGCTTCCTTTAGTACAAAATTCAGACACAACATCATTATCAGACATGATACATCCACCAAACCCACCAGCAAGCTCCTTAGACCACGCAGCATCCACATAGATATGAGAATGAGAACAACTTAGAGAACTCTGAATTAAAGGGAAGGATACTCCTTTCCTAAGGTTAGTCAAGTCTTTTTCCAAAGGTGTTTGGAAAGCTACAGTCCCCGATTTCCAATCTTCAGCAGAAAGAACCAAGTTAAGGGAATCTTGATATAATAAGATAACACCAATAGGGGAGCACTCAGTATTTTCAAAGACCTTTCTACACCTTATCACCCAAGTAGTCCAAATACAAAAAGGAAAGACAAGCCTTTTGTTTATTATTAGCCTTAAACATAACAGAAAGCCAAAAATAAATATTGTTGTCAGTTTAATACTCCGTATGTATTATTCAACATTAGTCCTTATGTTTTATCGGTTTTTTGGGAGGCTTCTCGCTTTTGCTAATAGATAAGTAAATATTTTTTCTTAAATGGTTATTTTTTTTCACATTTTAAAGAAAATGAAAGCCAAAAATAAAATAAAATAAATATCTAAGACATGTTTGTTTTAAATGTCTGTTCAAGTTAGTAACTCATTCTGAATTGGTTTTTTAATGTCGATTGTTTAGATAGCTTTTAGATGATACGTTATCTGCTATTTCTAGTAAAAGATAAAAGTATCTTGTACAAAAGCGTGCATAATTGATTAACAACTTCTAACCAACCACAACTGTTCAGTTTATCTCTTCATCATTGCGACAATTTTTATAATCAATTTAGTAACTCTTTTGGATTTGCGGTATTCTTTATGGTTGTGGAGCTCAAAAGTCTCTTAAGGACCTTAACCCCTAATAATCTAATATTAATCGGTCTTCCACAATTAAGTTTAAATAATGGGGAAATTAGGACCTAATTCTGTAAAAAAAAAAAAAAATTAATTTATGATATTGAACCATTTGAGTTATAAATTGAACGTACATGGAGCATTCTCTCCGTTCTATCAATTTCACTACATTATTCGTAATCCCTCCAATATTTGGTCAAAACTCAAATTTAGTGAAAATTGAGGTGATACTGTGAATCTGTGATATAGATAAGAATGCTATGAGCGTGTAATAATTATACTTTTTTTTTTTTTTACAGTTGCCAGAAAAAAAGGATCTAATGGAGGGAGTAACTTAAATGAAAACATAATAATTGTGATTTTGGCAAACTTTGATGGATTTTTCTTACCTTTCTAAAAAGGGTTCTAAAAATAAGTTTCATAAAAGTGTTTTTTTTTTTTTGCAATGAAGTTCCATGAAAGTAATACATGGACAAAAGGCATAAATTACAGCCTTATTTATTTAGAAACGAAGAGTCTGATCACAAAAAAACTAATGTCTAATTTGCAAAATCCATGCACAAAAGGTTGCTCAAATATACCAGTACAGAACAAAGGAGTCCGAAAGAGGCCGGATTGCAAATTAAAAGTCCCAAGAAAATCTAATACATGGACAAAAGGTTGCTCAATTCTATCGGTACAGGAAACAATTCTATAGAAACCAGAAACCTCAAAAAAAAATTAACACAACAGATTCATCGTCCTTTGGCGAGGGCCTCAGCGAGCTCTTCCTGTGACGAGGCAAAGAGCTCTATGTAACGGCTTCCGAGGGTTTTCCTGTCCTTTTCCATGGCAGCCTCGGAATCCTCAACACTAGCAAACTCGACGAATGCCTCACCAGTCGGCCTTCCGTTCGAATTGAATGTAATATGGATCGAATCTTCTGCTAACACAAATCCATTGAAGAACTCCGTCACATCCTCCTTTGTGGCTGAAAAGGGCAGCCCCCTCAATTTTAAGATTCCCGTATGTTTCACAGGCTCATTCACATCGTCTTCATTTGACCTGCAAAAATAGATTATCAGACATGATGACATTAAAAAGTACTGTGTAACTAATTTTACGTGTTAAAGCAGGGGAAAGGCTTTCAATCAGAAAATTATACTCATATAACTACCAATTTTCAGATTAATATTGTGAAAATATTGGTATCTTTAAAACTTGACATCATTTACGCACGCAATTCAAATGAGGCGAAAAAAAGGAATGGAGAATACTAACACCACTAAGACGGTTCTAAAGGATGATTCATGTCAGCCGACCCCAAATCATTTTGGGATTAAGGCTCTAATGTTGTTGGTGTAGAATAACACCACTAAGCAACAGAGGCAGCACAAAGGACTTAACTGTAGGTAAGTGGGAATACAACAGAATATCCATTTAACTTCTATTTAGTAAATTTAAATTGGGGAAAAGCCTTCAATAACAAAATTTATCAACTCAAAAAACATAAAAACTCGGAATTAATATGTGCACCAGTAACAAAACATCACTAGTACTACATCTTTTCACAATAGGGCGGCTCTAGTTTTCATTTTATCGTGTATCATTAGAAACTTTCAAGTCTATATACTTCTCAGGCAGGACAGATATTAACCAAATACTAGTACAGATTACCAATTGCTCAGTGTAACTACTAAGGATGTAAGACATACCAAACAAATTTTCAAGGGGGGTTATTCCACAGCATTTTTGATAGTCTCGTTGACATTTCTGTCGTCAAACTTCATTAGCTTTGACCTACAATCTTAGTTTGAAGAGGCGCATGGCGCGCCAAGGTGCCGGGGACAGAGGCAACGACACACATGGTGCGCGCCTTTAGGATGCGAGACACCCTATTTTAAGTAGCAAATTTGTATTTTCCAAAAACAATTGGGCAACAATACCCTATTTAGAAGTTTTTAAGTTGGCTAAGATGTAAATAAAGGAGTAAAAGTTAGGAATGATTGGGCAAAGACATGGCATAAAAAGATCAAAAAGGAAAAGACAGAAAAATGCGTACTAGTGAGTTTGTTAGGTGAGCCTTATCTAAAAGGCGCACCTAAAATACACCAAGGCGGTTTGACTAGTGTTTCATCCAAGGCGCGCCTTAGGTGCACTTTTTAAAACTAAGCCTACAATCATATACTCCCCACAAGTTTGAGTTACGTTACTTTTCTTTTGGGCACAAAAAATTAAAAGAGCAAAAGTAGAAGACTTGCACTCTTTTACCCTCCCTTTGACTAGTGGAATACACTAAGAGAACCTATCCCCCATCCCAACTCATCTTCTTTTCTATGTTCATCATCTTTCCTTCGGGACCTCTCATTACCATCATCTCCGATCCAACAAGCAACCACATAAACCGTCATTTGATCGCACGCTGAAGCGCGTAAGCCCAACCATCTTTTCACCATCTATGCTACCGATGGGTAGAGCTTTGTGTTAGATTTTTAGTGGTTAGTGGGTGGCTCGTGAGGTGGAGGGTACAATCTGCGATGACTTGAGGCAACTGTGAGATCGTGATTGGTGTGCTGTTGTAGAGTTTATGGTTGCTGAAGATGGGGAAAGAAGGAAGGGATTGATAGTCGCAATTGGTGGAATAGTGGAGGAAGAGGTCAGTTCGTGGGAGGTTCTGGACACGGGCGAGGTTGTTGCTGAGATTGGATGGTGCAATGGTGGAGGGAGAGTGAGGAGATGGGTATGTGGCTGAGAACAATGTGGGTCTTGAGGTGGACGGGAGATAGGGTTGGAATAGTATAAATAATGAAACATAACAAAGACAATTTGGTCATATTTCATGTAACAAAGTTGCCCAATAAGTCGGATTTGAGGGAGTATAAAGAATTTAGCAAAATTGTAAATTTGTTCTACTTTATTTGTCATAGTGAATTTCTTATTAATGTTGCTAGAGTATATTGAGAGAATATTTTAGCCAAAATTGACACCATTTGACCACCATAACCAAATACAACAACAACATTATTTCAATGCCTTGAGGAGTCCTGCAAATTGCGATGTAAAGGGGGTGGGAGGCAGGGGCGGATGCAAGATTTTCGGTTTTCGGTTAGGGTAGGCACTTTTTTTTTTTGTGTCTATAACTTTTCTTCTTTAATACGACCTTGCTACCACTTTTTATCGTCTACAACACACAACATTTTGATTGTTCTTTTTTTGCTTATATAGATTACTTCTTTTTGGCTAAAAGTATACTATTTGAAAGATTTTTTTTATTATCTATGCTAATTTTAGGCATTTGAGATTTTGAGGCAATAATTTGGATAGAAAATGTTATCTTTTAAAATTCAAAAGATAAAAATTCAAATTAAGTGATAGTAAAACAAAACCAGTGTCATTGAGTGTTAAATTGTTGATATAGCAAAAATAGGGTGAAGTAATAGAGTTTGTAAAAAGGATGCACAGGGGTTTGAACCTAGGTTGTTATGCAATGGTCCATGAAACATTGTATTTACCATTGCTCTACCATCATTTATGTGAGCATATTAGACATGAAAAATATTTGACTGTTTCTCCAGGGGTAGGCAAGTGCCTACCTTGGCCTACCCTCAGATCCGCCATTGGTGGGAGGTGCGCACCCTACTCCTTTGCTAGCAACACATAAAGGCTATTTCCAAATTCCTCCAAAAAAATTGCATCCAGAATTGCATTGAATAACTTATCCTACATCCAAGGTAAGATAGATAGCCAAATACTAGTACAATTTACTGATTGTTCACTGCAAGTGCGGTTAACTTCATAATATAAAGAACCGATACACCGAGGCTATTTTAAGATGACCCGAAATTCGTTGACAATTGCATCAGATGACCCCTTAAACTTCACATTAAAGAGAGGCATGATCAATTTAACGAGCTATTTTGCTTTCTTCAATAAAGTGAATAAACAAAGAAAAATGACTTTTTGCCTTCACTTACAGTGGAAAAGACGGCAAAAAGATACTCCTTCCGCACAAAAGAGTTCTTCCCATTTCTCAAATATATGTGAGGAGTATTTTATTGAAATGGGAAGAACTCTTTTGTGGGGAGGGAGTATGATTTTATAACAAAAAGACGATAAAATTTCAGTTGATAAGTTTAATAGTGGCAGTAAAGGTAATAACTCATGCAACCAAAAAGTTTGGTTGGAAAGTAAAGTGAGATTCCCTAGGAATAATGGCAACTGAACTCCAACATTTCTTTGATTATCTACCAATTAGATGCATGGATGCACACAAAATATGGGAAAGCCGTTTCAATGAATCTCATTCCCAATGTCTTATGATAACAAATCAAGCTGTGAAGCACAAGAAAAGAAAAGAGCATAACAAAGAAAGGATCAGAAATGCACCTTCCAGCGGCAATTGCTTCATCCATCTCTTCTTGCGGTGCAGGAAACAACTCAATGTAACGACTTCCAAGAGTCATTTTGTCCTTAACCATGGCAGATTTGGATTCCTCTGGACTAGCAAACTTCACAAAAGCATCCCCCGAAGGTCGACCGGCAGAATTATATGTGATATGAATGGCATCATCTGCAAGATCAAAATCCTTAAAAAAAGTCTTGATGTCCTGCTTCTTAGCAGAAAAGGGCAAGCCTCTCAATCGCAATATGCCCGTGTGTTCTAGCAAGTCCTTTCCATCATCATAAGACCTAGCCCTAGAACTTCTACGTGGGGACCCACTTTGACCATCTGAAACTTCATATGAAATTGCCTTATAATACTCATGCTTCTTGCTCCTGAAAACCTCTACATATCTACGACCAATATTTTGCTTATTTCTCTGGAGCGCAAAATCTACCTGCGTAGGATAGCTCAAAACACAAAAGGCTTCCCCAGAAAATCGGCCTCCTTTGTGAACCAAAAGAATGTCAACAATATCAAGACCACGAAAGAAGTCACTAATATCGGCCTCAGTACAGTCAAAGGGGAGACCACGAAGTCGGACAACAGGGAAAGGAGGAACCTGGCCAGCATGTCCCGAATACGGAGGTGGATTATACGTGTAGCTAGAAGCAGGTGAAGCACCGTAGGCACCATAGGCAGGTGAAGACCCATAATATGACGATGCATGGTCCGTTATCCTTTGTCTTTTTGGAGCCATTTCACGTCCATCGCCATAATCTCCATATCTATTCATTTTGCCAGAACCAATGTAAGTCTCATAACAGCCATTAAACCAGGGGCTAGGTCAAGTGAGATGCTGATATCACTAAACCATAGTGTAACTCAGGCTAAACAATTCATAGACACCTAAAATTCACTCCAAAACATACAAGCACTGACATTTAGAGCTTTGCTTGGATACAAAATAGGAGGGAGATGAAGGGGCAATGGAGTAGAGGAGTTTCGCTCTGACTCTTTCCTATGTTGGACGGATTCTAATTTGCCTCGGAGACGGGAAAAAGGATCCCTCCAAGTTAATTTGCAAACGAAACAAGATACTTCGTAATTGGTATCCTCCCTCTCTCCCCCTCCCTGTCCCTTCAAACCCCTTCATAGAGACAAGCCCCCTAGTGGAATACGAGTAATCTTCCCGCTCATTCTAAAGGTCTTGTCTTTTATACTAACATTTGTTTCCGGTAAGTAGTTATAAATCAGCCAATTGTGTAAATAACAGTTTAGAATCAAGTCATAAGAATGATTGCAATATATATAACTCCATTGCAGTCGCATCGACAATTCTATTTGATAGGGTGGGGGCATAAAGAAATCAAATTTAAGCTGAGAAACTGATCAATAACTGCAACATATACCACACCACAATCATACAAGTATACAACTAAACTGCACTCCTAAAACACGAAAACAAATAACCCTAACATCCCAAACCAAAGACCAAGAACAAAAAAACCAAGTACTCAAATCCTACCAAGCATATAATACCACCCAGAATCAAGCAAAGCTACATGCCAATACACCGAAACAAGAACCATTCCGCAAATTCAATCAGCAATAAACTAACCCTAAATCATTAACTTCATAACTTTTTCAAATGCGCAATTTTTCCCACATTTACCCAACAACAAAACCCAAGTTTTTATTCACTAAAATGGGTAAAAATCAATAAAGGAGAACACAAATAAACATCAAACAGGATAGAATTAAATGAGAAATGTGAACCAAAATGAATAAAGATTAAAAGTTTAAGAAGATTACGAAATTACCCTCCACGATTGTAGTACATAGTAGTGTTGTTGTTGTTGGAGCTTTCGTTGAAACCCTATTCTCTCTCTTACTCACTTTCTCTCTCTATAAATGTTGTGTTTCAGCTTCCAAAGTGTAAGTGTTTGTGTTTGTGTTTGTGTTTGTGTTTGTTTCTTTGTTCCTTGACTGTTCTTTTTTCAGTGGCTTCACCAGTTGGCCCATCTTCTAACTATTGGAGTGTTGGGCCAAAAAGGCCTGTTGGGCTCAAAGGACCTGTAAGAAAATTATTTTATAAAACCGTCTTACAATTTAGGTAGCACAAACACGTCACGGACATGTGACACGGCATCCAATGAAATTCAAGATACAGGACACAATATTTAAATTTAATAAAATTTATATTTTATAGTTATAAATAACGTACATTTTATATTTTGTAGATGTATTTCATATTAAATTTAAATAATTGTGGGTTAAATTTGATTTTGCTATTTAACTCATTATCATTTCCCATCCAAACTCATCTTCTATTCAATTTCTTTCATTCCTCACTATGGGTATCCGACACGTTTAGGCGTGTGTCCGATACGGAACGGTTGGTTAGGAGAAGTGTCCGTGCTACCTGACTTACGGCAAGAGAACATGTGTTAGACTTTAATTAATTAATTCGAAAATGAAGGTGATGGCTATTTTAAGGAACGTTTAATTGTTTAGTATGAGGTATTTATGAAAGGGAAATGAAAATTTTTCCTCACTAATTATTTTTCCCTACATTTTACCCGTTTTCAGTTTAATTGTACCTCTTATGTATTTCGATTGATTCCCCGGGTAATTCTAAAATCCAAATCCTTATCGTATTACCTCCCTTCACCATCCTAAACCACCTCCACTCACCACAAAGCCTCATCACCAAGGCGCCAACACTAGCATTACTAGATTGATCCTCTAAAGTAGGAAAGCACATGAACAAACAATCATCGAATTTAAGGAATTACGCCAACAATCATCGTAATTCAAGATACCTTGTACGAAAACAACATTATTTCACTACTTGTAATTCCTTATCAAATTATCGAAGTCTTTCATTCACCTGACTGTCGAAACTCGACTTGTTCGAACAACACGGATTGAGAACAGGTCGATTCATACTAAACAGCTAATTTGAGCAGATTTCACACAATTATTCTAATCGACAATTTCTAAATTACCACCGGACGATATAATATTCGGCATGTTATTTCATTGAAATACTCTCACGTATTCGACTTCTTGAGTATTATGGTAAAATCGAAGCAAAGTCAAGTATGATGAAGTAAAGTTAGGGAAGTGGTACAAGTTTGAAGTGGCCTTCAAGGAACAAACAACAGTTGGTTAACACGTTTAATGTACCCCAATTCCCCAATATTGTTACCTGCCTTTGAATCTAACACGTACCTAAATTTTGATCAAAGATTCAAACCCCACATTGTTGGAATCCTATTAACCGTCCAGGTGAAGAACCAAGAATATTCACTAAAATACAACTAACTAATTTTAAGCAATTTTGGACCTCATATTATTCTCTGGTCATCACTTTTATTTGATTTTTCCCACAAAAAAAAACCCAATTTCTCTCTTTACATTCAATTTAGTACAGAAATCGTCCATTATTCCATCACGTTTCTTCATTTCAAACCCCTATTTATCCCCCAATTTATGTAATTTTCTTTAATTTCAACATTTTTGAAAGCATACCAACTGTTTGTCAAAAGTCCTAAGTGAAGCAAAGTTGTTGATTTGTTGAGAATTTTAGGTTTTGGTCATCTGGGTAGTGTTATTTTGGGGAGAATTTAAGTGGGTAAATTTTAGTTTGTGGAATTTGTTTGAGAAAATATGGTGGGTGCTTTCTCTTTGTTAGGTTCCCCTGTTATTGATTCTCCAAATTCTTGCCCATGTTTGTGCTTAGATGCTATGAGTTCGTCTGGTATGAATCTTAAGGGTGGTAAGAAGAAATCGAGAAGGCGAAATGTTGGATCTTTGGAGCTTGGTAGCTCTTTTGTTGATCAAGGGAAGGAATTGTTGAGTGTTATGAATATGAGGTGCTCTAAAAAGCAACGTAAAGCTCGAAGCTTTGTGATTGTTAATGAACTTGGTGGACAGTATGAGGACACTTTTGAGGATGTCAAGACGGTAATTGTTTATCTTTTATATTCTTTGCGAAAGATAATTTAATCAGAGTTAATAAATGTTTGAGACCGATGGAGTTCAATTTTTTAGTAGTAGTACTTTTTGTTCAATTTCTTACTCCATTTAAGAATTCATGTTAGATTTATCCAATGTTGTTCTCGATTCCATGCAACCGATCGTGTTAATGTGTTAGCTGACCCGAAATCATTTTAGGACTAAGACTTTTTTGTTGTTTTGATGAAGGATTTTATAATATGTTGATTTGACATTGACCATTAAGTTACATGCATGTAACTCTGTTTACAGAATTTGCAGATCTGTGTGACTATTGATATTTAAAGGAAGATATTGGGCTCTTGTAACTTTAAGCAAGCTTCTGCCTTTTGTACTGAATGAGTTCTTCTGGTGTAGAACAACTATATGTCTATATTATCTGCTTCATTACCCAAAACGTTTATGTCTTCCGAAAGGTTTTAACTGTATTGGAAATTTGTTAAAATACATTTCATCTCCTACTTGAATCATCATATAGGACGTATAAATTTACGACATTCTTATTTATGCATATCGGCATATGCATGCCACCAACTGAACAACTTTTGTTCTTTCTTCAGCAAATTTTTCAAGAGAAGGTATCTTTTGAGTTTTAGAGTATTAAGTGTAGTGTATGGCTACAATTTTTCGAGGAAAAGCATGCATCCTCTTGTACATGGAAGTTATGAGAATGCTTGTTGCCTACTTTCGTATATAGGAGCTTCAGTCCATGTCATGAGTGCGTAGGCAATTTTTATCACCGTGGGAAACTGTGGATGGATTACGCCCATTGTATTCATTTTATGATCTTTCCTGTAAAATTCTCGTGCTTGAACTGTGGAAGTATACATTGGTGTATTTACTAGATAGTCACAAGGAACCACTGGGTAGAAAGTACCTCTTGCTATATTGTCCCATGTTGTTTGTCAACTGTAGTTATCTGCTTAAATATTCATGAAATGACTTAGTTCTCTGCTTAAATTTTGATGCAGCAAATGTTGAACTATTTTACATACAAAGCCGTGAGGACTGTTCTGAACCAGCTTTATGAAATGAACCCGCCGAAATATACATGGCTCTACAAGTTAGATCACTTCTTTACCACCTTTTAACATTTCATGTAAACATAATACCTCGATCCCATTTATATCGTCCTCATTAGACTTTGAAGGAGAATAGATATCTCACTACTGTACGGTGTTTGACCACCAAAGTCAAATGATGACAATATAAATGATATGAGAGGGGAACATGGCTAGCTTTGGACTTCAATTCAGTTGCAGACGTGTTCATAGTCGTTTTGGTAGTTCTATTGTTGAAATTGATTTTGCATTGAAAAACTTGTTTTGTCAAAATCCCGAGTGTTCATCTCAGTTCAGAGTTATCTGTTTGGAGAGTGCATGCTGAATTGAGTCCTTTGCTGGACGAATTTCCTGAATAGCTCTTAGCATTTCCAAATCCCTTCTTCATGGCTTATTTTCAAGAGTGTTGACATTAAGTTTGCGAATTTGAATTTCAATCATGCAGCTTTCTTGTAGCAAACAAACCAGGGGATGGGAAGCTCTTCCTCCGTAAGCTTGGGAAGGTAAGTTTATCAAATTTGTTCATCTTTCATTTTCAAAATTTGGTACAGTAACAACATTGCACAATGCCCAAAAGGTTCCTGCGTATGGCGAGGAAGAGGGTAAAAAAACACGGAATATTTCCGGATTACTCGTGGTTTTTGGAATTTTCATCATCCAACAACTAATGAATAATATAAAAAATACAAATGGACTAGTGAGTGACACATTTGCTTTATTTCATCATATCCCAAAGACAAAGAACTGGTCTTTTACTCCATTAACAATGGAAAAAACATTCCTGTCAAGCTAAGAGAAACGGGGGAAACGTGACTGCTGACACTATTATCTCCTATGATTGACAGGAGAAGCAAGACCTTGCGGAGAGAGTTATGGTAACACGCCTTAATTTGTATGGAAGATGGATTAAGGTTCGTAATTCATCTCTTCTCTGTTTCAATTGACTGATGTATAACAGTTAAATGTATAGCTAAAAATTCTCCTTTTTGGTGGAATTTCAATGTAGAAATGTAACCATGGTGAAATATATCAATTCATATCGGATGAGAACTTGGAGTTGATGCGTGAAAGGCTGTTGGAGACCATTGTTTGGCCATCGGATGATACCAACACCGAGAAGATTGGATAAATTTCACCAGATTACTATTTTCTGCTTATAATTCATCCTTGTTTTGAATGTTTTGGCACGGTACTGAATTCAGAGGACATAATGTATGTATATATAGTATCAGTTGTAGCTTTAGAACAAATTCTTTCCGATCCCCATCTTCTCAGATGTAATATCAAATTCCGAACACAAGATGTTGTATAATGTTACAGATTTGTCTGCAAAAGAGCAAGTTTTGAAGATTTTAAGATTAGAGTCCGAAAATCAATACCGACATTTCACAAATTTACAAACATTATTTAGCTCCGAAAATGAGATGCAGTCATGGATGAACTCATGAACTTTGTCACATCACAAGTCACAAAGTAAATTTTTAATTCTCAATAACATATACTCGTATCATATGATACTCCGTATTTAGTCATTTTTGGTAGTACGGTATATTTTAAGAGATATTCATGATATAATACGATGAGGTGCGATATATAAGAAAACAAGATAGTATAAGAAAAACCGAAAAAACAATAGTAATATGAAATGAAATTACTTTTGTTTGAAATTAGTAAATACATATAAATATGGCAATTTACTTTTTTTTTTTTTTTTGAAATAAATAAATGAAATGTGTGATAATAACAGAGTATTATGAAAACTATTGACAGCTACTAAGAATATCATAGAAGATAAGATATGCTTAGGCAAACCTAAACACGATATTATATATAAAAAAATATATGTGTCATACGTAGGGACAAATACCTAAATTAATCCCTTCAACACCGGCCATCATCATCTTCCCTCTCTACTTTCCTTTCTTTCTTCCTATTTTCTTCTTCTTCTATTATTATCATATCATAAACTTAATCCAAATTCAAGCGGGTAGGATTACCAGGGCGATAAAGCTCTATCTCATGAGTTTTAACACCGCTGCTGCATTCATTTATATGTGATATCGGGTTTTCATAATTTTTTTTAGGAAGAATTATCATTTGCTAGAATTACTACAAGACAACTATCTCCATTTCTCAACTTTGGCAAAAAAAAAAAAAAGGTACGTATTTATGTCTCCTATATATAATACTATAAGAAAACTCTTAATTGATCTCTCCGTCTTAATTATTTGTTTTCCTTTAATTGTATTGCTTTCAGTTTGTAATCAAGAACAATGGCACCGACAAGTAAAAGAAGAAGAAAAACGACGACGACAACAACAACGACAACTTCAAAATTAACAAGTAGTATTACAAGAAGAGTAACAAGGAGTATATACAAGAAACAACAAGTATTATTATTACTTAATAACCAAAAAACTTCATCAACAAAAAATGTTATTATTGAATCTTCTTCACCGGGCGTTGATCATGATTATCCTATGAACAATAACAAGAGCATTATTGATAATAATAATGATGGATGTTCGACTCCGAAATCGGAGAAATACAAGATACCGGAAATTGTTACATGTCCACCAGCACCAAAGAAGCCACGAGTTTCATCTTCTCCAAATAATTTCTTAGCTCAAAGAAGACGGCAAGTTACTTTCTTTGTTCATCCTGATTTAGACAACTTCTTTATGTTTGCCTCTAAAGATATCAAGGTTTAATTTTTTTTTTTTTTAAATTTAGTTTTTGATAGAATTTAGTACATAGTTTTTGGTTTTTTTAGTGTGTTTTTATCTTAAAAATGATTGTGAGTATTTTTTAAGTTAGATTAATTACTTATTCTAAGGTATCCTAGGGAAAATTTAGCAATTAGACTTAAATCGTACCAGGTCATAAATATCACCTCTCGTGACTTTACGAGCTAAGTTAGCTGATATCTGCGTGACTGCGCCTTCAATTAGTCTTGCTGAAGACGGGTCAGAGCAAGTGACGGGTAATGTCTCTCATAAAATGGATAGGGGACAAGGTAGGGGCACCTCATGTGCTTTCCTCTCTCCTTTATTTGGGTCATTTGTGAGAGAAAATTGTATCCGTCACTCTAAAGTAACGGATAATGAGATTTAGTGCTGCACCTTAAGTTATAGTGTGAAATGAACTTAATGAAGTGTTTTAGTTGAACCTTTTTGGGGTGAAGGGTTCTTAAGTCATTTTAGATTTTGAGAATGGTCAATAATAAATCAATAAGCAAAAAGCTTGTTGAAGGCAATGTAGATTGATAGTTTGAAATTGTAAATTTGGTTGGTTGGTTAGTCTTGTTAAATGTGGTCAAATCAAAGAAAGCAAAATGCTTTTCATTCATTTTTGGTGTACCGTCCAAATTACTACACTATATGCTTTTTTTGTGTGTAATAAAACATGGAGTATTTTTAGTAGCTTGAGTACTTGACTTGGTAATTGGTATAGTCCATACTCCATTGTGGTTGATTGATCAAAATCATAAGCACATATGTCACCATGTTACCGGTTATTCGGTTACTACGTACTAAATTTCCAAATTTCTATATGTAATGGACGGAATTTGAACCCATGTCATGAATATGAAGTGACGGAATATGAGTAGACATTTTTAATCTATACATACATGATGCATGCACACTTAGTTTTCTTTATACATTGCACACAAAAGTGAGAATAAAGGATTCAAGTTAAAGGGTGGTGAGCCAAGAAACACACCTCAAATCAAGCTTTAAGTCTACCTAATTGATCCCCACACGGGTTTTACTGACCCATATTGCCTAATCATAACATTCAGTGTTCTTGAACAAGTCTATTTTATTTTTCTAGTCATTGATTGATTGCTAGATTTGACCTACTATTTATATTAGTTTTAATAGGTTGAACTGTATACTCAGATACGATTCTAAAGAATGATTTATATCCGTCGATTTGGGCTATGATGTAGGAGTATATTAGTTTTAGTAAAATGATTCGATCTTAAACTGAATTTAGATGAACGAAACTGAACTAAAATTAGTCCAAAAGAACGGATAGAAGCGAAATGATTCGATGAATATGCTTTAGATAAGCTTTAGACAAAATAGACGGCTAAATAATTAAAGTGGTCATATAAAATAGTCATAATATCGTACGTGAATAATGACGTGACAAAATAAGCACTATTAAAGCATTTAATAATCACAAATTCTCATTGAAGACTTGACATATCCGTCACAAGCTGAAGACGGATACCATTTTACCTCACAAAGTACCCACTTTTTCTCTCTCTGCAACACTATTTATGTGGTCCCCTTTCTCCACTAACCCATTTTGTTACCATTTTATCTCACAAAATATCCGTCACAAATGGTAACCCGTCACAAGGGAGACCAATTGTTTAATAATAGAGAAGGGCTAAAGGGGTCATGAATCATGATTTTATGTATCACAAATTTTCATCTAAGACGGTTACTATTTGTCTTAAGCTTATATCAAATTTATATGGTAAGTTGTCTTGAAAATATTAAATTTTTTGTCTTTGTTACGAACATGTCTTAGTATTCGATTTGTCTTTAATCTGAGACGAATAGTGCACATCTTAAGTACGGAGACGATAATAATGGTTGGATTAATAAAATAGCAAGTGGTATATGATATGACTATGTGGTGCCAAAAGATAATGTAGACATCCATTAACAAGGAAGGAATCCAAAGAAAGAGATGACTCGTGTGGGTTTGGATGATTGTTCATCGTTTGTAGAGAATCCCCAAATATACCTCCCTCCCTTAAATCATTGTTTTTTTCAACTAGTCTTTCTTGAACTGAAACTGAGTAAATTTTAGCATAGTACGGTCATATGGTACAGTCATATAGAACGAGACCATTCTATAGTAAAAAAGTCACTATTTTATACTCCCTCCCATCCACTCCAAAGATAACATGAACCCATTTTTTGTGAGAGTAAAAGTGGGTCTATGTTACCTTTGGAGTGGATGGGAGGGAGTATTAAAATTTGACACTTTTAAATATTAAAAATGGTAATTTTTTAGCATAAAATGGTTCTACTTATTATAAAGTAATTATTTTTTATCCGCTACATCATACAACGATCGTTCACAATAACTGTTCTATCTCTATCGATCTACACTTTCTGTAGATATGGCTCTTTTCTGTAGATATGACCCTGTGCCGAATATAAAATGGAGGCCCCAAAACTCAAATTAAATTACCATTTATTTGCGCTCCTAAACAAAACTTATTGATCATCGTTCACCGACTCATAGTAATTGATACGAACCGAAAGGGAACTTTTTTTTTTTGAAAAAGGAAATGCTAAGATATATTTTAGGCATTTTTAAAATAAAAAAATTATAAAATAATACGATCTCACACCATAAAACGGTTCATTTTTATAAAATAACTATTCGTTTAATGCTAATAATGATTTGTTTTTACTCAATAAAATCGTCTCATAATATAAAACCGTTTAATACAATAATTACGGTAAAAAGTTGAAAGATAAAATTGTCACCAAAAAAACACAAAAATCAAAAAAGGTAAAAGTATCTTTAAAAATTCTGACTGATGTGTAATAGTTTACTACTATTGTGTAGTCTATAAACCAATCACATAATAACAATAAAAAAAATGGGGAAAGTGGGAAACAAAGAAGCAGAAGAGTAGATGTATTTATTCATGTAGCATACACCGAGTATAATATTTGATGTATGTAGGGATTGGGCTCAAAATTTTGAGGCCCTAATTTCCCTTGGGCCCCGATGCAAAGAGCTGAAATGCTCCTCCTCTTGGACGCCCATGCCCATGGGTATTAATTATTAAATAGTAAAACCAAAAACCATGAAAAAACCTTATATGAAACATTTTAAATGATTTTTTTTTTTTAATTTATTTGATCAAATCTTCATTTTCATGATGTTTCAATATCAAAATGATTATTTTTAATGTTGTATTTTAGATTTTTTTAACTTTGATGAAATTCAAACTCATTCCATCCAAAATTGAAACAAACACAAGGTATGAGGAATCAAGTTCCAAACCCATACCACCCGGGTATGATTCCTGATTCAAAACACATACCCACGCGCGAACCAAACGCGCCCTTAAAACTGTACTTCAATTTTTTTTGGTGTGGAGGTGGAATAGGTCAAAACCGAAACTGGAGAGATGGTCATAAACTCATATTAAGACCATGTTCAAGCAAGGTTAATTGCTAGGTCATGACTTTACTTAGTCATGCTAATGACTTAATTAAGCAAGATAACTGGTGACCAAAGGTGGTTAATTTGTGACCTTCTACAATAAAAGGTCAATTTGTGACCATTGTTGAACAAAATTGACTACCTTGGTGACCACCTATGTGTACAATTTTTAGTTTTATTTATTTATTTATTTATTTATTTATTTTTATTGGTTGAAGAATGCAAAAACAATAAAAAAAAGGGATTGAAAATGTTGTGAAGTGGAAAATGATTGGGTTAATGACCTAGGTCGTGACCGTCTGTTTGAAAGGGTGAAAGTAAGTCAAGATAAATAAAGTGAGATTAAAAGTAAAACCGAGTCGCGACCACTGCTTGAGGATGGTCTAACTCATAACGCCGCACCAGAATATACTCTATCACTCAAAATCGTACTTCAATTTTATTTTTTGGCAAGGAGGTAGCCAATAGGTGAAAGCTGAAAATGGATGTATAATTTTATTTTCTTGGAATGAGGTTTGATAAATTATGATACACAAATTCTTATTTGTGACGGAGGGTATCCGTCACAAACAAGAGACGGGTACCATATTGTCTCACAAAAAACCCATAGGGGGTGAGAGAAGGAGCACATGGGGTGGGTGCCCACCTTATCCCCTCTACCCATTTCCTCTCACAAAATACCCGTCGCAAGATCCGACCCGTCACAAGGGAGACCTACTGATTATGATATGAGCACTTGTAAGAGAATGCATCTGGATTCAAGTCTTTTTGGTTAAGTTGATGTATTCCTTTTTCAATACCAGTGATGTGATATCTTAATCTTATCAAATTCACTGTCTTATGTTGTGCTTTAGTAGCTTTCTAGTATTAAATGGTTTATCGTACAAAACTCATCAGAGCTTTTCTAGAATCCCAGGTTGTCCATTGACTTCGGTATTCGGACCAAATATATTAAATCGTCTTATTGGCCTCGTTGCATCTCGTATTTGAGTCGGAGTTTGTATGTTGGCTATGACAACCTCGACTTAGTCAAATACGTCATGCACGGCAATTTTGTAGGTTATAATGGCGTTCCAGGCCGTTCCATAGTCAAGAACTGGTTTCTATGGTTCCTATTTGGCAGAAGGTGTAGGACAACAGCGGAGATGATGCAAAGCGATCATGTGGATCCGTCATCAATCATACGCTCTGCATTTGTATACAATCCGGTACCATAGCGTAGCATTGTGTACAACAGATAGTAAACTTATTTTTGCATTTTGTACATCTTGGGAAGCCACTAATGTTTATGTATAACACCAAAGATCAGAATTCTGGATACCTTGTGTTCCTCCAACATGCTTTAAAATACAGTTCTACATCTCAATTCTCAAAAGGGGGAGGAAAATGCAATAAAATCGTAACCTCAAACCGCACGAGCAAAACATTATTATTCCGATTCATCCCTGTGATTTTGTTCACTGTCATCTTCACCCTCCTCTTGAATGTCCTCGACATCCACATTATCTGGAGGTGGTGGTACTTCAGAACTTGGTTCACTGCCACTTGCAGTGTCATTGTGGAAGTCGGTTGCATTTACTATGTCTGCTTGTTTCATCATTCCAGATAGAGCTAGTTTAGGAGACCACTCCAGGACATCGTCAATAATGTTGGAAACCCGTTTCTGATACCTGAGATTAACAAGTGCAGTCATTAAGTAAGGGATTAATAATCAAAAGAATCTCCGTTAGATCATACGGAGTAGAACACAATGATATCTATAGCTAGGACCTAGGAGTTTAAGACCAAAATGAGAGTTTCAAAAATTTCTTGATCAATAAGAGAACAATATGATAAAGAAAAAGGAAAACTATAGAAATAACACTAACCTGGCTCGAGCAGCCTCATCTGGAGCATGATGTCTCAAAAGTGATATGAAGACGACAGCCACTATAGTAAAGAAAAGCCTAGCAGTCCATTTTGGTGGTTCCTCTTCATCTTTCTTGGGCCAAAACCGGAATAACTCGCTCAATGTTGCCTCTTCTGCAAGAATGTTGGGGAAAATCCACACGCGCTTTCCAAGAAGTATCCATAGAGCACTAAACACTGTAGCTCTCACTGCAAATGTAACATGAAATACAACAGTTTGTTCAGAACTCCTATTGTTGATAAACAGAAGCACAATACACCTATGGGCTATGGTACTCCATATTAACATACAAGGGCAGCCATACTTCCTAGGGCTAAAACATTAAGCCGTCTAACATCAATTTCCCAAAAAGATTTTCAGGATACCTTAAATACAACATCTTGCTTTCAAAATTCAAACTCATCTGTGAGACAAAATACTGGAAAATCCCTATCTTACTATCATATGGAAGAACATGAACCAAAACTAAATACCAAAAACATACCACAGATAAAATGCTACCCATTAAAAAGGGAAACAGGAGGTTAAAGTAGGAAAATACATAAGATAGAAGACGGACACCATCAGACAAGTTAGCAACAACATAGTAGACAACTGCTGAAAAATTAACTCTAACAGAAGGGAGGTAGGCATTGCCAAATTTCAAGAAATAGCTAGCTGGTAATGCTGAAAAACTAAAAATTAGGCAAGGGAACACTGAAATCTTCAAGAAATAGCTTATCAATAATGGCAGGATGGAATTGAGAAACAAAGGCACCAACAGAACGACTGCATGTTGATGATATGCTTCTAAGAATACAAAATATGCCACAAAAAACATACATAGTAGAAGGCACATTATAAGTAGAAGAATCCCAGCGCACGAGTAGAGAACCACGAGCTTAGCCTTGTGTGGATATACGGGAAACAGGCAAATGGCTAGTGTTAAAACAGGCCAAGAGAATGAGAGAAGTGTCTGCCATAAAGGATGTCGCTTTACAAACGTCCACACAAAGAAAGCATCGTTGTCTGAAAATGTTTGAACCTGCAGCACAGTTAACAAGCAACAGATGAGCAAACAAAAAAGGAGTAACAAACTGTATTGTAGATTTCAACAATGTCATATTAACCAATACCTGTTTAAAAACATGCTTATAACTTGTATTGTTCAGTAAAACGCGTAAGACTAAAATCAACTCACCCTTTTTTTTAACTAGACTATCATAGTGAGCATCTATTTTTCACTAATTATTCCATTTCCAATAGAGCCCAGGACACACTATTTTTTGGTTCTATATTAGGATGGAATAAAGCAAAATGGCGCAGAGACTAGGTATGCTTCTTTCCATTTTAAAGTTACACTCATTCAACGCAATTTTTGACACAGATTTCATAAAGGGTGCCTCGAAATCAGTTTCATAGTGTTCTTAACATGGGACAAGGTTGCATATCATCCAACCCCCTAATCCCCTATTCTGCTAATTGTGAGGGTTCTCAAATCATTGAATAATGTCGCCGTGTATTAGTCACCTCGTTGAGGAAGCAAAAATAAAATCGCATTGCTTCACCACACAGCATCCCCCAATTTGGAGAGATAACCGGGCTAATCAAATTTCCTTGTTTTAGGCTGTTAAGTGTTAACTTTAGAATCAGTTGTAGTGAAATTTCAATCAAACACAGACATACATAAACTTTCGCCTTGTTTGGATGGAGGGATTTGGAGGAAAAGGAAGGGGAGGGGGAGGGCAGGATACAACATCCCTTGTTTGGATAACAAAAGAGGTAGGGGGGAAATGGAGGGGGAGTAATTTGGAGGGATCCATTTTCCCTCCAAGCCTAACGAAAATCCTTCCACCATAGGAAAGATTTGGTATCCACTTTCCCTCCCCTCCTTTTCCTCCACTTTTGCTATCCAAACACATCCTTTAAGTAGCAAATCTGGTTTTCTAGAAAGATCAATGCTTAACAAAAAGAAGATCAATCTTGACATACAGGATAGATCTCCAAGTGTGCCGGCCAAGTAGATAACTTCTTCTTTCCAGGTCTTAAAGTCTTTACGACACGGTCACAACGCACTATAAGGTTTTTCTTCAAAAGAGTATTGCCAATATCTTCTGGTTCCAGATTCTTGTCTAATCCCAATATATCGGAAACCTCAGAATGATTTCTCAAAAAACTAACAAAATCCTTCCCCCTAAAGTACTCAACGCGTGTTTCCTGTAGAACAGCCCATCTTGACTCCAAACCTTTATGATCCCTCACTTTCTCAGCAAATGATAGATACACATCCTTCTCTGCAGTTTGTTTCTGCAATACATCAGAACTCCAATAAGACTAACATATAAAACCATTGCGCACAGTAAGACTTTTTTTTATAACTAAGCTTTTCCATATAACAGTTACAAGTGGAAATATTACAAAATTAAACAATTCTTATGCAAGATATCTATCAAATACACAAGTTATACAAATTTCAACACTTTCTAAAGAAAATAGGGAAATCTCAATATAACAGGAAAAAATGTTTTCAATCCGAAAATAACGATTAAATACCCTTGATATCAAATGTAACTGTCAAATACAATCAATCAGGAAATCACAATTCAGTAGCTATCAAATACACAGGTTAACTGACTTTTATAAACACCTTCGATTGGAAATAGAGGACTTTCAAATAACAGGGAAAAAACACACAAGTGAATGGAAATTCGGAATGGAAATTCGGAAGAAGAGACTACAAGGGCCTTGGAGATTTTAACTACAAAGAAGAGAGTATAATCCTCTCATGAGATCGTGAATGGAAATTCGGAATCAACGTAGAACTGAAAGGTGATCTTTTCAACTACAAGGGCCTTGGAGATTTCAATCAAAATAAGTCAAAATCTACGGAAGACAAAGTACATCGTTTAAGATGTCAAGACTACATGCTGCATTTAATAGGGAAAAGTTGGAAACACATGACCATGCAGACCACTGCAGGTGGGAGGTAACTCAAGTAAAAGTCTCAGCAGCCGCACAATTAAGATCTACAGGCTAGTTATCTGTGGTGCCATAAAGTTGGTCATAAAAGAGCCACTTCCGTAGATAAAAGGAGTGCATATTCCACAAGATACCATGTGCCATGGTAATAGGTTGCCTCTACCGATATACCGTGGACACTAAGGGAGTGTTTGGACTTTGATAGGATTTCAGGAGCGAGCGGTATTAATGGGAGGGAAAGAGGAGGAGGGGAAGGAGTAAGAGAGGTTTCCCTCCAAATCCTTCAGGGATTAGAAGGGATTTCAAAACTTTCAAGAGTTTTCCATCCTCTACCCTCCAACCCTATTGGCTATCCAAACAAATAATTAGTGTCATCCCACTCACTTTCCCCTCAAAACCGTTCCATCCAAACAAGCCCTAAATTTCGCAGGGAGTACATATTTCCTAGGGGGTGGAAGAATTCTTTCTTCCCGTAAAAATAAGTCCTTCCTACATAAAACACAATTACATGACTAAGAAGCCTACAACTTCAGCGATAAAACGGACTTCCATTTGCAATAATACAGACATACTTGAATGTCTCAAATGGCATAAACCAAAGTTCAGACAGTACACAAGCATGTCACTTTGTCATGACCGAAAGTCCAAAACTTTCAGCAACCTTATCCATCTAAGTATTTAACAGATGCATGCAATACTTAATGCCTCCAAAAGGTTTATTATTTCGCCTACTAGCACAATCCAAATGTAATATTAAAAACTTTATTGCAGCACGACCTCACAAACCATTCAAGTTTCACATTCTTATGCATATGAACGACTAACTTGCCTCGACAACTCAGACATCACGCGACTAAACTACTCCACAGCATCATACACTCTTCCTTCCTCCCCTCATTACCAAAATTTGAACCCAAATTCAACCTCAAAAAATTTCAACAAAATTTCGGATCGTCGAAATACGAATGATTAACTTGCCTCCACACTCGACACTGCGCTAATAACCTACTCCATACCATCTACACTATTTTACTCCCCCATCACCAATAAAAAAGTCTCCTTTGAACCTAAATTCAACCTCGCAACATTTCAACAAAATCTCGCACCGTCGAAATACATCGACATTCACATTCAACATAACAATTTCACTCCTAAATCAATCAACACCAAACAACACACACTAATCACACATAATGATCAATTAAAACTCCTAAAAAGTTCGATCCGAAACACAAATCCTCCTACTTCACAAACAACACACAATCAAACACAAAAATGCACAATTTAACCGACGATGAAATATAAGATCTACTATCACTAAACCCTAATTAACTCCCAAATCTTTCAAAATCAACAAAAAGATAAAAATGCAAACCCTAGGAGGTGTATCGTTGCCGCCGCCACTGGTGGCTCCGCCGGCTGATCGCCGAGCTTTCTTCTTCTCGACGCCGGCTTTCTTCATTTCCGTTTTGTTGTTGTGTTTTCTCTCTCCTCAGAAATTACAGTGAGTTATTTCTGTTGGTGTTGGGGAAAAAAAACGTGTCACAGTTAACGTGCGATATTTTGTTTAGTTATTTTAGGACAAAATGTTTTTGTAAAAGGATGAATAATTAATTTAATTTTGTTGAGTGTTGTACTTGTAAACAACGACGTCATTTCATGTTGTTTTCTCATTTAATTTGCTGATGTGTTTGTATATAAGTGTGCTAGAGCTGATCATATGGCCCAGGCCCGCTAGCCCGACCCGGCCCAGCCCGTTTTTTTTTCCCGGGCTTGGGCCTCGATTTTAGGCCCGAAAAGCCCACGGCCCGAAGCCCATGGCCCAATTCAATATAATAGGGCCGGGTTTGGGCCACCTTTACGGCCCGAATTTTGGCCCGGCCCGGCCCGAACATATGCAAAATTTATAAATATGTATAATTTAAGAATGTTAATAAGCATTAAGTAAAATAATTAACCAATCAATTGTTGTATTGTAAATAAGCCGTAATAACTTGTTTACATGTATTAGTTTGATAAGGCTTAGTATTTTCCTTCACCAGTATTTATATGATAAAAAATGAGCTAATGATTTTGTATCATATTAGTGCCGATAAATTATTTACCATTATCGGCGTGCTAAGTCAATGTTTTTGAGCCTAAAGAAAAACAATTATCAAATCAATTACAAAATTACAACAACATACAAAGTGAAAGACCGCACTAAAATATATTATTACACTACTAAAAATTGTGCATTTAGTTTGTATAAGTCACCTCAAGCAATATCATAAAAGCTACATTAGGTTACTACTTCTTAATTGCAATACTCGAAATAAATCAGACAATTCTATACGAAATTTTTGATAACAAATACACAAAGTATTATAACTTCAAAAGGAGATTTCTAAACTTATTTTAAGAGAAAAAATATTTAGCCCGAATTGGCCCGAATCGGCCCGAAAGCCCGCTTAAGCCCGCATGGACCGGGTTTGGGCCGACAAAATAGGCCCGCACTTGTAGCCCGGCCCGGCCCGGTCCGACCCGCACACTTGGGCTTAATTTAATGCTTGGGCCCGGCCCAAACCCGGCCCGGCCCGGCCCAAACCCGGCCCGGCCCGGCCCATGATCACCTCTAAAGTGTGCCATGTGGATAAAATAACATTATTGGACACGATACGATACAGTCTGTTTGACTTTTCCCTCTTTGGGCCGATTCGGGGTTTCATAGCCATGACCCGGCCATGCCTGCCTTGTTGTTCGGTTGTCCCTATTAAAGACGATGACGAAGATGGAGAAGGAATTAAAGACGATGATGAAGATGGAGAAGGATCTATTCATGATGACAAATGCTTCATCAAAAGCTAACATGTCGGGATCCAAAGTAGATCGCTAGACATTGCGACCAAGACCTGGCGACTGATTTCAGTCGTCTATTTTAGTCGTCCAAGCAATTAATTCTTGTAGCGCATCCACTCATACATATAACATCAGCAGGGACGGAGCTAAACACAGGCCGATCAAGTCATGGTCGAAGCCAACTTTTTTGAAAAATATCACAATAGCTTTCTTGAAAAAAAGTAACTATGATTAGAAATATAGGTAAGAATGATGTTTTAGCCTCAGGTAGAATTTGAACATAACTTCGTAGAAGTCAGGTAAATAAAAAACGACATGAACTTTGGATTTATTAAAACCTTCCGATGCCATCTCGCTATGGGTCGATTTAGGGTCCGGAGCCAACTTTAACCTGCCACCGACCCAAAACCGACCTAACCCAAACCCGGCTCGTGGCCCGTTTCTTAATAGTGTCCCAACTCCCAACTACAAGAAATTGAAGCAACTCTAATCGGAATCATGGGATACAAACAAAACCGTTATCTACAAGGCCTACAGTAGATACCAAATTGAATGGGTGGTGAAAAACAAGCATTTCATTCATTATTCAGGAAATGCATCATCTTTGGTCTTTATCTCCTCAAACACCATTACCATTCCATACACTAAACTCCCATAATTACACTACTACTGATAACCTCATCTACTCATCTTTTCCGCCGATAATTAACAGAAGAAACTATCATCCATGGCGGGTTTCAGCAACGGAACAAGAACCAAACTTCAAGGTGGACCAAGAGAAGGCTAGGCAAGCTCTTAATGACTTAGACCTCCAACTTGAGTCTTTTTCAAAGAAGCAAATCAACCCACCTAAAATCAAAGGTTATCGTCTTTTATCTTCATCGATATCTCATTCATTAAGTTGCTTATCTAACATTATGTAATAATAAAATTGCAGCATCAAGTCTTCCCAACTTGAAGGTTCAAATGAGAGAAGAGCCACCGGAAATTACAGGATCGATGTTAGGATACTTGGGATTTATTCTATTTGTTTTCACTATTTTCTACAATATACTCTTCGCGACTGTCATAAAGCCTTACATTGATGGACCAGACGACATTGCTGTCGCTAATGTTGCCACGACTGAAGCTTCTGCTGAAAGATAATCTGTAGACTGTATACAAGCGAGACTGTAAGTAAGGGTTAGTAATCAATACCCGACATCTGTATACTGTATACAAGCGAGACTGTAATATTGAGGAATAAATGAGTTTATCAAAATGCAAGAACAACTCTTATGTGGAAAGAAACGGAGGGTATACCGTATACATATCTTCAACTGTTTCTCGTATCAGAAAAGACTCAACGAGGTTAATTTTTAACAAGCTTAAGATTTCTTAGGATCGTGCAGAGGGTACACATATCTTCTACTATTATGCCTCTCCAAATGTGAGACATTACCAATATCCTTAAAGGGAAGCCTGTTAAAAGCCGATACAGGCCTAATGCTGACGTCTTTGTATAATCTCTTCTCTTCGTTATAATCAACCGCCTTGTTCTGCATAGTCTTATATTCTGGACTCCTTTGTTTTACACGGCATGTTAATGGCCGTTTCTCTTTTGCTAGCTGCGCTCCAAGTGATATTGGTGTTGAATCTCTACTTGCTTTCGTCTTGTCTTCACAAGTTTCCTGATCCCGAACCTTTGATTTTTCCAGTTCCTCGAGAAGTTCCTGTACTTGTTTCTGCAGTTTATTCTCCTTGTTTTCGAAAGAAACTGCCTTTTGCTTCAATTCCTCCACCTAATTAATAGAAGTATTAGTCATTTACCGAGTTTTTCTGTTATATGCAAATTATTTAGGCATCTTATTGTTCATCAGCAGTAACTTTACCCGCTAACCAGAAACTTGCTCGAACAAATAAACACTATGTGAGAGACTCACCTCAGAATGAAGGGTTTGGATTTCTTGATCCGATTTTAATGCATTAGCTTGCCAGAAATCCCGAGATGACTGCAACTCTTCCATTTCCTCCCTAACCTGACCCAACATCTCTTGCATCTGAGACCATTGTTGCGTCTCAGCCTTGACCTGTTCCATTAGCCTCTTCACTATGGCTTTACACTGCCCTGAGCATACCTTAAGCTCACCGGATTTTGCCTCCTGTAGTGAACGCATACATATAGCACATAACAGGTAAGCTACATAATCAACTCAAATCCTAGAAGCGATACAACCAGTAGCGCATATTGAAGAAAAGATAGAATGGGTCGGATTTTAAAGCCTTCATCACGAGTCAACAGGGCCGAGCCCTCATAACAATAGGAATATCTGCCACTGGTTAAAAACGAAGAAATGAACATGCCTGTGATAACTGAGAGGATAGATCAGCGAGGTCAAATCGTCTGGAACTGGTTGCAGAACTTGGAACCGAGCAGTTTGAAGCTGACAACATGGAACCATACACTTCTTCCATTCTCTTCAACAACTTCCCCTTTGATAATCTTTCCATTTTCCTTCTCAACTTTTCCACCTGACATCATCCCACAATAATAACAAGGACTCAAAACCGGGCAACAAATGACAGCAAAACTAAAAATGATAACTAAGGATCTCTTACATCGGCTAGTTTGATTGAATGGCGTTTAGAACCACCATACGTCTTCATCTTCCTTGTGCATTCAGTTGAAAGGCTAGCTACTGACAAGTCCTCTACCTCTTCAACACAAACGTCGTTTTGATCAATTTCATTGTATTCCTCAAGTTGTTTCTGTAGCTCAGATGCTTGCTTGTCGAAATTACTGCAGTTTTGAAGCTCCGGGCTTTTTAACCCTGAGCTCCTCCTCTGCAATTCAACAAGCTTCTTAGACAATTCCTCAATTTCTTCCTCTATTACTGAACTTACATTCTCACCCTCACTGATTTTCTTCTTTCCCTGTACGCCACCAACCCGATCATCATTCAGTATATCTTACCAAACAGTAGAACATATATGAACACACTAAACCTGTTCACTCACTACAGATAAATTATGAGATAATAACAGCAAAACTGACCTGACTCGAAACTTAACCAAACACAAGTATTTGGAAACTGACATGGAATATGTATAGACTCAAAATCACCCTACTCGTATGTCAAGAAACCATTTCAACCAAAAACTTAAGCTGATTGTTGGAATCTTAAGATCAGTTTTATACTCTAACATCGTATACCCCGTTTGACAATTCTAATTAACAGTGGAATCAAACAAATAAATGGAACAACAACAACATCATAGCCTTAATCCCAAAATGATTTGGAGTCGGCTGACATGAATCATCCTTTCGAACCGTCCATGGGTGAACGCACGCCTCAAAATGCGAATAAAAAAGGGGAAGATGAAAAACAAAAAGGAAGAACGAAAATATAATGGAAAGTCAAGCTAAACTTAGGGGTTTTAAAATCGAATTTCGGCTTTCTTTTATAAAAACTTAAAATTTAAATCGAGAGAAAAGATTAAAACAATTTTTAAAAACCGAAATAGAACATTATGAACACTTTTTTAAAATAAAAAAATGGAACATTTTTTTTAAAAAATAATTTTGAAAAAATAATACTACTCAGTAAATAATTAACATTCTGACATTCGGAAAACAGCCGAAATGAGTAGAAGACAAATCTAATTAGCAAAACAATTAAAAAAAATACTAAAAAATGGATTTAAATACACAACAAGCAATACTACGTCTTACATCCTAATCATTTTTATTTTTTTGTAATTATAATCGAACGTAAATAAATGATTGGGACGGAGAAGTAACTAATTGAACACAACATGAAATTCAAACGAAAAGTTAAGATTAATCACCAAAAACAGGATTACGCAAACAAGATAAGGTCCAATTCTTTTGGAGGGAAACTTTCTAAATTAAAGCGAACTGAAATGAAATAAATTAAGTCGAAAAGAACAAGGTCTTACGAAAACAAGGGAGTGAACGGCGGACTTCAAACTCCGATGAAGCGAACTCCGTTCACTCTCTAATTTCTTAACAGCAACCTCTCTCTCCATCCTAAGTAAATAACACTCAGCTCTCAACATCTCCGCTTCAAATCTCCATTTACTACTCTTACTACTACTACTACTAGTAGTAATCTCTCTCTCCTCCACGTCATCACTGCTTGTGCTTTCTCTATCCTCCACGTCATCGTCCGCAAGAACAACCTTCTCTCTCCTCCGCGAGTTTAGAAGTACTACCGGAGGTACGCCGTACGCCGCCGTGGACGGCGGCACTCGTGGTGGTTTGCGGCGGTGGATGCGGCGGGGGAGTTGGAGTATTCGAGGCGTTGGTGGTGGTGGTGGGGTCCACTTTGGTCGTCTTATGTTATTATTCGACATTTTTGTATCTTTGCGGTTTGTGTGTTTCGAGTTTAGGAAGGAAGGGAGTTTTTGAAAGAAAAACTCGTAACGGTATAGTGAAGTGAGGGAGGTAGAGTTTGTGATACTCTTATTATTTAAATCGGAAATCGGAAATGAGATAACGTTATCCGATGGTATCGAGTTTGAATTGTTATAACGTTGGATATATTATGATTATATATTAAGATGTTGCATGAGAGTATCAGAGTATGAGACGGTTTTAGACTTGTAGTTGTCTTGAATTGAAGATGGTTTTTTAATTAATGTATATATAAGATTGTATAACCGTTTCATGCTAAATTATCGTAAAAATAAAATAAAAATTACACACATTTACCTCTCGGTAGACCATTATTGTGTATATCTCTATGATCAATTTGTTTAAGCAAAATATTTAATAAGTAGGTCGTATTTCGTAGAAAAGTCTAATAGAAAAGAATTCGCTGTATTTAAAATATACATTATATATTACGGAGTACTTTGTAATTGTAATGTAGAACAAAGTCAAACCTCCTAAAACAAAGAAATATTATTTTGAAACTTACAAGCTTAAACAAATTTGAAAATTTGTTGGACAATTTCTTATATATTGAAATATTTTATACTCCGTAGGTCTAAAAATAACATCGAGAGAATAACTCTTGCTAATGTTTGTTCTTTTAAAACTATGCACTTCTTATCTATTCATTCATTCATTCATTCATTCATAAAAACATTATTACTTTTGTGAAACAACTATACAACCGTTAGATCGACACTAGATTCAATCTGGATCATTCAAAAGAGAGGGAGGTCAGAGATCTCACTCTTACTCTTTCACCTCATTCACCAAACTATCATTATCCTGGTTATTACACAGCAGAAAGAAAAGGTTTCGTGGTTCCAACTCACTTATTCTCAGTATTATTTATTTCTTATATATTGAAATATTTTATACTCCGTAATTCTAAAAATAACATCGAGAGAATAACTTTTGATAATGTTTGTTCTTTTAAGACCATACACTTTTTAAAAGTCGGCATGCAATTAGGAATATACTTCATATAATAGTGTCATCATTCACCAAGTAGTACTAAGGTAATAAAATGACCGTTATATTGTTATGAGACGGTTTTATTCTATAACATGTACACTTCTGAGAGTGGAGGCAGGGATGGAGTAAAGAAAGAGGCGTGCAAGTGCAACCTCGAAGTGCAGAAAGAACAGAGATTTGAAAACGAAGCAATAAAATGTCATTTAATTTAGAAGTTTTATTAGGTTGAATAAGAAGCGCCTTGATGTTGGTTGTTTCTTGATTTTGGCGTACCATTATGCTTTTCTCAGATTCTTCTCCCACTTTTCCCAACCCTTTTCTCGATTCCTTGCTCAATTCTCCCCTTCCATTTTGAATTTCCTTACTGCTTTACTTCATTTTATTATTTTACTATACCTTTTATGAACATTGTTGGCTCAATAATAGTAATAATATATACACCATCTTGTATTAAAACAATAATGTTGAGTTGAGTAAGCTAAAAAGATTTTTAAAGTCGGGATGAGAACTTTTAAGGATCAATAACCAGTTTATTAACCAGATAGATGACTAAGACCATGACCATGTTCTTTTATACTCCGTACTTAATTTTAACTCATTTCAACTCTATTCAGTTCAGTTCAGTTCAATTCACTTCTTCTCGGCCAAAAAAACAGGGCCTAAGCTTTGACGTTCATGTGATATAAAGACATCACCTGCTTTTAATCTAGCATTACAACACACTATTTGAATGATTATATTTGTGAGAAAAAAAATTAATTCGAATGATTATATTCAATATCATACTATGAGTACTTGAGATATCTCCAAAAAAAAAAAAGCGTTTTAAGGACAAGGAACTTTAACACTCCTATTATTTTGAGTATTTAATTAATTCAATATTAGTTCAAATTTTTTAAATTTTTGTACAAAATCTAAGTACAACTTTACAAGCATAAAAAATGGGACGTCATGCACATTAATTTGTTTGGAACTAAGTCATTGTCCGTGCATGGAGCTGAGCTAATAATATCAATGGACCAGGTACTACCAAAAGTTTGTTACTCGACCTCAAAGGCTCAAATAGGATGGGGACCTAGTAATTTAATTAAATTCTTCATAAATGGTCTTTTGAGATAGATTTTTGATAATTTAGTTAGTAATATTTCTTTCGTCTTAATTATTTATTTACGAAGTTTTTCGTTATATTCATTGTAAGAGGTATTTTAATCAAAATAAACAATTCACCTAGTTTTGAAATCTTTAAGCTTCAAAATAATTTTTTTTTCCTTATGTTCAAAGAAAAACTCTCTAACCATTCGTCAACAAGAATATTGTTCTTTTATTAATAAAATTAGCATAATTTAACAAATTATTATGTGAAATCGCTCTACGTCAAAAGACCAAGTTGACATTAATCTAACACGAAAACAAATGCTTCTAATGTATGGAGACATGGAGTAACATTATGTTTATGCTGAAGAGATTTGAATTTAGGTTATTGTGAACATCTCATATTTTAATTGAAAGTTTCAAACATATATATCTTACTTATGCAAGCAATTGGTATGGTTAGTGCCTAGAAATCAATGTTTCCGCGAGTGACTTATTAAGGAGTATGTCACAAATTTATCTTAATAAATCATTCATTTAAACTTACTTGTTATTTAAATACATATAGTTGATCACTGTCTTCACTCTTCAGCCATTATAGAAATGCATTAAAAGGTACGTGCCGTGGAAGCATAATCAACATAAGTTAACATAAGTCATACTTCCCACTTTAAGTAATCATACTTTTATGTATTACTTCCTACTTTCGAGTTTCGAACCCTTAGATTAACAAGTAAATAAAGGGTTTATTTATTTAGTAGACCATAAATTGAATACCTGAAATCAATAATTTCTAAAACACGAAATAATGTTTTTTTTGTGTGTGCGCGTATATATATATCAATTTAGTCTAGATTCAAGTTGGGTATGTAGAACTGCTAAGTTAGGGTGGTAAAATCATTGCATTCTCAGGATTCGAACCCGAGACCTCTGATTAAGTTAGAACAAAATCTTACCAGTTAATCTAAGTGCTCATGAGTAAAATTCAAAATGTTGAAAAGGTATACTACTACTACGGAATATGACACCGACCTCAAAATTATACCCGACTCAAATTTGGACTAAAAATGAAAAATACTTGTATATAATAAATGGATAGAGAGCAAAAACCACATGCTTACAAAGTCTGACAAATGGCATTGTTCATTCAATTGCTCCAAAGCCTCTATTCGGTCTGTCACGCAGAATTGCAGATAATTTGCGTAAATTGAAGCTCCATATTTATTGGTCCTCACATTCTAATTCAAATAATTTGATATTTATTGTATTTATTGCCATATATTCTAAAGGAAACAATTATGAATATATCACAAAAAGCTGAAAGACTTTTTTAATGCCTTTGTCTATAAATGTACGTGTAATATACTAATTTGCACATGCATCTGCATCGTCGTAAGTAAGTAACCAACTAGCTAGCATTGTCCCATGCTATATGCCGTATGTAAATTTGAATAATGGTAGCATAAAATTAAATAACTTAATTAATTTATGACATAGTACACTATATACAATTTTTAAATTTCATTAAATATGTTGTAGCTATAGCTAATACAGATTCATAATTATAATATTCAAAATCATACTAGAATCTAGAGCAATTAGCTTATAATTATAATTTCTTTCGTCAATTTTTGATCTAGTATCCTTTAAATTATAATTATCTAAACTTTAACGACTCAAACAAAATAATAGGAGCAAAAACAAAATGAAGACTAGCAAAATGTTTATCCCATCATCCAAATATGTTATTTAATAACTGTTTTAATTTTAAAACGGATATGCTTACTTAAAAAGAGAACCAGCTCAAAATTTATAGGTCGACATGTTTTCATCGTTGCAGCATTGCACGCCCTTTTTACTCAACCAGTACAAATTTCTACCAATATTCAAGTAAGTTGTACTTCAGTTGAACATCATTAACTACAAGTTCCCATAAATCTTTGTTTTCTAAAATTGAGCAATAATTATTTACTTTTACTTGTTCAATGTTCAATAACATTATAGTAAGAAAACTTGAGTAAAATAATTAGTCAACTAAAGTTAATACATGTGGAATTATTTTACTCAGCTAAAATTAAACATTTAAGTACTATCATAATTGTATATACTAATACACAAATTCTCATTTCAAACTATGGTATCCTACTGGAAATACAACGGATAAAATGTGACTATTTTATGATAAAATATGAATATCTCTTGATAAAAAGTATTGACCAACTCATTGTTCAAAAGTGACAATTCTAATTATAACGGTTTATTATTAAAAGTCACTTTTTTTTTATCGCCGCGTCTTGAGGAAGACAGATCGATATTAATTAATGTATGTAAAGTTGGAATTTGAATTTTAGATGCTAAAATAAGACTCACATTGTACAGTACTATTATGATAATGCTACTGAAGATTTGTCGTATATAATGTTTGTTTGCAGAATGACTTTAGCTATGTAAAATGCCCAGAGATATGATTCCTCCTAACCTAATTAAAGACTTAATCTGTCTTCTAATGATTGTAATTTTGTAAAATGCTAAACATGTGTATACTTAACGTTTCAAATTTATTCCAACACGACAGTCATATCTGTATGACGGAGTGTTTAAGGCATAAAAACCGTTATGTTTCTATGCCTTAAACTATGGAAACAACATAAATCTTGCCCAGAATGCTCTATAGTAAGTTATGCTATGTATTGCTGTTAAAAAACAAAAAAAAATATGGTAACATCGTGTTTCTATGCCTTGTGGTACATAGTCGACCGTTGCATAAAACTTGTTGAGTTGTTTTTTTTTCAGTTTATGTAAAAAAATCCGCGGTTAGGGAATGCCTAAGCAAGTTACGTGGCCTGCAAGCAAACAAGGGTCGAGAAAAGCGGACCAATCTAAGAAACCCAGCCCAAATCAAAGGAATTAGAACCACACCGACCTGGGCCCAAGTCAATAATCGTTGCACAGATTTAACCCGACCCAAATCAACCTGATTTATTACCCTGGCAAAATTCGAGCAACGAAACCACCTTTCAGGAGACTGTATAATCTAAACTGTTTCGGCAGCTATATTGTAAACAGTCAAAACTGCTCTATAAGAACATACACAGCAATCTTAGTCTAAAACAAAACTAGAGTAAACAAGAAAGCAAAGGTCATGACTTCTAAATCAGTAACAGTAACAGCGCAAAGGAAGTGTCGGTAAAGAGGGCTGATCCTACGAACAAACTGATATTCATTCAGCGGTTTTGCCATTTTGCACACCAGCGATGTAATTGCGGATGATTTCCATAGCTAGTTGATGGGCGGTCTTGTCTTGTAGTTTGGCAAGTTTATCTACGGCTACGTATGTTTCTTCATCTGCAAACAACCCCAGACGAAATTTTCCAGGCGAATTTGGTATGCCTTCCCAATTGTCGACGAATCCTTGAAGTTTCTCAAAACCCTGCAAGATCATAAATGGATTTAAGTAGAATCATATGTTTCATTGAGGTTGCGCAATCGAAATATTTGCAAATTAGACTGGTCAGTCAAATCACATTTTTCACTGTGGGACTTTATAAAACATTGGTGTTTCTAACACACGTGGGTAAGATTGCGTAAATTAAAACCCGCAATCCCACCATTTTGCAGGATATGTACAAGTACCGGGTATGTTGTACTGTTGTAGAGATTCTTGTTTGAGACAGTCTCGTCTGTAAGCCGCCAACCCCAAACTTTATGTATTTTTCAATTAATTGTAGGGTAATGACTAATGAGATGGTTTCACATGCGACACAGACACATAGGTATCACGAACATGGTTGCTATTGTACTAGTCAGTTAAGCACTCACCATGCGATTACTGAAATCGCCAAAGGATTCCTTAGCATTCCGATTCCGTCTCCAGTAGTAAAATAAAGGCTCAAGCACTTTCTCTAGCTCTTGAATTTTGACTTTGTTCAAGAAGGTTTTTGCCAACGAAGACTGATTAGGTGTACCGCCCAGCCATATCTGCTCATCACACACACAGTACACTAAATTAAATACTCCGTAACATGATAAGTCGCATAAAAGCCAGTGAAAATAAATAAATTTGAAAGAATTTTTTTTTTTTCTCTTTACAATGTCGAACCATGGAAGTACCTGATAACTGTTGGGACCGTCACCAACTAGCCCAAGCTCCGCCATGTAGGGCCTTGCACATCCATTAGGACACCCAGTTATCCTTACGACAACAGATTCATTGTACTTGAGACCAACCTGAGATCAAACTGTTTAATAAGCTTTCACTTCCGCATTTGTAGTATTTCCAAATTAGTGCCCTACCTGACTACCATTATTTACTAGAGAGACGCCGATAAAAAATAAGTACTTCGTATGAAACTAAGGCGTACCTTCTCCAACACAGCTCTAACCCGTTTCAATATGTCGGGAATACCTCGCTCGGCTTCGGTTATTGCCAATGGACACATTGGTAATGCAGGGCATGCCATGGCAGTCACATTTAGAGGATCAACATATTTAGGTTCCTGAAATCAGACCCAAATGGGTTTAGTATCCGAGTTTATCTTCTGAGAAACGCTACACCAACAAAATTACCCCAATGCCTCAATGGCTCCGGTAGATTGCGAGGTGGGGAGGAGGGGGCTTGGTTGCATGCAGTAACAATGCCATTTTAAAATAAAGTTAAAAATGAGACGGAGTCCCACCAATAAAGTCAGTCTAAAATAAAACCTATATATAGGCGTTGATCCCGACAAGATATCATTATGTTTTGAGGGTGTTATTAAGAAGGACCCTACATGTAGGCGTTCCTTGACAAGGCTCATGGACTTGCATCAAAGGGGTATGGTTTTTTTATTATTATGAGTCCCTGTTTTTAGCACTAGGATTCGGACCTTGGAAGTCTGTACTGTTCCTTTTCTGTTTTGAAAGTCAATATTATGTCTGCACATTCAAGCATTTGCTGATCAATTTTCTTTTTTATATGAGCATTGTTTCAACGGTTTGACATTTTCGGTTGGTTTATCCGACACCCGTACTCGTGTCAGAGTAGCGTAAATTGGCATACATTCATTACCTTTGTCCCATCTTCTTTTCTCACTATGGACCTTTTACTTAAATTCTGTAGAATGACACATAAGTTTATATTTCCAATGGAGCCAAAGATTCATTACTCTTTGGTTCTGGATTATGATGGAATAAAGCAAAATGGCTCACTAAAGTGGCTGCGCTTCTTTCTCTTGTGAAGTAGTGGTCCTTCGATGCAGTTCTCGATGCAATTTTCATCTTGGGTCATTCGGAAACAGCCTCTTTGTGTTGCTAACACAAGGGTAAGGCTGCGTACATCCGACCCCCCCTTACCCCGCAATTTGCAGGAGCCATTGAGGCGCTGGGGTAATGATGTTGTTGTTGTTGTTGATAGGCGTTCCAAACTATTTATTGTAAGACCGTCTCAGACAGTCAGACATGACTTGGGGTGAACATCCATGAAAGCAGATATTAAACCCGTTTTCCTTGTCGCCGAGTCTTGACCAAGGTAATCTGTGAAAACTAGAGCAAGCATAATGTCCCAATAAGCATATATTAGTATCTTACCAGCAGACCACCCTGAGCAAGCATTGTGGTAATTTGGCGCTTCCATGAATGGCGGATGTCACAAAGGATGAGGTTTTGATTAGCAGTAATACGTACGTCTAAATTATACTTCTCAATTACTTCCCTCAATGTTTTCTTCATTTCTCCTTTTATACGACCGCTATCAACATGAAGGCCACAAAATAGATTTCCATCACCCTGTTGATAAAATGACCAAATGATAAATATGATTTTCCAGGAGCAATAAGATGAACATAAATGTGGATATCGATCAAGACGAAAAGAAGGAACCACAGTACAACAGATATCAATCAAGACGAGATATATATACCTGTTCATGCCACCCCAGGAAACTCTTGAACTCCCATTCAGGCAACTCGCGGAATGGCTCAAATTTCTTTCCATAGTACTGTTCAACAACACTTCTGAATTTTTCAATGCCCCATGAGCTAATTAAATACTTCATCCTGCTATATTTGCGGTCATCTCTACGCCCATTTTCTCTCTGAGTAACAACTATAGCTTTGATAGCATATAATATATCTTCCTTTGGTACATAACCTAATGGTTCGGCCAAACGAGGGAAAGTGCTCTCTAGTCTGTGTGTCCTTCCCATGCCACCTCCAACCTTATCAAAAAATTTAACGAAATCAGTAAAAGGTATAGCAGATAATTTGAGGCACAAATTCCTTCAGAGTGCTTTTGCTCGCAAAAACTTATAATGACTTGGAGATATTCAACGGACACCATACAGAAAATTTTTTGGGTCCGCCATTGGGAGAAGAAAACCATAGTACAACGTAGCATTTAAAATTATAGTGAATGTAGAAACTTACATATAGGTTGAAGCCTTGGGGCTCTCCATTGTCATCAGAGACTACGACGACACCAATGTCATTGGTGAGAATGTCAACTGAGTTATCTGTCGGAACTGTGACAGCAATCTTGAATTTCCTAGGTAAGAATTGGGTTCCGTAAATAGGCTCAGGAGAGTCCGGAAAATTAGTTCCAAGGGAATTATCATTTCGGGCTTTCACTACTTCAGGAGGTTCAGCTGTCATAAACCTCTCCCCATCAACCCACACATCATAGTAAAAACCCGACTGAGGTGTCAAAAGAGCCGCAATATTCTCAGCTGTCTCCTGGGCAAACAAATAGTCCTTTTGCGCGAGTGGAGCTGGCGGAGCAAGCACATTTCTATTGAGGTCCCCACAAGCACCAAGAGTCGAACCCATGTTTCTAATAATAGTGCCCATAACTGTCTTCATGTTCTGCTTAAGTACTCCATGGAGTTGAAACGTCTGTCTAGTGGTCAATCGAAGAGTTCCAATACCGAATTGATCAGCAAGGTCATCCATCACCAAGTAAAGCCTATTCGACACTTTCCCACTAGGGTTTTTAGTCCGAAGCATGAATGAGTAAGATTTAGCGCCCTTCACGTTTCTATCGTACTGTAAATAGCTCCCATGAAACTTGATCAATTGGGTAGCAGCTTCATTAATGTTTGGAGCATCATTCATCATCTCCTCTTGAAGAGGGTATCTTATGAAGTTACTATGCTCTTTGATTATTTCAACCTTACTACGCTTTGGTTCCACAGCAGTCTCGGGTTTTACAGGCTGTGTAGGTTATGAAATGATTACTAGCAACAACAAATCATAACTAGTAACTAAGCTGTTTGAAATCATCCAAAACTCTACATAATACATACTCCTCCCTCCGTCCCGGTTAATTATTGTCCTTTTGTTTTCGCACAAAGACCAAGGAAAGAAAAGGGGGCTAATTATAAGATGACGAGTGGACCAAATTGAGTGTGAAGGATCAAATTGCTCAACAAATGTAATCTTAAAATAGAAAGGACAACAATTGATTGACACCCTAAAATGGAATAGGACAATAAATGACCGGGACAGAGAGAGTATATGAAATTGTTAAGCTACAGATTCAAGTGTCTTTGTGTTGCTAACACAAGGGTAAGGCTACGCACATCCAACTCCCCCTCCCATAACCCGCATTTTGTGGGAGCCATTGAGGCACTCGAGTAATGTTGTTATTGTAACCATCCAACTTAACAGAAAGCATAAATCTTTGATTAGCAATTCCGTTCATTAAACCAACAACAACAACTACAAAGTTTTAGTCACGACATAATTTGGGCTCCACTAACATGAATCATCGTAACAGATCCATTATCCATAGTAAGGCAAAAACAGTGACAAACAGAGAATAAATTATGCAAAATTCCAATCCAAATTAACAAGTGACACAAAAGACTCAAAACTTTTCTCATTTTTCACACAATCTACATGAAATTCAAGCGTTTATTCAAATTATACAGGAGAAATTTTGAACAAACGTATGGAAATGACTGCAACACAGCAAATAAAAAGATTCAATCTTTACCGTAGAAACAGCTGTAATGATAGAAGAATTGGAAGAAATTGAAGAAACATTAACAGGGCGATGAACATTGAGCAGATTAGAAGAAGACTTTAACCCATTAAAGCTCTGAATTTGGAGCTTTGGATCACTAAAAATGGCGGTATTGGCAGCTCCAAACGACGTCGTCATAACCCTGATAGTGATCAAAGCGACAATTACTAACAGAAATTAACAGAAGAACAAAAACCCAGAAAACCCAGTTTGTGAAAATTGAAATACATCGAAGGAACGATAAGAAATGAGCTCCTCAAATTGTTTTATACTTCTGTTGTTGGAAATAAATGAGAGGAATAAATTCTAATTTTATCCAATTGGTCTCCTATAAAACGGTTTTACGCTAACACAAGCATGTAAATAATCCATGAACCCAAAAAAAATGTAAATAATCCAAATACACAAAGACGGTCTTAGGTCATGTTATTTCTGACTTAATTTTAGTTCATTTCAGTTCAACTCTATTTTATTTAGTTACTTCATTCAAGTTCTCATTTAGCTCAACTTATTTTTTTTTTCTACAAATTAACTCTTATTTTAAATTCATCCCGTTTAGTCAAGCGTCATTCAATTAAATACAATTCAACTTAGTTCCATTAAGATAAAATATGTATGACGTAAGGAATTACATAGACTACTGAATATCTGAGAGACAAAACGGAAGTGGTGACGTAACACGTAAGAATTTGTTTGAAAAATTGGATTTTGTTTTCAACTTCTGTTTTGCTATATTGGGAAAGTGAAAATGAACCTGGACTAAAATCAAAGGCCATCAATCCCCATCATATTGTCAAAACGGTCGTAACGTCATACGGAAATATATGAGAGCGGATTATCGGTTTTATTTTTATAATCTCTCTTGGGTCTCATTTCTTTACTTATTGAAACATTATTCAATTATTACGATTTATGAAATCTTTTATAAGATTAGGGATGATTTGAATACAATGAAACACAATTACACAACATCAACACAAAACTCGAAATCATACTGCCACTCAAAAAACAGCTTAGAAAGAATTAGAAAAATGTAAATTGTATTTCTAGTACTGTAGTAGTATTCGTCGTCTATCACAAATTTTTGTTTGAGACGGATCGGAAACGCAGCACATTCAGTAGGGACCAGAGAGCTAATGCTGGCTGCCTGGCTGTATGTGAAGTGTAAGGTCAACTTTGGTGTGTGGTGTGCGGTGTGCCCTCAATTGGAATCTTTCCAAGTACTTTTTTTAGCTTTAATTAGGTCATGCAAGATATATTAAAATCCGTGGAAAAGAACAATTGTCGTGTGCAATATCATTAACCTGAACGGTTAGATCAACTGGTAAATTCTCGAGTTTTATTTTGTAAGAATGTTGTGGTGTTAAAACCCGCACCTCTCGGTTTCCTTAGGCAATCTGAGAAAAAAAATTTAAAAAGAAAAGATGTCACAGACCTGAAACCGAGGAGAGGTGCGGGTTTTAACTGTGACCTTTTTCGACTCAATATACAGACCTGAAAAAATTCGGCTAGGAAGTCAGGTGTAACATGTTATCCATGTTTGACGATTCACTGAAAAAATTCCAAGCTTCAAGCATCAAACTTTACACTGCCGCTTGAAATCTTCAAATTCACGACTTTTTCCGACTCCATATACAGACCTGAAATCAAATTAACAAAACCACTAATACATAGTACATAAATACACAAAATCCAGATTAAAGTTATAGAATACAGATCCTTCAAATTGAAGAAGACATAAAAACATGGCTCTCGAGATCCCACCTACATTCACGGTTATCTGAGATCGATGAAGCCTTGGTAAACAATTACACATACAATTATACAACCCAATCTCGGTCTCAACACAAGAGCAAGACCACATCAAGACGAGACAGCTTTTCATTTAAATGTTCAGCTGTACTCAAGTACACAGATTTCTTCTTGTTGCTTCCATTTTGAGCAATAAATCCTTGATGTCCATCTCCATTCTGGTTTTCATATTGAAATATTCTCGGTGACTTCTTTCCAGCATTTGTAGTTCCTCCTGTTTCTGCCTCCGCCTCTCCTCCACCTCTGCCAACCGTAATTTTGCTATCCGGCTCGCATACTCTTCCTCAATTTTCTCGTTTTTCGCAATTACTATGCGTTGTAAACCTTCTGACTCTCTCCTAGCATCATCTGCTCGTTTCTGAAACATGTCAGCCTCAGCCTGCTTAACCTTGATAATGCTATCTAACTCATCCACAACAGGTTTCGAGGAATTCCAGGATGACCCAATCCCGCCAGCGGAACTGCCCTCTGCCATTGGAAGGCTGGCTGCGATGTTTTCTGGACGGGAGAATTCCTTCGGCAAAATAGGTTTTGACCAAATTGGTTCTTGACCGATTGCACGAACTCCATCTCCCGTAACTACCCTGCTCTTCTCAATGGATTGAGGTTGGAGTTGAACTTCCCTTCCTGACGATCCCATTCCATTTCCCAGCAACTTCGAATCACTCTCTGTAATATCAGACAAACCACTGTCAGCCGTACTAAATTTTTTTCCTAAAAAAAGACAGCTGAAGGGGATTTCTTTTACGGAATAAAATTTTACAACAAAACCATCCGGCAGTTTTGGCGCAGTTCTTAGTTCTATGAAGGAAGTGACTTCCTCCTCAGTCAAAGACTCCAAGCAATACTAATTTGACTGACAAAACAATCAAAGCATAGACAATGTTTAGATGGCTGTCACGTTTTTTACCCATTAAACCTAAGACATAAGAGAGCAGCAACTGGATATATGAGCAAGAATGAGACGGATGAGCTTTCGTTTTTTGACAGTACAGCAGATTATTTCTTACAAAAAGCTCGACTCTATTCTTTTTATTATGACAAAAAGTTCCCTTTTAACTTGGCATTCATCCACATTATCTTATATTCGTAATTCAGAAGGAGAATCAGATAAGTAGGAATTAAAAGTCCATAAGAAGTTCAATTTCTTGTTGCAGAATGCACGCAAAATTAGACGATGCACATTAGAAAGACAACGGCGCAATTGCAATTAAGTAATTAACCAGCATAGACCAGCCCACAACATCCATCATAGCAGTAACCGGACATTTTAAACAATAAAACAGAGTTCTTAAACCAGCAACAGACGTGAACACGTTAACATCTGGAATGAGATTAAAAAAACAATTAAGATTGAAACATGACAACATAATGTTAAAGAAAAACCTTTGCTGAGTGGACATACCATTTAGAAACCCGACAATTTGCTTACAGACATCCACGGCATTCGCCCCCAATTGCAATCTGAGAAACAACTGCTTCGCAACATCATGTAACATTTTTCCCCTCGCATCATTGCTACCACTAAATACCCTCCTAACATACTCAAGTTCCTTTTTCAGAGTCTCGGCTTTCCATTGGGGTGCACAAGATTTGAAAACATCCTTCACAAACCCAAACATTTCAGACGGGTGATCACAAGCAAGACAGTAAAACTGCATTTCAGTCGCACCTTGGGGCCCGGCACCACTACGACCATTTCTAATGTAAGACTTAAGCAACCCACAATCAGTATGGCACCAATGGTTGCAAACATCACATCCAACCCAACCACATGTGTTGGCTGCCGTGTCAAACTTTGAACATGCAAGGCACATGCAAGAGCTGCAGAAACCCGAATTCTGAGCGCAAAATCGACAGTCACATTCATCAACAGGTAATGCACTCTGGCAATTAATATTTCTGCACTTCAGATATAAATATATCTCAGCTAAATCACTAGCAGAAATGCTATCACCGCGCTGTATGAAATCTGGAATGCCAGTCTTTACAGCTACCAAAATCAGCAATTGTACACGATGTGATTTCAACAGTGTTTCCAGATTAAGATCGGATCTTTTCTTCAATACGTCCTGGAGTGCTCTTAACTTTTGTCTGTTCTCTTCTTTCAATATTATCTCACACACAGTGTCCTTCAGGAAAGTAAGCAAGCGCTCAGGCATTTCATCGACTTTCCGTGACATGGTTTGGATTGACTCAGAAAGAATTTGATATATAATTCGCTCCACTAGTTCCCTCTCACCGGCTATTCCCTGTTCCATCTCCCTTTGGCTAATACTTCGAAATAACCTGCTCACACTTTCTTCCCCAGTCAGTCGCTTTTTATCCTTCCCATACTCGGATCTATTATCGTAAGACCCGCCACTGTGTGCAGGAGACCTAAGATCGTCCTGATATCGTGATTTTCCCGAATGCTGTCTCTGGAAACTGACAGAACGATCCAATCCAGGTAGCACTCCTTGTTGTTGGACAGCTCGACCATTCAAGATGCCTAGTGATGCTTGTGAAAAATATATGGACCCATTACCATTGCCATTACCATTACCATTACCATTACCATTGGACCCATTACCATTTGATGCTAACTTCTGCTTAGCAGCGACTTCCTTTGGTAAAGCGTCATTAGCACTTAATGCCTGCCAATCAACACCTTGAAATAAAGGCCGACTTTTGACAGATTGCTCAAAGTCATAATCAACGGAATTGTGTGTGAGAGAACAGCTAGGATTGTGGATAAACTGAGATCCCGAAAAGGAAATAGAAGTGGTGAAACAATCTGAGCCAGTTCGAAGAGTCGTGCCAAATGACTGAACACTCCTTGCATGAGGAGGAGAGTTTGGAGCAGGAGGAGGAGCAGGAGGCGCAACACTGTTTGACGCAACAGGAACTGATGTATTGGACAGACCAAGGGAGAGATCTAAAGGTTCCAACTTCAGCTTATCGGTTTCTGCATTCGACCCACTGGCCTTGTTCCCGCACTCAACCTTGACTCCTGCCGAGCTAGAAAATAACTCAAACCCACGCGCACTAGTGCCTTCCATAGCATTGTCACGACATGCGATGAAGTTCCTTTCGACCAGTAAACTGTTTTCTCTAAGACAAGTGTCATCTGGAGAAGATACAACCACACACTTTCCTTTGTCTTTCACAACAGCAGCACACGATTTTGGGTCCTCCTGCGTTCCTTCAGCAATGTCTTTACTTGGCTCATCCAAACCAACTTTCAAGTCAAAACAATTATTCGACAACGAATTGTCCATCCCCTTTTGATTATATTGTTCTACTTTGGCATTAGTGTCAAAACTGAAGTTTGTAAAGCCAGAATGTTCAGACTGCTTCCCCTTCGAATTTTGAGCGTTCACCACTGCATTTTCAGTAGCTTTTGTTGCATCTTCTTTATTGTCATCACAAACTGAAGCCACAGCCTCATTTTGGCTGCTTGACAACTTCTCGACACCAACTTTCGCATCAACATTATTCCCTACTTCTGCCACACTAGGTTCCTTCCGGACCTCACTTAATCTCTCACTCGACAAATTCTCCTTCTTATCTAGCTGCTTATCAGAGGCAACTGAATTAGCTACACTGGACTCCACCCTTTCAGTAGTGTTACCTTCATGCAGCTTAATCCCGTCATCTCTGCGAAGTCGGAGGCTATTGCCATATTCAACATCAGAAGCATTTTCCAAATTCCTCTCAGAAATGGCCTGACTTCCAGCCAGCAAGCCTTGATGGGATTCCGATTGAAGCTCTCCTTCCTCCATCTCGCTTTCACTTGCAGCTCCAGGAGCACTCCCACCACTCTCAACACCCATACTATCATTCTTCTTGGTATCTTCTTTGGAGGGTTCGCCCACAGAATCCTTGGAACCTTTAGTCGATTCCCTAGACCATGTAGGCGATTTGACATCTTTCACTCCTTGTGGAGACCTCAAACTTTCTTTACTACTACTTACACCACCACTATCCATGTCGATCCCACCTCTGCTACTACTACTCCCACCACCACCACCACCACCGCCACCACTCCCACCCTTCTCAATGGGAGAGCTCTTAGCATCCTCATCAACATCCTTCTTACTCCTACCATCCAACCTCCTCCACGAAGATGAACCTCCGCCATCCTCCCTCCTCGACCAATGCCTCTCCGATCTAAACCCTTTCGGAAATTCCCTCCTTGAAACACAAAAGCTCTCAGACCGATGAACCCTCTCCCTTTCCCTATCTCTTTCCCTCTCTCTCTCCCTTTCCCTCTCTCTTTCTCTTTCCCTCTCCCTCTCCCTCTCCACCACAAGTCCACCTCGTGGCGAAGCTGAACCCACACCTCCCAAGTCTCGTTCCCTATATCGATCAAACCCCTTCCGCCTCTCGAAACCATCACTATCATGCTCCAACCGCTTCCTCACCCCACCAAACCCCTCCCTATCATCGAACCCCTCCGAAAAATCATGATCACCTCTCTTCCTCAACATCCTACCGCCTTCCCTATCATCAAACCCGTCTAAATCATACTCAACCCTCTTCCTCATCATACCACCACCACGGTCATCAAAACCACTACTCATACTCATACTCATACTCATACTATTATTATTATTATTTCCCCTCATACTCATCCCCCTTGACGACGAACCGTCTCGCTCATCCTCAACCGCCGGCGACGGCCGCTTCCGACCGTCTCCGCCCGGCGGTCCTTTCGAAAAAAACCGCCGATGATGCGATGACGACGAAAACGACGACGCTCGATCTCCATCCTTATCTCCTGCCGAATCCAAGTCATCATCATACGATCTTAACCTCTTCATCATCTAATTACATACAACAATCAAATACAATCCAGATCTCAATTTACACAAACCCTAACCCTAATTCCCCCAAAATTAAGCTAAAATCAGTAGAAATTATACAGAAAAAGTACATGCACAGTAAATTGGAATAAGTTACCGTTGAAGGTGTTTACCGAGGAGGAGCTATGGCGATGAGGTTGCGGAAGAGAGAGAAAGTAAATGAAGAGAGAGAAAATGAGGATATTTGGTAGAGTAAGTAAAAGAGGGGAAGCGAGTCAACGGAGCAAGAGATAGAAAGCCGTTAAAGTCTTCGATGTTAGTGGAGAGGAAGTTACGTTACTCGACGTGCATCATACGTCCAAAGTCGGAACAAATTATCGTGTAAGACGGTTTTATAAAAACAAGTTTATAAATGTAATTTTTCGTTTAAAGAGGTCTTGGACTCTCGGTAGTTAGTTTATTGTGTTTAGATTTTACTAAAGAAAGTCGCTAAATGATCGTGTTTATTTAACCAGTGAATCGGTAGTAGATGAAAATGTAAACACAATAAGTGTATTGTAATTTTCTCTCTTGGTAGAAGTGAATGACCGTGTCTACTTTTATAAATGTAATAGTTGGAAATAATCATTCAGTTCTACAAACTATCACTCATTTATTGGTTTGTTCGTTTAGTTTATTCATTTACACACTTTTTTATAATATATAGGAGAATTTAAATAACGTTTTCTAAATGATTCAAAATTGTTTTGATACTACGAGCATAAGTAAAAGGCTTTTCGTAATAATGATATATCTAGTCACGTTATCAAGCATTTTTGTATGTTATAAATGTTGGAAGTAATGCAAATTTTGATAAAGAATGTCTCAGATAGATTACATTTGTAGAAGCCTTCCATCGCTCGTAAGAGAATCTCTACACTCTCTCCACTACTTGCATGTTTATAGCCACTAACATCATGTTTGACCCATGTTTATGGGTAGTGGTTATGCCATTAACTTTGTGGTTATGATGTCCATTTCTACCACTATAAATAGAGAAGTGTAGTCATTTGAGAATAATACATCTTCCATATATCTCTACTACTTCTCTATGATAATTTTGAGCATACCATATGAGTTCCAACTCCTAATGGTTGAGTACACAACTTTTAGGAGTGTTGTGTGACCTTGGGGGACGACGCCTATATCGATTTGTACCGTAGTCGGGCGATTTCGTTTCTCATTGGTGGCCTCCATACCACGACACAACAATAAATATTCTCTAATTATATCTTCGCCCCTATAGTGATACTATATTTCCAACAATTGAGAAACGAAATTTTGTCACTATTATTGTTGTTGTATTCTCGTCATTGAGAATCATTTGATTGGAGAAAATATTTATGTTCGTCTAGAAGATTCAGCCCGTATGGAGTGAGACAGCACGTCGGTATTTTGGCCATAACTCGGTCTCTAGACCTTTGTTTGAGGCGTGTAATATGGCGTTGGAAAGCTAAGAAGAAGGGCTACAACTTTGTAGTTGAAGCCGGGAGCAGATTCTGTCATTTAGCTTCCTTAAAATAGGCAGCAATGTCATGGTAGTGTGCTGGAAAGTTTATGGAGATTCATAAAGAATGGTATTATCTATAATTTTATTGCTCAATTCATTCTTGTGATTAAGGTATGTTCCCGTGAATTTGCTTTACAAATATTTTTGATGTAAAATATGAAGGTTTTGTCAAATTATATATGCCTTAATCATTCATATGTTTAAGCTACTACTTTATTTGGTAAGACATGTCTATAATCTTGGTAAAATTATTTTTAATAATTGATTTCGAGATTATGTGAATGAAATTGTTCCAAGATTTTGAATGACAAAGTAGCTAGAATGATTGAGTGACCAAGATATTGTTATGTGTATAATATGTTTATCAAGCAAAATATTTCACACATTTGGATTGTTTTTTTTTTTTATTTTAGTTTTGATTATGAGATGAACTAAAATTGATATTTGAGTTATGAACCAAATGTGGGGGCTAAATATTTTGTTTTAAATTTATATAGTATCTTGGATATGTGTGACAAAAATTTGAAATGATTATTTGTCAAAGCTTCATAAAAGTAGATATAAAGAACATAATTTGTCAATGATTATATGATATCTAAAAGTTGAGACGATGAATGAATAAATAATGTGTATATTTTGTTTGAACAATTATGCTTGTCACTAATTTGTGGCGTGACAACATGTGGGGGAAGACGTTCAACTTATTTGATAAATTTATTCATCATGTTTAGAGTTGATATCTTATAATTTGTGAAGAGCATGTATCTCTTTGATTGTGGAGGTGTAGAGAAAATGATAGTCGCATGTTTTATACGTGACTAATTGAACCAAAATAAGAAGTATTAATTTGTTGGATAATGGCTATGAAATATAAATAATGGTTGCGTAAGGTTCAATTATTTATGTTACATTTTGCTTACACCACACTATATGAGATTATGATGATTGATTTTATGTTGGTAAGAAGTCAAATTCTTTTTGTAAAATATTGTGAATTTGCAAAGAGTAAATATAAGTGAAACAATCATCGAGATTCGTTGTTTTCTAATATAAGAATGATGATGTATATAGAGCTTTTAGTAAATAATATGATTTTGGGCGCAAAATCACAAAGACTACGTGTATGCTTTATTCTATGTCAATTTATTAGAAAGAGAAAATAATAAAGAAGATTATTTGTTCTTTTAAACGACATGAGAGTACGAGCTCTATATTTAATTAGAACACTGATGCTAATGAGTTATAAGAGAACATGTTTTGACTATTGTGAGAAGTCTAATATGTATAATTATAGTTGCTTCAATGTAGCTTATGCAACTAAGTACATTTTGTTTGTGTATTCATTACCAAAGTTATCATTCACATTTGGTGAAGTTCCTAAGGTGCAAGATTAAGAATTGAATTATGTTGGATATCTAGAAAGATATTGGATCGACTAAAAGGTAATGACGATCAACAAGGTGAGATCTATGGTGAGTACTATACATTTCCACCTTTAATGGTGATCTTGTTTTAAGTCTATTAGAGAAGACTATTATAAGCTTGTCTATTGTGTAAGCATATTATATTGCTCTTAATCTTGTTGCGTAATATGCAGGGTGATTGTGAAGCTATTATTAGCTACTACTTAATTGTGGGGGCATGGAGTTTTGCCTAATGTTTATCTTTAGCGTAATGCTAATATCAACTTAATAATGCTAAAATAATGTGTATAACGACTTGTAGATTTACACATTTTATGCAGATTTGGTTTGAGAAAGTTGATTGAGAATAATATGCTCACAAAATTATTATCTTTGTGAAATTTGAGTGAAGCATATTTAAGCTAATGGACTAAGAAAGAAAGAAGTCCTAGAATTGTCGAGGGGAATGGGGCAAAAGCCTATTAGTTGAGGAATTTGTGGTGGATACCGGAACTTGTTATGCAAGGGTGGTCTAACGAAGCCATAGATAACTCATACTTGTGTACACATCCCATTCCTATGACATGTACACTATTTTGGAAGGTTGAGCATATAGCTCTTAATGGTCTTATAGCCCAAAATTGGGTGGTCCTTGTGAGACGGACTTGATGAGATCACCGTAATGATGGAGGTTGAGATATTTCTCTTAATGAATCTATATCCCTTTATTTGGGTGGTCCTATTGAGAAGGACTTGATGGATTCACCGCAATGTTGAAAGGTTGAGCCTTAGAGCTTTTAATGAATCTATATCTCTCTATTTGGGTGGTCTTATTGAGAAGGATTTGATGGATTCACCGCTATGTTGAGAGGTTGAGCCTTAGAGCTCTTAATGATTCTATAGCTCATGCTTGAGTGGTTTATATGGAGATAGACTTGTTGGAATCACCTACGTGGGTGTGAAGGATTGGCCTCCTTCTATGAGAGATTAGGCTCTCTCTCTAGAGCACTCGTGAGAATCTCAAGGTTCATTTGGCCATAAATTTGTTGAATTGTATCGCGGAACTCGTCTGGAACTTAAGGTGAGATATGTGTTTGGAATTTACTCCGGAGTCTAGGAGTTCAAGATTCGTTCACTCTATAGGTGATGAAAGAATTGTTCCATTTCACTATGTGTTAATTCAAATCGAAAGATATTAATGCTTAAGTATCAATCCTTATTAATATGCTCAGAATTTTGTCTATCATTTGCATTAGTGGGGGATTGTTGGAAGTAATGCAAAGGCTAGCAATGTCGTCTAGATAGATTACATTGTAGAGAAGCCTTCCATTGCCTCGTAAGAGAATCTCTACACTCTCTCCACTACTTGCATGTTTACAGCCACTAACATCATGTTTGACCCATGTTTATGGGTAGTGGTTATGCCATTAACTTTGTGGTTATGATGTCCATTTCTACCACTATAAATAGAGAAGTGTAGTCATTTGAGAATAATACATCTTCCATATATCTCTACTACTTCTCTATGATAATTTTGAGCATACCATATGAGTTCTAACTCCTAATGGTTGAGTACACAACTTTTAGGAGTGTTGTGTGACCTTGGAGGACGACGCCTATATCGATTTGTACCGTAGTCGGGGCGATTTCGTTTCTCATTCAGTGGCCTCCATACCACGACACAACAATAAATATTCTCTAATTATATCTTCGCCCCTATAGTGATACTATATTTCCAACAATAAAAGGTATTCTTCCATCAAATAACTCAACATTTAAGTAGTGAATTAATTATTATTGATCTCTACTTCGTTGAGTACCACCACTTTTGAAGTTTCCTTTGTTATAAAATGCTCCTTTTTCCAAGTGACGAGCGACGATACACGTACCATCACTGAAGCAGTGAATTATGATTGATCTCAATTTGTAGAGCTTGGGCACCTTTGATCAGGATACCACTAGTTCCGGCACCAACCAGAACTATAGTCGATGTTGCCAAACAAGGGCAAGGTAATAGCTCCAGCTCAACCACTTGACACACTATCGAGAACCGGTTCTTGTACCTCCTGGACACCAAACAACAGTTACCAAGAAAATGTATTAAATCTAGCATAAGTTACGATTAAATCATATTCAACTTATTCTAGTAGCTTAACTGATTCTCATGTGTAACGCCTGGTAGTTGTGCCTTATAGTGTTATGCTTCAATATCTTCAGTCTTTACAAATTTATAAGAGGATGATAACTTTACGAATAAAATACGGAAATGAGAAGTTTATATCTTTATACTTTTATTTATCCGGCTCAAATAATATCCAAACGGGCCAACCTAGATGTTGGTGTGCTCTGAAACACAAATACGGAGGATCGTTCAATACACAACTACACAAAGCTTGCCAGTAGTAGCTTGGAATACGAACTAGGCACATACTTTTTAGCAGGGATTCCGAGATTTTATAGCAGTTGAATTCATGGAACTATAGGCAATTCACTTAGATGCGAGGTAGAAGAAAGGCGAGTTACTAATACTGGAATTAAATTGTAATAATTATTACGTGAGATGGTCTCACACTTTTTTCTTAAAAGCAATCAATAAAGCCTGATACAAGAAAACTTTTTCTAGGTAACACGAGAATCAACAATCTCTATTGTAGGTGCATACAGAGTGAAACTGAGTCATTCACCAAGTTGACCCCACCTCCACCCATTTTACCCACTCTAACTCTCAAAGACATAATCTCAGGCGGCTAATCGCTTTCACGGGGTTTTGAATTTGAGTTCCACAACTAACAATATCATGTGTTTAATCCGCTGATCCCATCCATATGGAAAAGTAGACTTGCTTGTTAGGGAGTTTAAAATCAGGGTAAAGCTCATGTAAAATCTTGAAATAATTTTAATTTCTGATTTGATAAATATTCGGGTTACATGTCAAGTTTGAATCATTAGTTTGGGTGTCGTTCAAATCAATTTGATCAAATCTATCTTTACACACCCAAAATTGAGTCCTATAGAATGTTTGTGCACTCCACCCTAATATTGTGGTTAAGATTTTTTCCGAAGAGGAAGTGAACCCAGTTTATCATTGCAGATAAAAAACACTAAAAAACGTTAGCGATTTTCAAATTACCGTAAAGAACGATCGTACGAAATAGAGTACAAAAAATAAGACTTTCCACAAGAATAACCGAGAAAGTAAGACCCCAAAAAAATAAACTCACATCATTAGAGCCGAAGTAAAGCTAAATACAATAATAACTAAAAAAGAAGCGTGCTTAAAATATTTAACATTAATTCTTTGAAAGTAAAGTAAAATACTTGTATGAATTAATTTTAATAAAACCGTTTATAATATTAAGAATCCTAAATAAAAATGAACTATTTGACAAGTCTGAAATTTGAGATGAGTTAATGAAGATATTAAAATGATTAGCTCGACATGCATAAAGCTTTTGATCGTGTATCCTGGAATTTTCTCATGTCAGCCTTGGATCTTTTTGGGTTTCCAATTTCTTGGCGTAATCTCATTTGGGAGTGCATCTCCACTGTGACATATAGTATCATGATTAACGACAAACCTTCAGTTTCTTTTCATCCTTCTTGTGGGTTACGACAAGGAGATCCTCTATCACCTTATTTATTTATCATGTGTATGGAAATTCTATCTCGACAACTTCAGGCAGCTGAGTCCCGACATCAATTATTTGGCATCAAGATTTCTCGGTATGCTCCGCCTCTATCACACTTGTTTTATGCTGATGATGCTTTTATCTGCTGTAAGGCAACGCCTGCTTCCTTTGAGTCTATTCGAGATATTTTCCATGATTTTGAAGCTGCCTCGGGTCAGATGATTAATCTTCAAAAGTCTTTTATTAAGTTTAGTCCAAATTCGCCAGCTGATTTCAAATCCCACATGACGTCTATTTTGCGTATGACTGCTGCTGATTCCTTTGGTACTTACTTGGGTGTTCCGGTGGACCTTCCTAAATGTAAGAAGAATGCTTTTCACGATCTCCTGGACAAGATTACTACACGTATTTCGTCTTGGGCATCTCTTCATTTGTCTCAACCTAGCAAGTTTGTTATCATTAACTCTATCTTGATTGGTTCTTTGGTCCATATTCTTGCTGCTGTTCCTCTACCTCTTTCTGTCTCTAAAAAGCTTGATTCCTTAATTGCGGCCTTCTGGTGGAGTAAGAACTCTTCTCAACGATCAATTCACTGGCTCTCTCAGCCACACTTACATACTCCAAAGGATACGGGAGGTCTTGGTATCAAATCCGTGACCGTTCTAAGTCAGGCTTATCTCTTGAAGAATTTTTGGCGCATCCATCATCGACCTACTGGTATTCTTGCCAAATATCTCACACCCAAATATCGAAAAGATTTCCCTATTCCTACTCAGAAGTCCAAGGTCTCACAGCCATCTTTTGTATGGCAAGGGCTTTGTAAAGTTGCTGCAACTTGCTCTGACGCTATGGCATGGAAAGTTGGCAATGGCAATATAATTAATCTTCGCACTAGTCAGTGGGTACAAGGGAAGAAACCAGGTGTTCGACAAGGTCAAAGTAGTCTTTCTCTTACACTTTCAGATTTGATTTATGAAAATGGCTCATGGAAAACATCTCTTATCTTTCGTGTTTTTGACATTTCCACTGCTACGACAATTTTGGCTATGGAACCACCTCTACTTGAAATTGATGATTACTTGTATTGGAAATACACTGAGGATGGCGCCTATACTATACAATCGGGCTACAAGTATCTTCTATCTAAACTTCTGCCTAAACCACCACTGTTATGTGTCTTCCCATGGAAATTGATTTGGTTAGTCCCATTCTCAAACAAATTCCCCCTTTTCTTTTGGCGCCTTGCCCATCACATCATCCCGACAAAGACTGTTCTAGCCCATAGAGGTTTTAGCCTTGATACTTCCTGCCCGTTCTGTCGATCGGGTCCAGAAACTCCTGAGCATTTGTTCCGTTCATGTGATGTAATTCAGCATGTCTGGAGGGCTTCATTGCTTGGGATTCGATCTATGGCTAACTCGAATGTCTCTTTTATTAAATGGATCGCTGATCATCTGTTGTATTTTCACCATTCTGCATCTACAGGGTTTGATGGTTTACTGTACTTCTTTTGCGTCTTGCGCTCCATTTGGCTCACTCGCAACTCCATTGTTTTTGAGAATGCTGCACTTGCGCCTGTACGCATACTTCGTCTAGCAGATACCTTGCACCGGTCCCACTTAAGTTTATCTTCTCTCTGTCATGAAAAATTTCAATCCCGACAAATTTCCACCCTGGAAGGTATGTATCCACCGATTTCGAATGCTACGGTCTCTTATGAGATCTCCATTTGCAGGAGTCCCTTTCAGGATGGATATGTGGCTTCAGTTGTATCTGAATCTTGTTTGCCTCAAATCTTCCACTTGCGTGCTTCCTCTTTCTTTGCGGCGTACTCTCACACGTTGCACCAGAATATGAAGACTCACGAGTTTTCTTTTACTGATATCGCTTTTCTTGTTTCATCACAAAAATTATGTTCCGTTCTGGCTTCTCAACAGCCAGTCCCAATAGATGCGCGTAATTCCCTGCGAGGAATTCGCACATTCCTTCGCTCACGACGTAACTGGTCGGTTAGTTTAGCTACTGGTTAGCTTCCTGTTGTATTTGTATTTGCACTGGACGATGCTGTTTTTCCTTTAATATCATGGTTTACATTTGTCGAAAAAAAAAAATATTAAAATGATTATGAGGTGGAATTTTTTTAGGACTTGTTTGGTTGACATAAGGGAATTAAAGTTCCCGGGAACTTCAAGTTCACATGAATTTCTAATTCATGTGAATTCCCAAAAAGTGTTTGGTTTGCATGTGGGAAGTTAATTCATGTGGGAAGTTCCAATGACCAAGGGGGGCTTGGTGAGTGACTTCCCACATAATGGAGGAAGTAGATTCATGTGGGAAGTTCTACTTCTCATGATTTTGGCAACCAAACAACATCATGGTTTTACACTTCCTAGGAAGTTTAAAATCCCATGATTTTAATGGGCAACCAAACAAGCTCTTATTTTATTTTATTTTTATTTTTTTTGAGTTTAGGTAAGAACTTGGGATTTTGGGAGTCTTGAAATTAAACAATATTGAATCTAAACCTAAAATAGAGTGGAGTTCAATCCCAATTTTCAATTTTGGATATTATTAGTCAAAGATGAAGTTATCATCTTCATTCCTTATAAACATTCTATGAAGATGATTGTTGTGTTTGATTGCATCACCAACTTTTATAGTCGGTACACAAGCTCTTCATCGCTTTTTACATGCTTATAATTGTCGACTTCTCCCACTTCTTGAGTTATCACAGCCCTCCCCCATTCGAAATAGGGGTGTCAATTTCACCAACATTCACTCAAAACCCGATTCACCCGATCCTATTAGTTGAATGAAAAGCTAACTTATATGAAAGATAGATAAAAAACCACCACCATCCAACACATGATATATTATTAATATTTTCCTTTTAAAAAACATATTATATAATATACTGTTAAGAAATAAAATATTTCCCTTTTTAATTATTATACGTTGGAATTAATATTTTGTGAGAATACATGCCAACAACTATAAACAAAATAATTATCTAACTTCGTTTGTTTGGTGAATGAAAAATCGTCGATTTTACATCTCTAAACATATTTATATATAATCACTCGACCCGAACCCGAACCATTGCCATCCATATAATAGACAACTTGTAACGTTGAATCAACGAACGGCGATAACTTCAACTAGCTTATCAATACGACCTCATTGGAATCTAATTCATGATATATAAAGTATAACACCTAACAAGATATCTATCTACGCAATTTTACCGGTAACTGTTATTGTAATGATCACTCTAGTTAACTAGCTAAGTAATTGATTCCATTAAATTTTGATAATTAATTTGAAAGAGTAGGTCTCCTGAGAGACGGTCTCCTGAGAGACGGTCTCTTAATAAGCTTTATTGAGAGACCATTATACAATTTTAAGAAAATGTGGTACTAAAGGCAATAAAATAGGTACAAATTATGATTAATGATAAAATGGGTACATTTATTATGTAAATAGGTACGGAATTACTATGTCACGATCAACAATAAAAAGGGTACGAAATACAAATAAAAGGGTACGAAAGATTGGTCTCTCAATAACTCAGTGAAAGACCGTCTCTCCTAAGTTTTAGTGAATTTGAAAAAATGAACAACAAATCCCCAGTTACTCGTTTAATACTTGCCATATATATACACAAAAAACAACGATAAGAGATTTCAAATACAACTCAATACTCCCATTCAAAACTTCCTCAACGAAATCGTCATTCTAACAACGTCCATTTCTCCTCGATTTGCAGAAACATACTCTGTAAAAAGTACCAAACGAAACACGAACAAATTCATATACATACCCATACAATTAATTGAGTCAATTATACAGTTTAAAGACACACGCAACACATATTACGATCCATATACGATTCAACAATCGCACTTAAACCAACCGTCTAACATCATTCATTTATTCTTACTATTCAGAAACACTCTATAAAAATAATTATCGAAACACTATCAATAAAAGTAGCACTCAATATTTAGTCAGCTAAAATATCTTAAAATACATAACAATAATAATTCAGGAGTCTCAGATTCAGAACTCATCCGATCAAAATAACAATTTGAATTTGAATTATGATTTTTTCCTATGATATGAATATATGATTTGACTAGAAAATATCCCAAATAATTCGTGAAAATACTTTCCCGCTTAGTTCAAAATACAAGATCCCATACTTCCCCCCATTATCCCCATCCCCATATAAATACTCCCGAAAATACCTTTTCCACTTCCATTCATTATCGCCGCCACTCTCTCTTCAAATTCCTCCCACACAAACTCTCAACTCTCCTGCTCTCATTCCATTCCGTTCCATTCCGTCTCGATGACGAAGCGAAAAACATCGAAAGCCGAATCCCCGTCCTCCTCAACCAAATCCACCCGATCCGCCAGTACTAAAAGAAGAAAGGTTGCTTCTTCCGCTGCTGCTAAAAATGTTGAGGATGTTATAGAGGATAGTACCCCGAGTTTTGATGCGGCAATGGAGGCGGAAGCGGATGAACTTATGATGGGAGTAGCAGAATCTGGTAATGCTAATGTGGTTAAGAAAGAAACTGAGCCGATTGTTGCGAGGAGGACTTCGAAAAAGAATGTTAAGAAAGAGGAGGAACTTGATTGTCGGTTTCTCGGAGATCCGCTCCCTCATGATGTTGCTAAAGCACGCTGGCCAGATCGGTATCCGGATAAGGTTGTTAATTTTTCCGTCTCAATTATTTGTTTATCGTCTTTTGTTTTGTTTAGTATGTATAATAGCTGTTCAATTTAATTGTATACTTGTTTTTCTCCGTCTCAGTCATTTGTTTATTGTCTTTTGTTTAGTATGTATAATAATACTTGTTCAATTTGATTGTATACGTGTTTTTCTCCGTCTCAGTTGTTTGTTTATTTGTTAGGTTTTATACTGTCTGTTTCAAAATTTGACTCGAAATGTTTGAAAAGCGTATACAATTTAAATGGAACTGAGGAAATTATCGATTTTCCTTTAATTTTTGGTCTTTATTTGTCAATGTAGGTTGAATTAGTGTAATTGGAAAGGTTAAATAATTGAATACTCAAAATTTGACACAAAATGTTTGAAAAGCGTAGACAATTAGATGGAACTGAGGAAATTATCGATTTTCCTTTAATTTTTGGTCTTTGTTTGTCAATGTAGGTTGAATTAGTGTAATTTGAAAGGTTAAATAATTGAATACTCAAAATTTGATTCAAAATGTTTGAAAAGCGTAGACAATTAAATAGAACTGAGGAAATTATCGATTTTCCTTTAATTTTTGGTCTTTATTTGTCAATGTAGGTTGAATTAGTGTAATTTGAAAGGTTAAATAATTGAATACTTAAAATTTGATTCAAAATGTTTGAAAAGCGTATACAATTAAATGCAACTCAGGATCAATTTGTCCCTAATTTTTGGTCTTTATTTGTCAATGTAGGTTGGATTAGCGTAATTTGAAAGGTTAAATAATTGAATACTCAAAATTTAACTCAAAATGTTTGAAAAGCGCATACAATCAGAAGGAACTGAGTCAAAATGTTTGAAAAGCGTATACAATTAGATGGAACTAAGGAAATTATGGATTTTCCTTTAATTTTTGGTCTTTAATTGTCAATGTAGGTTGAATTAGTGTAATTTGAAAGATTAAATAATTGAATACTTGACATTAAGCTGGGATTAATATTTAGAAATTTAGTATAGGAATCAAATGTTGGATTAATACTGGTTATTTTTGGATTCAATTTTTATTGCTATTGTATCCCGGCATTGATTTACACTGGTTTTTGTGCAGAATTCGCGGGGAAAGGACGTGAAAACGTAAGTACTTGTCCTAAACTAGTTACCTTTTTGCTTGTTTGATTTAATTTTGAAACTTGAATGTTTTAAAAATCTATGAAAAGTTTATTTTTCTGATATTTTAATGGATTTTTGGCAGTTCTGGTGGAGATGACGAGTATAAGCTAGCTAAACACCACTATTTAAAGGCTGAGGTTGATGACATCGTTTATGAGCTGAATGATGATGCTCATGTTATGGTAATGCTCGAATTTCACGATTAATTCTGAAAGTATTGTTCTTTCTTCATACAGTGTCATTGTTGACAGAGTTTGAGTACTGACTACTGGATGTATAGTTTATGTTGATGTCCTTTAGTTTTGCTAAGTGTTTATGCTAGAAGACTTCATATTTGGTAATTTAAGTCTGTTGGAAATGTTATGATATGTTTCCAACTTTATAAGTAGATCAATTACTTGGATTTGAAAACCTGATTTTGCATTAATGAATCTTTGTATAACTAGAGTGTTAATGGCATTTTATTTTGGTGTTGGTTAGATTTACATGATTTTGATTATTGCATTCTTAGGCTGGAAATTTCATGAATCTTTATATGTTTCCAACTTAATAATTAGGATTAATTAACCGGAATAATATGGAGGTCTTCTGAAAATAATCCCAACCATTTAATTTCAAATTAAACCCAACGATTAAGCTCTTTTTCTCATATTAGACTTGAAAAACGTGTTTATTATATTGATTTGCATATATTCTCACTTTATACGGACACTATCTGTCACTATCTGTCCAAAATTGTAGACGGATAGTGTCCCTCTCACAAAATGAGAGTGGATAGTGCAAGTGGATGAGAAATGGATACCCCTATGCCTCCCACTTGCATTTTATGAGAGGACCACTATCCATATACAGTTTTAGATGGATACTGTCTGTCTACAATGAAACAGATTAGTTGCATATATGCCACTCAAATGGTATCTACTTGACTGGTACAAGGTTAAATGGTAATATAGGGTTGGAGTATTTATAGGATGGCGCTGTCATGGTGGTCGTGGGGTGGATGTAGGTGGCGGGGACAGAACTTCAAGAGCTGACCAGCCCCACTACTGGGGAAGGCGGTCCTCTCCTACCGGCGGTGGTCTAAGATGGGGGTGGCAGGTTGGTTGACTGAGGATGAGGGTGTGTGTACTTATGGGTAAATATAGCTAAATGGTGCCTTACTAACAAGTAGACCAGTAACTCCAATTCGACAGCTTGTCTGCTTGATTTTACATATATGAATATCGCTATAACTAGGTCTTTTAATGATATTCTTGTCTTACTGTTGCACAGATTTATATGATTTTTATCATTGCGTTCTTTATGTTGGAAGTGCCATGATATGGTATCTACTTATTTAGTAGATAGATTTGATATCCTGACTTAATACTGGTGATCTTTGTACAACCAGAATTATTCAGGACATTTGCATTTTTGGTGTTGAATAGATCTTCATGATTTATGTAGCTCATTGAAACTAGTAGGACCGCGTCCTTGTATATCACCAACGTACTAATGTGTCATTTGATCTTGCAGTCTGAGGAAAGTACGGCACCATATATCTGTAAGATAGTCGAGCTATTTGAAGATGTCAATGGGGTGCCCTACTTTAGGGCACAATGGTATTACAGATCCAAGGACACAGTGAGTAAAATACCTGAAGCTTTCTTCACAACTGTTTACAGTGTATTGTATCCAGTTCTTTTTTATTAATTTTCTCGCTGCATTTGCCTTTGTGTTTGTCAGGTTATCAAAGACGCCTTTACTTTAAGGGAGGCAAAGCGCATTTTTCCTTCAGATATCCAAGATGATAATTCTTTAGGCTGTCTTCTGAAGAAGCTTAGAATAGTTAGGGTGAAGCCTAATGTAAGTCTTATTATCCTGCTTTATTTATTCTAATTTTTTTTGTTTTGTTTTTGTTTTGATGATATGCATATTTTATCTATCTAATATGCGTGTATTTTTGTTTTTGTAAAATCTCAGTTTGATATTGTTGCCAAACAGTCAGCAATCCCAGAGTGTGATTATTACTATGATATGAAATACTTGGTGCCATACTCTACTTTCATTGTACCGACAGAGGGTATGTTTCGAGCTTTACAATACTATACAATTGTTGATACTTCCCTTTTTATATAATAAAATGTGCTATATTGTATTTTTGCAGAAGTTGTTCCTTCACCAGCTGATTCGCATTCGTCTCTATCCAGCACCGATGAGACAAAAGTGCCAATTGAGGGAGGGAATCAAGTAGAGGAGGCACCACGTCCAGAGATGAGGCTGCTAGACCTCTATTGTGGATGTGGTGCAATGTCTACAGGGCTTTGCTTGGGTGCCAATATGCAAGGCATCAACCTTGTCACGGTGGGTCGCTACCCACTGAATATGTCAAAGTTAACTTAGGTTGTAATCTTTTTAATCCCACTATATATTAATTTTTACTTTTTGTCTTGATAGAAATGGGCAGTGGACATCAATAAGTATGCTTGTGAGAGTCTTAAACTCAATCATCCAGAGACTCAGGTATGTCTCACATGCTATCATTTGCTCGATGCGTTATTTTGATGTTGTAAGTTAAGAGTTCATTCGTTGCTCATATTATTCATCATAATCAGGTCAGGAATGAGACCGTAGACGATTTTTTGGCTCTAATGAAGGAGTGGGCTAAGCTTTGTGCAACTTATTCACTAATTGAGAGTAAAGATACTCATAAATTAGTGGATGCTATGGGAGTTGAGGATGGTGAAGATTCTGTGGAAGATGAAGCTGAAGACGAAGAAGATGACAATGAAGAGGGGGTGTTTGAGGTGGAGCATATTATTGGCATTTGTTATGGTGACCCCAAGGACAATAATAAACCTGGCCTACATTTCAAGGTATTTTTGAACCTGCTTAATCTTCTATTTCTTCTATTACCTTTAACAGTCCCACATGGTTGATATAATAATAGTGCTTATAGCTAAACTTTTGATTTAACCTAATATATAGGTGCACTGGAAGGGTTATGGCCCCGAGGATGATACCTGGGAACCTGTTGACGGGCTAGGGTATGGTGCCTCAACTTTTTGAGATTTACTATGCACAATCAACTTTTTCATTTCATTCTGATAAATTTATTTTTAAATACAGAAACTGCTGGAAGAGCATTGGAGAGTTCGTGAGAAAGGGATTTCAAGAGAGGCTAGTGCCTTTACCAGTATGTTGACATACCCTGCAATGGTTAATGTATCTTTATGATTTTCAAGTATCACTTTACAGTTCATTACATTTTTACTTTTTTGATGTAGGGTGATGTTGATGTGATTTGTGGAGGGCCACCGTGCCAAGGATTAAGCGGATTCAATCGGTTTAGGAATAGAGAGAATCCCCTTGAAGATCCCAAAAACAAGCAACTCCTAAGTTATATGGATGTGGTCGACTTTTTAAGGCCAAAGTATGTATTGATGGAGAATGTTGTTGATTTACTCAAGTTTGCGAGTGGGTTTTGTGGTCGATATGCCCTAGGAAAGATGGTAGATATGAACTATCAGGCACGCATTGGAATGATGGCAGCAGGTGCCTACGGTCTACCTCAATTTCGCATGCGTGTCTTCCTCTGGGGCGCTCGGCCTTCAGAGGTAATATTTAAGTTTATGTACTAAATCCCAATTTTTCTGTATGCAATGAGTACATTAATATTAACTCAGAAGAATGTTGTCTGAACAGAAATTGGCCCAGTACCCGTTGCCTACGCACAACGTTGTTGACAGAGGTGTCGTTCCAGTTGAATTTGATGTAAGCATGTGTATCAGTGCATCTATTCATACATGTTTTTGTTTATTTGAACAGTTACTAATTTAGGCAATTTGTTATTGGCTTGACTCATTTCAGATGAATCTCGTTGCGCATCCTGCTGGTAGCACTAACCATATGGAGGATAAGCTTTTCCTTGGTGATGCCATATCTGATCTCCCACCTGTAAGAATTTGTTCCTTTTTAGTATTCGGATGGCTTTCCCAGTTTATATTAGTTTAAATTGCGAGATTATCATTTTTGCCATCTCTGTATTTGTGACAACTATTTTTTGCTGGAATTGCAGGTTGCTAATAATGAGAGTCGTGATGTGATCCCTTATGGCAATGAACCAGACACTAACTTCCAACGTTTTATCAGGTTGACGAAAGATGGTAAGTTCATTCATATGAACTCTCGAGGACTAGTCATTTAATTGCTAAAAATTGAAACTGATTTTTTTTTTAGCCATGATAAGCGCTGGGACGGACATGATTACCACATTGTATGATCACCGCCCTTTACAGTTAAATATTGATGATTACCAAAGGGTTTGCAGGGTACCCAAGAAAAAGGTATGAGTATCTGTCAAGTGTCAATACTTGTTGTTCTTAATTATACCGAGTAACCTTGTAGTTTAAAGGAGATGCGTTTCTTTTAGGGAGCAAATTTCAGACACTTACCTGGTGTTCGTGTGCGGGCTGATAAGAAGGTTGAGTGGGACCCTGACGTACCAAGGGAGCTACTGCCTTCTGGCAAACCATTAGTAAGTTTCGGTTTCTTTTATTTTTGAGATTTTTAGACCATCTGCTGCCGAGATCTTCACTTAGTGGTTGAGTAGTTATTCGTGAATTTTCAACCTTTAAAACTTTGTTCCTTCATTTGAACAGGTCCCAGATTATGCCATGACCTTTGTTAGAGGAACCTCAAGCAAGTAAGTGATCCGTGTCTTCTCGACATCAATCTCTTAGTGTATTTTTCCCTTATATGCTTCCGACTCATAAAAGAACATTGCTGTTCAGGCCATTCGGAAGGCTTTGGTATGATGAAACGGTTCCAACCGTGGTGACAAGGGCGGAACCCCACAACCAAATTCTCTGTCATCCGCACCAAGACAGGGTGCTCACCATTCGGGAAAATGCAAGATTACAAGGGTTCCCAGACTATTATCAACTAAAGGGCCCTGTTAAGGAGAGGTACATTCAAGTCGGTAACGCTGTAGCAGTTCCAGTGGCACGTGCTTTGGGATATTCACTTGCCTTGGCTAGTCAAGGGTTAATCGACGATCAACCTCTCATGGTCCTCCCGGTTGGTTTCCCTGTCATACATCGAGAAGGAGAACAAGCGCCCACTGTCGAAGAAGCTGTTTGACCAATTTATCGTATTACCTAGTCCAAGGTCAACAAGATACAATTTCTTCTCCAGAGCAGTGGAGTGGATGGTCGACCAAGTAAAAAGTTGTCTGGTTTCACGTCTCCATGACAGAAAACATTTAACATAATCAATTGTGTTCGTCTTACACAAGCTCAAGTCGCAGAATCAATTTCGGTAACAAGATTGGATTGGAATGAAACAATTTTTTACATAATCAAAATTGTGTTTGTTGTACTTGTAGTATTTAACCGATTCTCATGTGGAACACTCGATAATTTTGTTATTAATGTTATACGAGTACTTCAATGTTTTTACGAGTTTATAGGAGGATTACAATTTTACGTTCTCCCACGCTGAACAATAGAAATTTCGAAGAATTTAGTTACAATTTCCAAACTTTTTTAGTTTACCTTATACTATTATTTGTTCGCCCCCATTGACATCTTTTGCCCTAAGTTAAAATCCTGGATCGGCCACTTGACAGTTGACACACACCATTCAATACACAAAGCTTACCAATGCTACAAAGACAGTAGTGGCTTTGAATAAATACTAGGCACAAATTTAGTAAAAAAATATATAGATACACACTGCACAACATTCTGACATTTTTATCAGTTGAAAATTTATCAACTTTGAACTGAAGACATTTCAGATATCAGAGTTTGTGATTAATTGTGAAAGCAGGTTATATTACTAGAATTAAATGATGCAGTTGGTCATTTATTATTTACTGTGTATACATTTAACTTCCAACAACATTCAGTAGGTCTTTTTTAAGGCGGTCTTAAAATGAAAACGGGTCAAATATGCTCTAAACTTACATATATGGGACAAATCTTTTGTTAGTCCCTAGACAACATTTTGTCTCAATTACTATATTTGACCCGTTTGAAGTTTAAGACGGATAGAAATATCATTATAGTTTCAATTCAGGTTTTTGATCAGTAATGAACTTCTTCTTCTTAAAGCAATCAACAGTGTCCTTTACAGCATCCCTCAACGGCGTATATTTGATTCCTAAGCTTTCAAATTTTTCCTGAGAAATCTTGCATAGTTGCGCAGGAGGGCGGTCATCACTGGGCCTGAAATTTAATTTACAGCGTTTAATATAAGCGTGACTGAGAAAGTTCTGAAACCAAAATCAGGGTCTCAAAAAATGACACTTCCATATGGACGAAAAGAAAGCAGACTTACTTAGTAGGGAGTTTAAGATCAGGGTAAAGCTCACGTAATATCTCGACAATTTCTGAATGATGAGCTATACTTTCTCCCATTAGATACCTTCCATGAGCAGAAGGGATCTCAAATGCTCGAATATGTGCTTCGGCCACATCTTTGACATGAACCCAATTGAAGGTTTCATTCAGGTAAGTTTCTGACCCTGAAAACACCTCATGAAACAGACCACTTCAGTCACGTCTTCAATCTGAACCGTAAATCTGTAACTGAATATTTAAAAATGCAATGCAACGAATTTAAGTGTGTTTTAAGTTTTGTACCATTGACTAAGGCATGGATATAGGTACAACTGCCACTGAGTGTGTTCTGCAACAAAGGGCCTATGCATATAGTTGGATTTATCGTAACCATGTCGATCCCATTCTCTTTGACAAACTTCCAGGCTGCTTGCTCGGCTAAGGTCTTTGACATCAGATACCACTTCTGTATGCAAAGCAAGCATCTAGCTCAGAAATTTAGATGGGGAAACTGTTTTTGAAGAATTTTTCATTATGAGTCCTCTAAAAATGTCTGTTTAAGTTTTAAATACAGAAGCGAGGCTGCATACATACAACCCTACTGCCCTGTTAAAGTCCGAATTCTAAGTAATTGGGTTAATAACTCAGAACAAAATAACTGTCAAAATGTGGTGATAGCAAGTGTACGAACCAATGGTGAAAATTTGCAAAATTCCGGGACAGACCACCATGTTTCATCAACCACCACTTCAGGAGTCTGAGGTCTGTCATTAAACACACAAGCACCTATTGAAGACGTAAAAACAACTCGCTTCACCGTGGGGTTTTTCACACAGGAGGCGAGGACATTCAGTGTTCCGTTCACTGCTGGAGCAATTATCTCCTCCTAATCAAGTTGCAGAAATTATGTTTATACTTCACTGTGATCATGAAAAGGAACTTAGAAGAAAGTGAAGGGATATATAAGGACAGTTAGCTACCTCAGGATTAGGAGCAGCAATCTTAACCGGGGAGGCGGAATGAAACACACCGATACATCCATCAATGGCAGCATCAAAAGAACCTTCTTCCGAGAGGCTTGCTTCAAAAAATTTGAGTCTGTCCTTTGCACCATCTAGCTCTAGCAGATGCGCAGTTTTTGAAGGATCGTCTGTACAGTAGAACAGAAAAAGCACGGTATGCCAGTATAAAAGCTTGTTTTTTTTTAATGGTTTCAACCATTGTCTCATGCACTTAAATTCCGAGGACAATATTGGTAAAGTAAATTAAGCTAGCAAATTCCTACCTACATGCACCAAATAGTTCGGTACAATGCAAAATTTACTATAAAAGAGGAGGCAAATAAAAATACAAACTACGACGTAAAACAAATGAATAGATAGAATAGAATAATGATTTAGCGCCACCAGTTTGTTAGTTTTGTATTCAGTATCGCCCTTTCACATGCAGTTCAAGTCATCTCATTACAGGTTTACATAAATAGCTGTACATAAACAAAAATATACGAATGGAAGAGAAGCGGTACATACCAAGACTTCGAACTGTGCCATGAACAATGTAGCCACGGTCGAGCAAGAGCTTGATTATCCAAGAAGCAATGTAACCATTAGCACCAGTCACACAGACCTTTTTGCCTTCTCCCCCTCCTTCCACCATTTGTGTATATTAACTTAATTTTCTTATTTAACGACTTAACGTTACGGCTTTTTATATAGGGAATAGCTGGCCAAGGAATAAGTGAGGGTGAAAAAATAGATGGAATTTAAGCATGAAATAAGAAAAGAAGGCATTAATTAGAGTAGAGAAGTTATGGGCTCAAACATAGCTAGATCTAGTAGACATATAATGTGATACATCATTTTTGTCCAAGTATAAACCAAACAAACTACTTTAGCTGCGCATTAAAGTTATTACCTATTATTACAACTCAACAAGTTGGTTGTAATTAAAGCTTTGATGTTAACTTCTGATCACAAGACTGGCATAAAGTACTCTGTAAGAGCATTGTTACTCCTTCATTAGTCATTTCCGTACGTTTGTTCAAAATTCCTCTCGTATAATTCGAACAAACGTATTGAAATGACTTGAAAGGGGAGAGGGTTAACATTCGTTGTATAGCTTCTTCACCCTTCTCCTCTCAAAATTCATTTTAATTATATAAATATCAAATAAATTAGCAGAAGCATGTGTCAAGTGTCAACTAGCCTAGTTGGTAAAGTTATGAGCGGTGGTAGTCATGACCTGGGTTCATATGAAATTAGATAACATTATTCATCCGTTTTTTCACAGGAAAATTAGTTTTACAGAGCTTCAACTAACATAATCAACTTCTTTCTCTATCAACAATCAAGTGTGGTCCAAAATACAGTAGACCATGATTTTCTTGTTTTTTATTCTTTTTTCGGTTAAGTGATACACCAAACACCATGCTTTGAACATTAATAGGCCATCAAAACTACTTTGATAATGATGTAAATTTGTCAAAATGAACAGGTTACTTAAAGGTGGAAGCAAAGCTTTAAAGATCGGTTAAATGATGGGAACACAGTAACATATATTGGTTCGTTCAGACCATGCATTTAAGATCGAGACTCACAAGCTGGCAAATCCTTTCTCCTTCAAGCTTCCTGTAGTCTCCTTGAAAGTTATATCAGCGGAATATTGTCTCCTTGGCACACAACGCTTGTCATCCGCACACCTGAAATAACTCGGAGGGTCAGAAAAGGACTTGATAGCTGCTCTATGCTTTTTACCGCCTTTTGAACTGATACAATGGGCATCTCTTCACATAGCTTTATACAGAATTATGCTTCCAGATAAAGTTGAACTACATCACCATAAGTTAGGAAAAAAGCTCTTTAAACACCAACCTTCCTGAAAAAAAGACGCAAAAGAAACAAGAAAAGAAAAGGAACTACACAGATTAATCTGTGGGACTGCATCAGCATGATGGAAAGGAGATGCTGTGTGGAAAAAGCCCTAGAAACGTAAACCTTCGGAAAATGACCTGAAAGAAAAGAAGTAACATTGATTAACCTGTGAATCTGTAGCAGCATCATGGGAGGGATATACTGTGCGGAAAACACTGGCACGGCTCTTCACGGCAGCATCAAAACAATCCTTATCAAAAAAATTAGCACCGAAGAACTTAAGCCACTCCTAAGCTCCATCAAAAGCACGCTAGTACTCTAATTTTTCAGGATTATCTGCGTAATGCTACTTTGTGCACTGTGCCAAATTAATAGTCCTACGTTTACTGAGGTACTAGAAACTACTAGTACCTCAAGCCAGTAACTCCGTGATAGTTAAGCAAGTAAAAGCTTAAGCAATCTCAAGCAAGTAACTCCATCATAACTAACCAAGTAAAAAGCTTGCAGCGTATGATACTCAAAATGAAATGGAACTTAAAAAGTGAAGACACAACCTTAAACACTCTGAATTAAACAGGACTGTTAGACACAGATGTAACAATTGCTTATGATGAGAAAATTTCTTAATGCTAAACAAGGACCTTAAGCTTGTGACCTCTCACAGCCCCTCTCCCACTTGTCCTCCCACTTACTCCTTGTGAGAGGTCACAAGCTTGTGACGGAATAGTGTCGTCACAAATGAGAATTTGTAATCAGGTTTAGTACTCCTACAAAAACATCTCCGTTATCTCAATTATTTGTTCCCCTGATTAAAATACCCCTCGTAATTAATTAAAAAATAAATAAACAAATGATTAAGACAAATAAAGCCTGAATATTTACCAGACTTACAAAGTTTCAGGTTAGTAATGGCCTAATCCATAGTAATCATGATCATGGATACTTGTGTAAGGCGGAAGTACTCCCTACATTATAAAACCGGTACTTTTGAATTTTTATAATTACTTTTACTCTAATATGGATCATGATTTTTGTGCAACTTATATCCGTTTTACACAATTTTGTGTACAACTTTACACAATTTTGTGTATAACCGCCTTACACTTCACTAATTGAACAACACAATTACTTGTGCAAAACCGTCTTACACAATAATCGAAAATTAGCAAGAACCCGCATAAAAACGACTATTTTGATCATAATTAATTAATTAATTATCCCCATAAGTAACCAAATTAAACCACTAAAGTGATAAAAAATAAATATAAAACCAATATAAAATTGGAATTAATTACCTCTTGAAGAATGAAATTGGGGATGAAAATTAGGGTTGTTGTGGAGGTAGAGATGGGAAATGGAGGTTTACTCTGAAGCTTCACAAATAGTTTGAAGTTTTTCCTGCCACAATTTGGCGGGTTTGATTGAGGATCTTATTAGTTGACTTGACACTTATGGGTACTTGAGTACACTTAAGTAGGTCTACTATTTAATCGGGTCGGGTTCAAACAAGGTCGGTTCGAGTGTGTTATTAACGGTCATTTAGTGTGTAAGTCATGTATGTTGTTTCTGGTCATTTGAGTTGGGTTATTTTAGGATGGTCTACTATCAAGTCAATGATTATAGAGATTTTATTAGTTGATTTGACTTTAAAAGTTAATGCCTCCATCTTAGTCATTTATTTACCTTTTTTTTTTTTCATTTTGGGTGTCATGTTCATTTGTTTGCATTTCTATATTGGAGTTTTTTTATGAGTGATTTGATCACCATACCCATAACGATGAGAAAAATGATTGTACGTAGATATACTACCTCACGCTCACTTAATGAGTTTTTGTGTATTTTTTGTTTTAGTTCTATAGAGTATAAATTACATTTTAGTTATATGAATATAACTTTTTGAGATTAATGTTTAAGTAAATAAATTCAAAAACTTTATAATAAAACTCAAAAAAATTATCTTAATGCTCAAAAACACTATACATCTGATGTATGTACTACATCAAATGTATAATCCACTTACTGCATAATGATCCACTTCATTCAATAACATCAACCACAACTGTCTTCTTCCATTTCCTTAATAATTGTATCAAGCCCAAAGGTAAACAAATGACTGAGGAGTAGTTGTTTCTAACGGGGACATTTTCCGGGTTGGATAAATTAGGGTTTAGCAAAATTCGAGCCAAGTCGGATTAATGTGGGTTTCTGTATGCATTAGGATGTTGTAATACATATAAATTTTAGGTATCGTGTTTGTCTTGCCCGGTGAGGTTAATCGGGTTGTTTTTCGTTAAAATCCCGGGCGAAACTCTCAAAGACTCAGGGTTCAAGTCTAGTAGTTAAAACCTGCTTAAAATAGTTTATATTCCGGATGTTACAATAGTATTAAGATTTGGTTTAACCAGTCAAATTACAAAAACTAGCAAGTGTTAACTTTTGATTATTTTGACCGGTCAAATAACCTTACCCAGTTATTTTGACCTTAATTTCGAACTTAATTTTAATTCACTTCCGATAAAATACTATAAATTTTATTTCACTTTCCATAAATTGTTCATAGTCTATTTTAATTCGAATTAGAGAGTTTCAATCCAAAAAAATCTGACTCAAAAAGTATAAAAATAGGAAGAAAACCCAATGAGAAATACGACATCCTCTTCCGCTTCTTTTATGTTTGTATTTCCCACTCTCTCCGTCTTTCCCTCCAAATTCCCAATTCCCAATTGAATTCAATACAAACCCTAATTTCATCCAATAATCCAATTAAATCCTCAAGTAATTCATCAATTTGCCCTCCCAATTATTCACACAAATCAAATCTCATTCCCAATTTCAAATTCCAAATTCCATATTCCAATTCAATGGAAACTCTCCAAGACGCGTACCATGACGACGACGACGCACACCAACCCGTATCACCTAACCTGATTTCAATCCCTACCTCAAACCCTAATCTACCAAAAAATGAATCCGACCCAATGTCAGTAGATTCGGCAGCATTGGTTTCAATTCCCGAACCTGAAATTGATCTGAAAGCGGATAGTTTAGGTTCGGAGATTGCGAAAAACGTGGAAGTTTTAGTTTCGGAGGATGTTTCAACTGATTCAATCTCTGAAGATATGAAGAAATCAGAAGAGGATGGAAAAACGACGTCGTATAGCCCGGATTTGATTGAGGAAAAATCCGTCACACCATCGTCTACTGGGGTTAAGAAGTCGTCGAAGAAGAAGAGTCGATACACTAGTGTATGGACGAAGCCGACGTCTAGAAAATGGAAGAAAAGGGCGAAGAATTTTAATGGGAGTAACAATAAATACAACAATTTCAACAATGGGAGCCATCAAACTCCGTTAACAATGGAGGGAAAGGTACTGCTTACGCCATTCCCGAGATTAGCTGAGAAAAACGAGGATTTCCCGGGTGCAAAAATCTGTCTTTCGAAGCTGAACAAGGCGGAAAAAGTCGAATTGAGTGAGGACAGATTGAGTGCTGGGAGCTGTAAGGGGTATAGGATGGTGAGGGCGATACGAGGGGTGAATGAAGGAGCGTGGTTTTTCGAGATAAAGGTAGTACATTTGGGAGAAACGGGTCATACTAGACTCGGGTGGGCGACTGAGAAAGGCGACTTGCAAGCGCCCGTGGGGTATGATGGGTGTAGTTATGGGTATAGGGATGTTGATGGGAGTAAGGTGCATAAGGCATTGAGGGAGAAGTATGGTGAAGAAGGGTATAAAGAAGGGGATGTTATCGGGTTTTATATTAGTTTACCGGAGGGGAGTAAGTTTGCGCCTAAGGGACCGCCTTTGGTGGTTTATAAGGGACAGAAGTATGTTTGTGCTGGTGATTATAAGGAGGAACCTCTCAAGTGTGTTCCTGGTGCGTTTGGTTTCGGTTTTTTGATTTCTTTTGTTGTGTTTTTTTTTGCCCCCTTGAATTTGTTTGTGGATTTTGTGCATTGTTTGTTTGTGTTATGGCTTTTTGTTACTGTTGTAGGAATTCAGAACAATGATCTCTTTGGCTTTGTAACTATACGATGAAGTATTGCAGAATGACTCACTAGTCACTAGTGCTTCATATATTGTGAAGTGACAATCTATAGATGATGCACTTTTTGACTTAGGGTGTGTTTGGATAGCAAAAGTGGAGGGAAAGGGAGGTAAGGGAGATGGAGGGAAGGGAAAGGGGGGGGGGGGGGATGGGGAGTAGGTGTTTGGATACAATTTCCCTCTAAATCTTGCCTATTGTGGAGAGATTTTGATTTGCCTTGGAGGAGAGAAAATGGATCCCTCCAAATCCCTCCCCCTCCATTTCTCTCCACCTTTATTTGCTATCCAAACAAGGGATTTTAAATCCCCTACTCTCCCTCCCTTTCTTTTCCCTCCAAATCTCTCAATCCAAACACACCCTTAATTTTCACCAATGGTCGTTCCTAAAAACAGCCTCTTTGTGTTTCCGACACAATGGTTAGGCTGCGTAAATACTACCCTTTTAACTGGGTAGCGGCCGTAGTTATTCTTTGAATAAAAAGGCAGCTGAGATATACTCTTTTTGGGTTTCAATTGCATATTGAGGTTGGTTTTTGTATTGATTGTATCTATTTTACTGGTGCAGGAAGTGAAATATCTTTCTTCAAAAACGGAATTTGTCAAGGAGTAGCATTCAAGGATCTTCTCGGTGGGTGCTACTATCCTGCAGCATCAATGTATACCCTTCCTAATCAACCAAATTGTGTGGTCAAGTTTAACTTTGGTCCTGAATTTGAATGTTACCCTGCTGACTTTGAATGCCGTCCTATTCCGATGCCCATGAATGAAGCTCCTTATCATGGATCTGACAATCTAGTTGAGAATGGCGTTGTAGATGAAAACAAACAATGAAATGGTTTCTTTGAGATGTTCTGTTTCTATTTAGACGATTCTTGAACCCTTGGATGCCTGCATTTTTGTTTATAGGAAAACGATTATTTCAGTCGCTCCCTTCTGTTACAGAGGAGGGCAACATACTAGGAAGAATCAGTACTTCAATACATTCATCATGAACTCAAATGGCTTTAGCTTATCCTCTTTTCAAATCAATACAGTCGTCTTATACTTACTGTTGAGTGACTTCATATTTGTTCATTTCTTTTCTGTTAACTGAGATTAATTTTTGGTTGCATCATAGTTCTTCCGATTATGAATATGTCATTTTAATAAGCTACTATATTCTTTCCAGTACTTTGCTATTTTGTTCCTCTTTTAAAATTGTGTGTGAAGGGAGCCACAAAAGCGGTTTTCAAGTATGACGAGATTCAAAACACAAGTATTGAGTACAACCGCGCAATGATTTTACCAGCTAGAGCTTTAACTGACATTAGAGATTGGTATATCTGTGTTCATCTGAAGCTTATGCCTGCAATGTACATACACAGTGTCAACTGATGGAACTTGTGCTCAGGTCAGTCAATCTCTTCTATTCTATCTACTGATTGATTATAGAAGTTATTGTTGTGTATCTCCCATGTCCCCTTATTATCTTCGGGTTTACTTTGTTATTATTAGGCATAGTATTACTATCATTATTATTGTGTGCTGTTTTTTGTGCAAGTCAATGTGTCATATACTCTTAGTTCTTTTGGGTTTGGCTTGGGTCAGTTTTGTCTGGTTTAAGTTCAACGCCTTCAAATGAGCGAGGATAGAGCAAAGTAGTTGTAAGAGAAGAAGCAAATAGCAGTTAAACCATCAAACATCTCGAACAACCAATATATATTACACCAACCCAAACGAGCCAATTGATAACGGATTGTTGAAATGGATTGTTGATTTGTTGACCTTAACAACTTCAAGAGATTTTTGTCGTATTGAATAGCTTTGTTTGGAGTAAAGACAGTCTTGGAGAACCTGAGATTAAGGAATAAGTCTAAACAGAAGTGGTGAAAAGGATCGGCCGATCATGTTGTATATGATGGAAGATGTAGAAAGTGAGCTGCTACCTCTTACTGAAGTAGTTCTGTGCAGTAAAATAAACTGTCAAATACAAAGTGCTTTGGATTTCAGCTTACAAAAAAAAAAATGAACAGTAAATGGTCGAAATTTAAATGTAGTTGCAATCAAATACAACATGACCGGTTAACTCAAGGCTCTCGCCTAAGACGTGGCGTAAGTGGATTGGTTACATAGTCTTGCAGTCTTGCCTCATTGATGGAAAACATATAAGGTTTGTTTCGGAATGACGTATAATGATAATTGTGTTGAGAATAGAATCGGATTGTTGCTCCATTGTACAAAAGTGCAATCAGTCTCTGATTCTAGTTTTTAGATTTTATTCGGTTCCAAAGCCAAAGAATAGCAAATCTTTAGCGCCTTTTTTTCCTCTTTTAACACCATTTTTTACATGCTAACAATTATTGTTAGAGTAGGGAAAAACCTGCAGATGTCAGTTAGCTTACTCGTTAAAGATATTGACGATTTGATGGTGGTGGTACTCATGACATTGTTTTGAACCAGTTAGCATACAAAATGCAATTGAAGCTCCCTTTATACCAAAAGAATAACAGAACAGCTTGAAATGTACCAAGGTCCAAGGAAATGCATCCGATTGGAAGCCGCCGTCCGAGACTTGATTTATATATGGACGTTGACATGTACAGACTACAGAGGTTCTGAAAGGTTTAAACAAGCCTTGTTCTTTTTCATGCTCATGCAGGACAACATGAATTTAGGAGCCTATAATACTTGAATCAAATGCTTGTAAAACTGTTTAACATTTTTTTTTTTTTTTGCCAAAACAGTACTTTCTCGGTCCCAATCATTTCTTTACTTTTTATAATTGAGACAGAAGGAATAATTTTTCATTCTTGTAAGGTCCTTGCTTATTTAGAAACTTACATTGAATGAATAAGAAAGATTTTCAAAGATTCATCATCTTAATGTGATGTACAATATCTCGAAGGATATTACAAATTACTTCGTCGATAACATATTTTTTTTTTCATTTTACTACAAAATATTTTGGGATTGAGGTTCTGATGTTGTTGTTGTTGTTGTTGTACTACAAAACATGCCAAGATCGACTATGTAATCAATACCATTACTTATTCTTGGTGGCGTGATATTATACGCTATCCAAAATATTGTGTAAACCCGAATATTGATCATTAACTATAATCACACATTTATCAATGTACTTAAATTTCTCAAAACAAGAAATCATGTATATATATTCATGCTTCAAGGAAAGAAAAAGAAACATTACCTTCCAAGGAAGAACAAAAGCTTTTTGGCCCAAAACTTCATGCTTAAAATATGCAATAAGACACACCTTATAATAATGTAATGCTTTACATTACGTGTAAATGTAATCAAGAGTTAATCAATCCATTCATTTTATGCTTTCTATCACTCTCAATGAATAGTCAATGATCCAAAGGTATCTAAACAAGATAAGTTACAATTTGTGTGACTTTCTTTGTTATCTTTCTCAAGTCAAGTAATGACTTATCACTCAATATCTTCCTAAGGAAACTTTCTATTTATCGTGAGATGTTGTACACTATAACATAACGTAATTTATTATACAAAATTAAAAATACAACAATCACATATAATTTTTTTTAAGTTTCTTATAAAGCGGTTTTACACCAAACATATTGGTTTAAAAAGAATTACAGTTTTAAAAAGCAATTAAAATCCAGTTTTCCACAATTATTAGTTGCATAGTTTATATATTTATACTGATATTGTATAATCCAGATCACAATATTAGTTTTAAAAAAAAATACTCTTAAAATCGATTAAAATCCTGTTTTACACAAATACTCGCATCTAGCAACTCTATCTTATATATCAAATATTTTGTGTTAGGCCTTCTTTGGCAAACGACATAAGTCGATTTATAATAGCGGATAATATTACAGAATATATTATTAGCCAATTTTAATATTACATAAATAATTATAATTATAATATAATTATTTGCAAAGTTTATATTGTCCCATTATCCCCTATCCATTGTGAATGTCCCCAAGTGTCAACACATTTGGATCTAGCACATTTAATGACATCACCCTCCCTAAATTAACTCAATAAACAAATCTTGTCCCTTCACTTTCAAACAAAGACAAAAAACATAACAAAAACCCCATTAAAATCCAAAACCAAAAATTCAATCCTTTCATTTCTTCATCTTCTTTCTCTTCAATGGAATTCAATAATCTACCAAAAGATATAATCTTTGACATATTTTCAAGAATTCCATTAAAACCCCTTTACAAATTACGAATTGTTTGTAAAAAATGGCAATTTCTTCTTGATTTATCCTCAGAATTTAAACAATTTTATCATCAAATTCACAAAATTAGTCCAATTTTGTTGTTTAAACAACAAAACAATGAAAACCCAACTACCCAATTATCTTCTTACTACATTGATGGCACTCAAACTCATCAATTTTCCACAAATTTCCCACAAAAATTAACTTCAATCCTTTCTTGCAATGGCATTCTTTGTTTAATCTCAGAATCGCAAGCTTTACTCTATGACCCAATTATCAAAAGATACTCAAACCTTCCAAATTCATCACATTTCAGCTCAACTTTCAGTTGGGCTTTCGGGTTTTCGTCGTTTCGAAACGAATTCAGACTAATTCATTTCTATACTATTGAAAAGTTTGATAATTTTCATTATTGTCTTGCTAAGGAAGTAATGTGTGAGATTATTAGTTACCCAAGTTCACATCTTGGATTAGTTTTTGAAAATGATTGGAAATTTCTTGGGAAATGTCCATTTAATGTATTGGGTAGGAAAGATTATGCTTTTGTTGATGGGAAATTTTATTGGTTAATTGGGGAAAAAAAGTTTAATCCAGATTGTATAAAAATTATGTCTTTTAATTTAGAAATTGAGATTTTTGGGATTGTTTGTTTTCCTAGAAGTTACTCAAATAGATCAGTTGAATGCTTAGATTTAGTTGAAATTAAGGGTAAATTGTGTTTAACTGATAGATTACCATGGGATTCAAGTATGAATGTTTGGATGATGATGAAAGAAGAAGAGGGTTTTTCAAATTATTGGGAAATGAAATATAAAATTGATCTTATGGGTGTTCTTCATCATGATGTTAGGATTTTAGGTTATTTGAGTGATAAGGTTAATGATTGTGAAAATGATGGTGAAATTTTGATGAAAATTGGGGAAGAAAGTTTTGGGTTGTATGAACTTGGAAGTCAATTGTTTAAGGAATTGGGTGATGGGATTGATAACATTCATGGATGGAATTTGCAGTTGATGATTGACAGGAAGGTTCTGTTATAAGACGGTCATATCTGTCTTAAGCTTGACGGGTATTTTAAGGTTTCATTTTTGGGGAACAAAGTTTTGGGTTGTATGAACTTGAATGTCAATTGTTAGAGAATTGGGTGATGGAATCTGCAATTGATGATTGAGAGGAAGCTTTAAGTTATAATATAAGTAGGTACACTCGAGTCTGTCTCTCTTCAGACGGTCATATCCGGATATTTTAAGGTTCCATCTTTGGGAACACAGTTTTGGGTTGTATGAACTTGAAAGTCAATTGTTTAGAGTATTGACATGGATGAAATTTGCAGTTGATGATTGACAGGAAGCTTCTGTAGTTCTGTTATAATAAAAGTAGGTACAGTCGGGTCGGTTTCTCTTCAGATGGTCATATCTGTCTTAAGCTAGAAAGGTATTTTAAGGTTCCATTTTTGGGGAACAAAGTTTTGGCATTCAATTGTTCAGAGAATTGGGTGATGGAAATAGCAACATTCATGGATTGAATCTGCAATTGATGATTGGCAGGAAGCTTCTGTTAGTAATATATAAGTGAAAGTCCTACTCGGCTTGAATCCGGACTAAATCGGATTGTATACACAAGAAAAGTATGTAGAGGTTATGTTAGTTGTTTTAAGGTTCCATTTTGGGAAAGGTTTTGTTTGTTTGCTGATAAAAAAAAATAATTTGAGACAAAAAAAAAGAAAATAAAGACTGTACCATGTTGTTGTAGGACCATTATATTGTACTGTAAACTGTACCATGTTTAAAATGTTGTTTTGAAGTTTATTTGCAGTTGAATTGGTTTTGTTTGTGCAAGGATACTTCCATTTGTTAAATTGTAATGGATGTTCGAAATTCAAAGGGCATTCGGCTAACAGGGAATTTTACGAGTGTAGTGATTGTAGTCGAAGTTGAACACTCTTTAGCATCTGAAAGCTCAAGATCAGTATATCGAAGTAGAAACCACCTCTGGTCGTCCTCCTCGAAATGGGTAATTGCAGAAAGCACAATTAACATTTACTGACTGTATGATCATGCATTGTGGTATTGTTCATCTGCATTAGACTTCTCTTAAGCGCTCAGAGTTCAGACAAACAGTGAACAAGTACTCCGTATTTTATTACTCTCGCCAAGCCAGTACAACGATCCATATTCAAATGAAGTTTCTTTAGCTGGCCAACTCTCCAAGTACTGATACTCTCGGCTCCTAATCGGGTTCAGTCAGCAATCGGGTTTACTGATACTCTCGGTTCCTAATCTGGCTGTGCATAACTGCATATCAACACTCACTTATGCGAATTATCTGCCTCAATCATCTTTCTTAGAACCAAACTCTATATCATTCAGTCGTGGTATTGGTCGCTAACCACAGACGCATCAATTATGACACGCGTAAAATTGCTAGCTTGGTTTGCTTGCATTGGCATATATACTCAAATCAGCTATATAGATCTAATACTACTTCCTATCGCTGTAAGTCTGTAACTGTAACCACTACAGGTCAGCCACATACCGCTGCATTAACAAAACATCAGCCTAGTATCGACTGAATATAATCCAGTCCCAATATTTCGACTTTTAAATAGTGAACTAGTTTAGATCCCGCGCAATGGATGCGCGGTATTTATAGAGTTTTTATTTTTAGAAAAAAAAAATTAACTATAAAACTAATCAAAAAAATTGAGTAATGTAATTGAAATGTGTATATTTTTAAACAAAATTAATGAAATTGTTTATAAATTTTTTATTAGCATATCTTTTAGGTACCATTCAGCATACAAAGAACGGATTTTTTATCACGAAAATCTTAGAGACAAATTTTAAATAAGGAATGTAATTATATCAAAATAGGAAAGTAAATAAGAGATTTTATCAAAATATAAAATATGTTAAAATGAAGGATCGAACTCGCGTCTCTGCAATAAATATGATACGCACAGATGCCATTGAGACACCAGGGGATCATTTGCTTTGAATACGCGTTAGTACTTTATTATACTAAACAAACAACAGATTATGTTTGGGCCGGCGATAATTATTGAGCCGGCCCTGCAAATACTTGATCTCCACGGTAGCCACAAAGCCCTAAACCCTAATCATCCTCCTCTTTAATACATAAATAAACAACGTATTCCGTATATATATAAAATCCCAAACAACCCTACCCTTCTCCTCTACATTACACAAAAAAAAAAAACACGACCACACCTCCTTTTATCAACCAAACTCATGGGACGCGTTATCAGGGCTCAACGTAAGGGAGCTGGCTCCGTATTCAAGTCCCACACGCACCACAGAAAGGGTCCTGCCAAGTTCCGAACATTGGATTTGGGCGAAAGGAAAGGCTACCTAAAAGGAGTGGTGACTGATATCATTCACGATCCCGGGAGGGGAGCCCCACTTGCTCGTATCACGTTTCGTGATCCGATTAGGTACAAGCTCCAAAAGGAACTTTTTGTGGCTGCTGAAGGTATGTATACGGGTCAGTATCTTTATTGTGGTAAGAATGCAAAATTGTCTGTTGGGAATGTGTTGCCCGTCGGACAGGCCCCTGAAGGTACCGTGATTTGTAATGTTGAGAGTCGTATTGGTGACCGAGGTGTCTTGGCTAGGGCTTCTGGTGACTATGCTGTTATTATTGGTCATAATCCTGATAATGCTACTACTAGGTACGTATGATTCTGCTTTATATTCAATATTTTTCAAGTATATAGGGTATTTATATATGAACTAACCATTAGTTTTGTGTAAAACCATTTACCATAATATATATATATACACTTCCTCCTCGTTTCAGTTGAACTATTTACGTTTTTTAAAATTCTTTTTACATATTTTGGAAAACGTAAATAATTCAATAGAACATCTGAACTATATTATAGTTGTGTTCATTTTATTACAACAATCTTATTGAGGTTTTGTGTTATACGAAATATGACGGCTTTTTCTTTGTTCAAAGAAACCAATTACGGAGTACGTAGGAATAAACAATATGTTAAGTATTGCGATCGGTTTGTTGATTGAAACTTTTTTGCCCACTTTAGATTACAATCTAGAATATCGGTTATGAAACTTAATTATCAAGATTAGGAGAAAATTGAATTTTTTCTGAAATGGTTTTTTCAAACCGATAAATATTTATTATTTTTAGGGTTTGAACCATGTTTCGATTTGGTTGTAATTTTTGTTATATTAGTGTCTATGAAAAGGAGGGATTAACTAATTTTAATACGGGTTTGTTTCACAATAGTATAATAATTATTATCATAACACGCAGTGGTGGAGCTGGGGGGGCTAGCAGAGGCGGTCGCCCCCCTGGCGGATGAAATTTTCGAAATTTTTAGTTAAATTTCCGAATTTTTTTCGAATGTGCCTTATGAAATTAGGCGTTCGCCCCCCTAAATTTTTCGCCCCCCTAAGTTCAAATCCTGGCTCCGCCACTGAATTAACACGGTCTTACATGAAATTAATACTATGTCTTTATGTACGTGAAGGATAAAGCTACCATCAGGAGCAAAGAAGGTGATATCAAGCGGGTGTCGAGCAATGATAGGACAGATAGCCGGAGGAGGGAGAACAGAGAAGCCGCTACTAAAGGCAGGAAGAGCATACCACAAGTTTAGAGTTAAGAGGAACTGTTGGCCTAAGGTTCGCGGTGTGGCCATGAACCCTGTTGACCATCCTCATGGTGGTGGTAACCACCAACATCCCGGTCACAGTACCACCATTAGTAGGCATGCTGTTCCCGGTCAAAAGGTTGGTCAGATTGGTGCTAAGCAAACTGGTAGGGGTGGCAAAAAGAAATTCTTCAAGACCGCTGTTTATTAGTTAATTCACCACTACTACACTTAATATGCTACATTATTATTGTTATCGTTCTCGTTCTCGTTATTTGTGGTTTAGCAGGAATAAATTGTGGTTGGAATCTAGAACTACTTATTTTGGTATTATTATTATTATTATTATTATTATTATTATTATTATTATTATTATGTGTTTATATTTTCTTGGAAGTCAATTGTTTAACAGGAAGGTTCTTTTATAAGACGGTCATATCTGTCTTAAGCTTGACGGGTATTTTAAGGTTTCATTTTTGGGGAACAAAGTTTTGGGTTGTATGAACTTGAATGTCAATTGATGATTGACAGGAAGCTTATATGTTATAATATAAGTAGGTACGTACAGTCGAGTCGGTCTCTCTTTAGACGGTCATATGCAAGACGGGTATTTTATGGTTCCATTTTTGAGGAACAAAGTTTTTGGTTTATGAAGTTGAAAGTCAACTGTTTAGAGTATTGACATGGATGAAATTTGCAGTTGATGATTGACAGGAAGCTTCTGTTGTAATATAAGTAGGTACAGTCGAGTTGGTCTCTCTTCAGACGGTTATATCTGTCTCAAGCGAGACGGTTATTTAAGGTTCCATTTTGGGGAACAGAGTTTTGGCAGTCAATTGTTCAGAGAATTGGAATCTGCAATTGATGATTGACAGGAAGCTTCTGTTATAATATAAGTAGAGGTGCTATTAGGCTCGAATCACGACTAAATCGGATTGTATACACAAGAAAAGTAAGTAGAGGTTATGTTAGTTGTTTTAAGGTTCCATTTTGGGAAAGGTTTTGTTTGTTTGCTGATAAAAGAAAATAATTTGAGACACAAAAAAGAAAATAGAGACTGTAGTACTGTACCATGTTTTGTAGGAACATTGTACTTTAGACTGTACCATGTTTCGTTTAAAATGGTATCAGAGTTAGTTTGTGTACTGATTTTAGTTTGAACAATTGGATTGAGAATCTGTCAGCAGAAGTTAAATTATTAAGTTTATTTGCAGTTGAATTGGTTTTGTTTTGTTTGTGCAAGGATACTTCATTCGTTGTTCGAATAAAAGGACATTCATTCGGCTAACAGGGAATTTTAAGAATTACAGAGTAAAACAATCGGAAAAGATATTTCACTCGAAGATAGTCTGACATCAAACTATCGGAACTTTAAAAAGGCGAGTTTAATGCAGAAAGGAGGCAGCTACAAGTAAAAAAGAATACACATAAGTTGTCAGCTTAACAAGATGCCAATCTTTCACTTGATTTGCCAGCTTAAACAGTTCCGGGCTCAAAATCCAGCTCGACTTCAGTTCAGGCACTGGTCTTACCTGTGGAAGGTACATAAGACCTTCTACGAGGCCTTATTGATCGGTTAATCTTGACCAGATTCCTGTTCAGTCAGCAATCGGGTTTACTCATACTCTCGGCTCCTAATCTGGCTGTGCATATCAACACTCAATTATGTGAATGATCTGCCTCAATCATCTTTCTTAGGACCAAACTCTACATCACTCTCTTTCCTGACTTAACACAAGCTGAAATTCGTTAAACCATGGCATTCAGTCGTGGTATTGGTCGCTAACCACAGACGCATCAATCACGACACAGTTAAAGAGCCAGCTTATTTTGCATTGTCATACTCAAACCAGCTATATAGATCTAATAATATTGCATTGACAACTGAAAATTCAGCTAAATATTGAAAATTGGATTTTTTGGGAAGATGCTAACGCTAAAGATGTAATGTACACTATCAATCATTAAATGATAGCATTATTTTAACAACTCGACTTTTAAAAAGTTTTATATTAACATAATGCTCGAACAATTTTAACACCACCCTGATAAAACGATCATAATTCCCTCATCAATAAAATGCCCATCCTAACCAATTGGGTTTGGTGCGAATGTGCGATGGTTGCCCACCTCATCCCTTAACCATAAGGTCGGGTATTTAATCCATGTCCATGGGAGGAAGCAAATTATTTGGCCAGCCGTTTATCTCTTCGTGAGAGTACCCGTGGCGAGCGATTTAAACCCTGTTGTATTAAAATACCCATCCTCCTCTCCTCTCCTCTCTTTCACTATTCTACTTTTCCTCTAATTACAAATTACAAACCCTAAGAAGACCCCCCAATTCAACTCAAATTCAATGTCAATTTCCAAAATTTCTCAGCATATTTGGGGATTAATTTTTCTACTATTAGGGTTCATATCATTTCTGGGTTTCCTTTATGCTGCTATAATTTCCAAGCTTCTTCCTCCTTCAGAAAATCCCATTATCTCTGCTATACAATCTGACAGGTATTCATTTCATTAATTCATGTTATATTAACTTTAATCATTCATTTAATTTAATTTAATTGTGCTTGATTAGCTTATAATTGTAATTTGTTCTTTGATTTGATTTGTATAATCGATTGTCATAAGCTTTGTTAGGTATTATCAGCGTTTATTTGTTTGTATTGTTACAATCGAAATTTCCAAACTGTGGAATCGTCGATTTGATACTGAGTAAGGGTAAGGCCGTGTACATTCGGAATTTCTAAGAATGTAGCTCTTGTTGTGTTGTTAGTCATTAAGTGCGAGGCTATGTTACTTTTACGCTTCACTTTGGTTGCATGTCATGTGCTGTGACACGCCTATATCTAGACACAACTCGATATTGAATGCTCTTATTAGACGGAAAATATAATTTATACGACAAAATAGTCGACACCTGAATGTGTTCACTGATGCTTTTAGGTCTTGAAACTGATAGGTAGGGATCGGCTTTGCTTACGGTGTTAGTTACACTTTGTTTGTAGTTCTGTTAAGTTAGTAGTTTGGATTTGCTTTAGAGCTACACTGTATGATGCAACTGAATTCAATGCTTCTGTATCCCTTGCGCGTAATTAACTCAGTGCAGCTTCAGGTTTTTTTTAGCTAAGCATTTCTTGTAAAGGCATTGTAGAAATTGCCTTTGCAAGTGATGTTCCTTGTTCAGCTTTCTTCACAGTTAGCGCGTTTTTCCTTTTCTGTAGCTAGAAAGAGGTTCCGGCTCAGAATTTTCACTTTAGTAGATAATATAAACTCTTGACAAACTCTCTGAGGTTCCGGCTCAGAATTTTCACTTTAGTTGCATGTTAAAATTCCTAATCCCAACACTGAGACAACATTTTAACACTTCATCTTAGATCAAATATAGCCGTATGCCCGTATCCACACTTGCAGAGTTGCAGCTGAATACCAGTGTTGTTTTGTGGTTCATCTGCTAGAAGCTGAGAATAGGCCCTTTCTGAAATTTAGGGAACCTGAATGATTTTATTGATGCTTTTAAGCTTTAAAATTGATAGGTAGGGAACATCATTGCTTACAGTTTTAGTTTTTTGGACTGATAGGTAGCGTCTAGCATTGTAAGCACATAAAAGTTTGTTTGAGCAGTAAATAAGAATTAACGTTATTGTCGTCGCCTGAATATTGTATAATGTAGTTCTGTTAAGTTCCTTGCATGGATGTAGCGATTATTTTTTTGGATTTGCTTTTGAGCTACACCCCTTGCGAGTAATTAACTGATGTAACTGACTTCAAAGCTCCTGTACCACTTGCGCGTAAGTAACTGAGTGCATCTTTGGTTTTTTTTGTTGTTAAGCGTTTCTTGGTTTTTGTACAATGACAGTATGGCATTGTAGAAATTGCCTTTGCAAGTGATGTTCATTGCTCGCTCAGCGTTCTTCTCAGTTAGCACTTTTTTCCTTACCTGAAGCTTGAAAGAGGTTCCTGTTTGTTCAAAGCAATTACGGAATGTAATAATAAGCAGGAATAGATATTAACTCTTGACAAACTCTCCGAGGTATCGTAGAATCACAAGGAGTCTCCCAAAAGTACCATGGGCTTGGAGGGTTTATACTTCATTACTTTGTAGTATACTCTATACACTGCTGGGATATCTTACTTCGACTCTTCACCTATAAGTTTGTCCGTGCCTTATCCCTGAAGCATCTAATAGGATATTCCATTACTGTTATTGTTTGGCATTTTTTCTTGAACTTCTCTGTATTTAACTTTCAAAGAATATACTCCCTCCTATTCTAAATAACTGTCCCATTTGCCATTTTCGTCTATTCACATAACTGTCCCATTTGCCATATTTGGACATGATTTTTTACTTTCCTACCCTTAGGTCTTTTCTTTATTTACCACCCCACCCACCCATAACCCATCATATTCAATACTTTTCATTATTTAACTCATATATTCTTACCCCTATACAATAATTTTTATTATTTTAACTATATTCCTTAATTTTCGTGCCATTGTCCAAATGGGGCACTTATTCGGAATAGGAGGGAGTACTTGCTAAAAAAAATTAGATATATTTTTATTTTGTAGATGTTTTTCCGTTCCCATGTTTCTAAAAGATTGAGTCTTGCCGGGTACAACACTTGGATACATGCCTATGTTCTGTACATAGATACCTACCCAAGTCCAACACTCGTTACTCGACATAGCTGCTTGGTCTGAGTAAATGTGCGTTTCCTATGGTTGGTTGTGATATAGTCAGTGCTAAACTATGTTACTCCGACTCTTCTAATTTCCTTGTGTACCCGTGTCCGAGACTCGACACTCGGACATGGGTATGACACTTGGACACCTCATTTTAGACCAAAATATGCATATTTTTCAAAAAACTAGCCGAGTCTGACACTTGGACACGCACCCGTGTCGGATACTTCTAGACGAGTCTGAGTAACATAGGTGCTAAATGCTAATGTTTTAACCGTGTAAGAATTGGTTTCTGTGAATTTGAACTAGTCACTAACCTTAGTATGTTTGTTAAATATAGTCTATATATAATTACAAATTCACATGTTGTTTCTTTCCAGATATTACTGCTTCTTAGTGCCACTATCGCTCCCAATCCTTGTCATTGCTGTTTACTTCCATTGGCTCAGCATGAAACTCTTCAAGCATGCATGATCCTTCCGGCTACCTCACATCAATGTCATTCAGTATCGTCTCATACTCTCACTATCTGAGGACCAAATCTGATAGGCTCTTGTTGGATCCAGACCTTCCTTTTCTTCGTGCTTGCCACAAACTTCTGACTGATCCATTGTTTTAACGAGATCCATTGATTTCGGCGGGATGGAAGGAAGCAGAACAGTAGAGGTCCTAACTCCTAATGCCTTGCCAGGTTAGACGATGTTTTTTCTTGTTTGCGCCATGTAATTTAGTTAGTACTTGAGCTAGGTGGGACAACAAAGGCGGTTAGCCCTCCCGACTGAGTTTTAACATTGCTGTATCCGTAAGAAACAACTTCTGTTATTAGCTGATGTAAGTGCACAGGGGATAGGTAACGAGATATTTACTGAGATGCGATTTACAATTCCGAATCATGAATTCATTGCTATGATCGGTCTTCTGCATGTGTTGTTAGTTTGAGAAATATTTTGGTACATGGAGATAGACGGTTCTGAAAGGTCGAGATGAGAGTCGTGGGACCATCTCGACTTGACGGAAGTGGTAATGTGAATTTAGTTGAGGGCAGTGATATATAACTAACATCATATGTACATTGAAAGTGATATAACTCCTGATACCTGAATACTATAGTACATTTTCACATGTTCCCCATCCCATTTTTATTGCACATCCCTCCTAATGTAATAGCATTATCGTCTCGAAAAGGTAATGTCCCCTCTAATAAAACACCACCCAGAATACTATTTAGTGGCTATACTCCTTAATGAGGTTCATTGATTAAGCCATCTAGTATTTACCATCAGTCGATCACCTTCATCAGATGCATCATGTAAAGCCGTGGTGGTCTTTGGTGGAGCGGTGGAGGCTTGGAGGGTTTTTTTTTTTGTTACCCAAGGGAACACCCGGATATCCTGCAACCCGGGGACCAGGTAAGTCATCAAGGTTGCCCTTGATGGCAGGTGGATACCGCAGCACTCCCGTGTAGGGAGTCGAACCCGGGACCTCTTAATTCATTGTCATTTTGCAATGGTGTGACCCGAGCTTGACAGCCCAAATATCCAAAATTTAACGGGATTGATCCACCGGTTTAGGTTAAGCTGACCCCCCTGACCCTGACCCAAATTGTCCTGAATAGTCAATAGTGTGACCTGAAACTTGACCCAATAGAGCCAAAGTGACCCGATAAAATCCAAAATGATTTAGTTAAGGCAAAATCTCGACCCAGAACGACCCGATCAAAATAATCTGATTTGGACTGAACCGGCCTAAAAAAAACCCGAAAATGACCTGACCCAAATGACCTATTTGAGAGGTATTTGTTGTATGTTGTTTGGAGCCAATCCATGTGAGTGAGTGGGCCAAGAAGAAGACAGTTGTGTAGTCAAAGCTAATTTGGGCCTTTATAGTAGGGCCCAAATACATTACTCATACAAGTCAATTAAGTAGGAATTGGCCCACACATGTGACCAATATCAGAAGACTATTTAGTAAATGCATCAATGTTGCATCAAATGTTGGTTCTTTTTTGGTGACCTCTAGTTTTTTTGTGTGTTTTATTTTGATTATTATTTTGATGTGAATGTGATGGGATTTAGGACAATTCACCAATTCCGACTTTTGATCATCATCATCTCTTTTGTTTAATTACTCTCGTATTCATCATATGTTTAAAGAAAATACCATGATAATTGAAAATGACTCAAAGAGGTCTGAATTCTTGCAAACCTGAAATGACCCAACTCGAGCTAGCCTACCTGACACCCGCACAAGACCGGGTTGCCTTGTTTACCATGTCTACACAAAACCTGAACAGCAAGTCTCCCTTCAGACGACTCATTTTCGTTTGAAGGTTTCAAACAGCCATATGTGATCCATTTACAGTTAAATGTGACCGGTTTTTTTTTACAAAAAGTTGCCTAAACAACAAAAACTAGTTACAACATTTTGTCGTTAAATGGTCATATTTTACTATAAGAATGATCACGTAAAGTCGTCTGAAATGAGAATCAGTGAAACCTGAAACATACCGTGGTTAAACTTTGGGTGAAATTCCTAGGAGATCCAGGTTCAAGTCTCCCCAAAATCAATCTTGTAAAATATTTATGGTCTGAGTCTATGTCTTATAAATTTCCAGACTATCACGTATACCCGAGAATTAATCCAGTACACATCGACTGCGAGTTCCCTTATCGTAGTCCGTCCAGTCAACATTGACCAAGCCACTCAGACACTTTCCCTCCAAATACAACAGTGGTGGGTTTCAATGTCCTCTCGTGTGCCATTTACTTATTGTTTATCTTTTCCATTTTTAATGGTTTTGTTATAAACCGTTAGATTGAAGTGTACCACATCATCCAACGGTAGTAATAAACTAATCAAGCACTTGGGTTATGGTCCATTTTAAATTTCTGGCAACGAAGTATTATTATTTTAAACTACGCTTAGCCTATGTTTGTCAGATTAATGCCTGTCTAGGCTACTGTAATATCTGCATACTCTGTGGTGTTTAATTACCAGTTACCACTCTTTTTTAATACAATAATAATAATCTCTAATCTCAATTCTCATAAAGTATTTATTTATATATCGATAATCGATGGTTATCCATTTACTGTATATGAATATTATAAATTTATAAGGTATGTTATGAAACGGTTTTATGATAAATTGAATTCCTGATTACTTGAGTAATTGTGCTCGAGTTATAAGAAACCGAGTAAATATGTGAAGGTGTTAAATTCAAGAAAAGGGTTTGGTCCTCTAAGTCTATGTTCTTTCTAACTTAATTTCAGTTCAGTTCACCCGAGTCTCATTTTGTTATATTTTACTGCCATAATAATACGGAGTACTTGCATTCTTACATGTTGCTTGTGACGGGATTAGCCCGTGAGGTGAGTGGGAAGCACATGGGGGGTGCCCCACCTTGTCCCCTCTCCCTTTTTATGAGAGATCACAAGCTTGTGACGAGATTAGCCCGTCACAAACAAGACTAGCTGCCGTCCGTAATACATAGGTGAGTAATGAATTATAATGAAATAGGTTTGGTGTTTGGCATACAGTTGCTTTTTACTTAATTAAGTTCTGAAAACAATTAATTGGAGGCCAGGAATTAATCCGAGAATACTAGAATACATAGTTGACTTGTCTGTTATTGATCAATGTTAATTAGTACCACGTACGTACATACTCATGATAATACTGCCCACGAGTTTAATCTATAGTTTAATGAGCAGGGACATTACAGTATATGTTATCTAATCCTAATTAAAATGTGATTATTATCAAACTCGGTGCGACTCCTTCTAAAGGTGAGGTATCTCGTGTCTTTGTTGTAATCATGAACCAGTTGAATTTAATAACCTCCGTTCATATAATAGCTTAGTTTACCTACAAGCTCAGATAAGCACATCCATATTTCTTATTCAGCAAAGTATTTGATCATAAACCAAGTGAGGTTAGTCTAGTGGTAGCCGGGTTAAACTTTGAAGCTTGCAGAAATACAGGAGTTGAGAGGTCCCGGGTTCGACTACCAGCTGGGGAGATGATCATTTGACCACTGCAGGTCTGCAGCCCCCGAAGGAGATGATTTACATGGTCCATGTGGTGGCGCGGGAATGCATGGACCCGGGGGGATTCAACCCCCTCGCCATCAAAAAAAAAAAAAAAAAGTATTTGATAGCGAAGTGCAAAGTATTTTAAACCAAAGTGGGCTTGAGTGTAGTGGAGTGCGGGAGTGCCTCAAAGCGTTGCAAATTGGCAACGAATTGAGAGGTCCCGGGTTCGACTCCCTACACGGGAGTGCTGCGGTTACCTGTCATCCTAAGGGATGTCTTACCTAGCACACGTGGTTTGCAAAATGAGTCATTTAGTTCCGACTTCCGACTTCCGACTCTTACAAAAGTATATACGATGTCCGATTATAACGATTGTACAAATCATATAAAAAAAACCTATAATGAATCATTAGAATAAGTGCTTAAATAAACAAATTGATGGGAATTATGAATACGTGCATGGTAAAATATGGAAAATAGTGGTAAATTAGTAGGCAGCCGTGCAACAAAGAGAGTACAATAATTGAGCAAAAGAAGGTAAAGTAGGGTAATGTACAAATTTACTTTGTTTAAACACAAATCTGAATAAATCTGCTCCCTTACCTTGACTCACTCCCACCCACTCACTCTTTTAACACACAACTTACTTTGTCCATTCCTTTCTTTTAAGGACACACCCATGCCCTACCTTCTATCTCACTCGTGCCCCGGCTGCTGCCTATTCCTGTTATTATAAAAAAAAGAAAAAATTGCCTAAATTATCGAGTACGACGGTTTTATGAGTAGACCTAGCAAATAGGTCAACTGGGTCGGGTCCTGATCGGTCATTTCTGATTTTGCTCATTTTCGGGTCAACTACTATTAAGTTATTTGTGAATAATAATATTTTGCAACGATAAACATACGGGTTGGGTTATTCGGATTCGTCAATTTGGGTTCACGTCAAATTCGAAAGTCGATCGCGTTATTCGGGTCGGGTCATTTGTTTGCCTTAATTAAGGCAAAATACTAACCCAAATCGTTTCGGGTAATTTCCTTACTGAATTTGGTTATCTTGGAACGATTTGGGTCAGTATTTTGCCTTAATTAAATTATTTCGGGAAATTTTAGATTTTTAGGTGTATGGGGTCATTTCGGATCATCACTTTAAGTCAGATCACTTAGGGTCTATTTGGTCGAGTCCGAATCACACTTTGTAGGTTTTAGGTTAACCTTATTGGGTCGATTCATTCGGACCGCGTCAGCTTTGCTAGATCTACTTATTATAATATATCAAAATCTTCTATATTTCCTGCTAATGATCTAGATTTTGCCTAGGGGTTTGCGTGGAATGTATGAAATAATTAGAGTGTAAATTTTGATTGAGTGATAATTACTAGAGAAGTTAATTACTAGGGTAATGAGTTCTTTGAAGGATATGTTTGCCATAGGAGTAATAATTACTGAAAAGATGTTTTACTCCCTTAATCATTACCCATGGGGGTAATGTATCACCCCTTCATGAGGGTAATAGATTCGGAAGGTAAATAACTATTCTCATACCAAACATGTAAAATCCACCTTACATATTACTCCCTTATTCATTCCCCCCTCCCTTTTTACCCCAAATCCAAGCAAGCCCTAAAGAGTAAAACTACGCCATGATTTTTTACCTACTACAATCTTCAACCTCCACCTTGGGTGTCCGTTTGATAAGACATTAAATTAGTGACATGATAGAGTATACTTAAAAATGCACAAGTTATTAAAATGAACATATCCGTTTTAAATTGTAAATGGATCAAATATACAAATAGATAGTAGATGAAAAAAGAAAATGCCTAATTTTGTAAGTATTTTTGTTTAAAATAAAGAAACTACTCCCTCCTATTCTGAGTGTTGGTTCCCTTTCTTTTGGGCACCAAAATTACGGAAATGAATTTGGACCACACAAAACACCCTACCCCACATGGAATTGAATTTAGACCACACAAAACTTACAAAAAAAGGAAAGAGGAACCAACACTCGACTAGCATGAAAATGAAAAGGGAAACCAACACTCAGACTAAGAGGGAATATATAAAATGTGTAAGTATTTTCTCTTTTCCGGTCATTTATTTGCCGAATAAGGAAACAGAAATAAGTCAATAATTAAATAACAAATAGACTAGATGGATGGAGAGGATCTAATTGTCAATCTTATCTTTAAATCAAAATTGCTATATCACGCCCCCTGTTTTACTTGTTACGCCCCCTACTTTTTCATTTATTCCTTTTTTGCCCTTGGACTTGAAAATTAATTAAACTAAAAATAAATATTGTTTTATAGTTATTGATTTTCGGAGACGGTTTTTTACATTAGTGTTGAATAATTGTTGTGTCGAGCCTATTAGGGTTGCGTTTTTGTCGTAAATATGCTGCGTTTTTTGGTAGTGACAATCGAAATAGTTTAGGGGAAAAAAAACAATAAACGACGGTGAGTGGGTAGTGTCATGTGAAGTACATGACGGAGCCAGGGCCTTGTCATGTGACTTACATGACGCTACCATGGCCATGTCATGTGGTCTGCACGACATTGCCTAAGCCATGTCGTGTATTTCACATGACGGAGCCTGGGCCGTGTCTTGTAACCCACATGACATAGAGGATGTTGGTTTTTTTTTTTTTTTTTATCGTGTATAATGTATTTGTTTTTTTAATCGGTTTTGTTATTTAAATACATTAAAATAATTTCTGTCGAGTGTTTTAAGAGGGACCGTCTACATTACTAAATTAATTATTATAAAAATAGTCGCCAAAATACATTTGCGTAAAACGATATTTATTTTTTTCTAAAACTAATTTGAAAGTCCAAGGGCAAAATAGGAATAAATGAAAAAATAGGGGGCGTAACAAGTAAAACAGGGGGCGTGATATATCAATTCTCTTATTAATTCAGCAGACAATATTTAATCCAGGGCGTGCCACGTCATTAATTTAACTTTTTTATTTTTTTTTTATTTTTTTTGGAAATACATGTTATGGTGGGAAATACTCATGTTATGGTAACCCGTTAGTGTGCAATGTATTTATTTATTCAGAATTTCGGCTATACCAACATGCGACAAATTCTGTCTTAGAAGAAATACTATGAAATAATTTTATACATTCCGAATAAATGAAATTAATGGCATATAAGCGGAATGAATTACAAATCGGAATAAATGAAACTTATTACAAATAAATGAATTACATAATTTTAAAAAAAAAATAATAATAAAATTTCATAATTACGGGATTGAATTACATATAATGCGAATAAATTACATGCATAATTTTTAAAAACTAGATAGTACGATATATTTTTTAAAAAAAAACATATCATTTGTTATTTCCTCTTAAACCATTGCACGTGAACAAATATTTGTAACAAGTTTAAACATTAATTATGTAGATCGCTCATTTAGACCAACTAGATAAGTATAATAGAAATGCAAAAAAAAAAACATCCAAAAACATTAATATCAGATCAAATACATATAGTTGTACACGGGTTTAAAACTAGTAATCTTAAAATAAAAATGTAAATAATTAACTCACAGATTTTAAAACTGAATAGATAATAAACAAATAAGCGAGACAATCCGTAACCAAGGAAAAGCAAAAGGCTTTTGGTTTTTTACTCTACCAAGGCTAAAGTTGCAGAGTTGCAGGTAGCATTACTGTCAAAAGTTAATTTTCCATTATACTTCCTCCATTCAACTCTTTACTTTATCATGTTTGTCAACGCGCATTTTAAACGATAAATATCGTTAGCTACATATTTGCAAAAATTATAAAAGTTAAATATTTTTAATGTACTCGTAAAGACGAATCAAACAAGATCCCACAAGAATGTATTTTCACTTATGTATTAAGAGAAAATTGAAATTGAATGTTTATTTATAAATAGTGTAGAAAATTAAAAGTAGTAGAGTGAAGTTGAATGGAGGAAGTATAAAACCTCCTATTGTATTTCTTTGTTACCTTCTGTATAAAACTCTTACTAGTAAAAAAAAAAAAATCTATATAAAAGAGGAAGACGAATAAAAAATAAACACAAATTTTCATTTGTGACGCGTTAAATACTACCTATGTGACTAATAAGACAAAAGCAAAATGCCTCCCACACGAATACTTGACCCATAGCAAGTGACGAATATAACTGTCAGAAGAAAGACTTGCTGGACAATAAAATTAAATCTTTTTATTTGTATCTGTGTATTAAAATTTACCGTTTTCACCTTAAAGAAACTTATCAGTAAGGGAAAAAAAATGTTTTACAAACTCTTTATATAAAAGTCTTATATAAAGTACGAGTATGTATTTTTATTTACCTTATCATAATTACCATTTTTATTGACCTTTATTATGACCCTATTAAACGAAAAACCATAACTAAAAAGACCCGTTTTGTAAACTTTTTATATACTCGTATAAAAAAGCATAAAAGCGCCTTACACAAAAACCCGTATTTTTATTTACCCAATACTTTAATAATTTACCATATCTATCTAACAAACTTACCCCATTATTAAGCATTTCACTTACCCCCAACCTCCATAAATTCAAAACCCACTTAATTTCCCTCATCTTTCTCCCTTATTCATCTTCCACACCTCTTCAAAAACCATCCATTTCCCCCCAAAAAACCTCCATTTTCCCACAAAAATGGAGTCATATGAAGCATCAAGAACAGTATTCACAAAAGTACAAACCCTAGATCCAGAAAATGCATCAAAAATCATGGGTTATATACTTTTACACCATGGTGAAAAAGATATGATACATTTAGCATATGGACCTGAAAATCTCATACTTTCCTTAGTTTCTAGAGCAAAAACTGAGTTAGGACTTTCATCAAACACTTCATCTGCATCATTAATTTCCCCAATTTCTAACCCTATTGCAATTTCTAGACCTAACCCTCTTAAAATCCCTCTTTCTATTCCTAGATTATCACCTTCTTCTCCTTCAATTTGGTCTCCTAATCATTTTTCCCCAAGCCCTAATCACCTTACTCATAACCCTAATTCAAGTCTTAATTACTTGGATGATGGGCATTTTCTTAATGACAACCCCAGTAAAAATGGTGAATTTACTGACCCAAATGATGATTCTATGGTTTACCCTACTTCAATTTGGGACAGTAATAATAATAATATTAATAGTAATAATAATGGTGAAAATAACCCTAATTTTTTACATAGAAGAAGTTCATCATTTAATGAAAGTTTATTATCATATTATGGTACTGATGAATCAACATGTGGGTTTGGGTTTAAACCATGTTTGTATTATGCTAGAGGTTTTTGTAAAAATGGAAGTTCTTGTAAGTTTGTTCATGGTGGTGTTCATGGTGGTGATGATAATTATGATGCTTTTGAGCAGTGTGAAGAAGAAATTTTTAGGTCTAAACTTGCTCATCAACATAGATTAGCTGCTGCTCAATTGATGGCTAATGGTGTTAATCTTCCTTATAACAAGTTGAATTTCCTCCATTCTGAAGCTCAAAGGTAGTTCTTTCTCTATTTTCCGGTTTTCTCCGGTTTTTTTTATGAGACGGTTTTATGATAAGCTTAATAATATAAGATTGTAGTATTATTCAATTGTTTTATGTTTTGCATTATTGGTAATTGTTCTCTAGTTTTGTATGAGACGGTCTTATGATAAGATTATGGTTTACATTTTGAGACACAGAGGTGACCCATTTCCTAATTTGTCGCTTTTATGAGACGGTTTTATGATAAGCTTATTAGTATAAGACTGTATTAGTATTATCCAAGTGTTTTATGTTTTGCATTATGGGTAATAGTTCTGGTATTTAGTATGAGACGGTTTTATGATAACATTATCGGGTTTTCATTATATGACTAATTGGATTTTCTGTACTCTAAATCTCAATGCTAGCTCCTTTTTTTTATTTCTTAATTATCTCGAGTATTATGACCGTGTTATCCAAGTGTTTTATGTGTTGCATTATGAGTAATAGTAGGAAAGTGATGTTCTTTATTCCATTTTTACAAACAATAATGGAATATTGTGATGATGTATGACATTGATGGGTTTAATGGAGACAATTATAATGACATTGTGTAGATCAGCGGCCGCATTGATGATGAGTGAAGATTTTCACAAGTTGAACCGTATAAGGATGGCAAGAAATGAGTTTGCTGGGATGGATTGTAACCCGGGTTCGAGACAGATTTACTTGACTTTTCCAGCTGATAGTTCTTTTAAAGAAGAAGATGTCTCTAATTACTTCAAGTATACTAAATTCTCTCCGAAATATTCCGTCGTTTTATGTTAATTTTGGTGAATTATGTTCATAATAATGTGATTGTTAAAATGGTATGTTTCTTTTTGTGTGATTATAGCAAATTCGGACCGGTTCAAGATGTTCGGATTCCTTATCAACAGAAGAGAATGTTTGGTTTCGTTACATTCGTCTTTCCTGAGACTGTGAAGATCATCTTAGCCAAAGGAAATCCTCACTTTGTTTGCGACTCTCGTGTTCTTGTCAAGCCTTACAAGGAAAAGGGCAAACTTCCCGACAAGTAATTTGCTTTCCTAACCTTAATCCTCGTTTAATTACGTCTATTAGCCTTCTATAATACGGTTTTAGGTTCATATGTTTTTAAACGGATTTCAACTACCTAGAATACGGCTCTGTAGATATAAAAAAGCTACTCCCTCATATTCACCATTTTCTTCCCTATTTCCTTATTTGGATTATTCGGGTTTTCTTCCCTATTTCCTTTTTTGGGTTGATTTGTGTGGTCCAAATTAAATTACATGTGGGGTAGTGTGTTTTGTGTGGTCCAAAATCGGTTTCTTATTCCTTGTGCAAAAAAGAAAAGGGGAAGAATATAGTGAATAGGAGGGAGTATTATCAAAATTCAAAATGATCCCTTTTACAATATTTAAAACCGACTTACACAAGTATTTGTGTAATTTATTATTCTTTTTTTTTTGTCGATTTAATTGTAGGAAACAACATTTGCATCAACTTGAGAGAGGAGATTTTTCTTGTTCTAGCCCATCTGGACATGACTGTAGGGAACCATATGATTTCCAGCCTGGTAAGTCCTATGTAATAATGGATAATGTCCATACAATTGCTAGCATTTTATTATTAATGTGCTCTAGTACATTGTCTATGATTAAATGATAAATGTCGAAATTATGTTAAAGGCGGCAATTTATTTTCCGAAATAGGCGGAAGAGTTATGTTCAGTACTCAAGAGATGTTATTGAGGAAGAAATTGGAGGAACAAGCTGATTTTCAGCATGCCCTTGAACTACAAGAAAGGAGGCTCATGAATTTGCAACTCTTTGACTTGAAGAATCACCAACACCACGGCTCCATCGGTTCTTCGACACCGTCTCCAAATTTGTCGAGCCAGGTGTCTAATGGGATCAGCCTGGATTTATCTGAAGGTTTGATTATTAATTTTTTTTTTTTTCGAGCTTTTCATTAATTTAGAAAATTTTGGAATTTTTTTTGATAATTAGATGTATGATTTAGAAAATAAAGAGAGCTCAAATGGGGCAGATGATGATCTAACAGCTGAGGGAGTCAATATTGGTCTGAATGACAGCAATGAAGATGTCCCTAAAAAGGAGGGTAATTCTCCCAACCGTGATGAAAACGATTTCTTTGAAAGGTATAAGATTTTGTATTTTTCACAAAATCCATTAGGTTGTCTATTTTTAGCGAATAATTTATTGTCATTATCGTGTGACACTTATGTCTCTAATTAAATGCTTACTCGTAAGTAGATTTTAAACAACATTACGGTAGTTGGGAAAATAGTAGCGGTTTTTCGAAATATTTGCGTAAATGCCTTTACGTTAAGTATGGAGCATTTGCATTCTCTCATACTATAATTATGTAAGTACTCGTACTAATTTGTTGGCATTCTCATGCAATGCAGTTTGGACCACGTCCTTCCCGAAAACTTATTTGCATCTCCAACAAAATCGTCTTCCGACATTGGACCAGTTTCCTTTTCTCCAGCAGAACCCGACAACAGCGCTTCATTGACCGAGTCACTACCAGCCACGTCGTCCCTTACCAAGACACCTCTTAAATCTTGTTTTTTCGAAACACCTAGGTCATTACTCCTCATAGTACCATCATTAGTAACGGCTTAACTTATAATGCCCTAAATCTGTGTCGAATTATTTGATTCAGGATTTCTAATGGCCATGGAGCTCTAGGAATGTAGCTTGTCACAGCATATGGGGATTCAGCTTGTTTGGTAAAAGATCTATCTATCCTCATCTTATTTAACAACCTACAAATATATAGTAAGTCTCGTGTAAGACGGTTTGGTTAACAAGATCGGTTTGGTTAATCAAATATGTCTGATTTGGAGTACCTGCATGTTGCATGGCAGAATGTCACGTGAAATACTGTACTATTCAACTGCTTCAGTGATCATGATTTATGTTTTTTTCTTACACATGCAGAAATTTTGACTACCAAATATCCAAGAAGAAAAGAGGAGATCCCCTAAAAAGCTGTACATTCAAAAATCTCAACAAATACTACAAAATATCAAAGTTAGGAAGGTTTTCTCAGAGATTATTAGCATCTTTATCATCCATCATCGACGAAATCATCGTCTTCGTCGTCCTCTTCATGAAAAAATACATATAAGTCTTCATATCTCTCTTTTTTATTTTATTTTTTCTTATAACAAGAATAGATATGCATACGTAGAGGTACAGATAGACAGAAAAGAGAGGTCTTCCCATGACTTTGTATCCTCTCTTTAGGTGTGTACTGGTACTTGGACCACACAAAAGGATAAGAACTCATTACTAGTGACTAGTATTTTACTATATGATCTACTAATTCAAAGAAAAAGGCTAAGTTTTTATTAAGCTTTATGAAATATATTAATGATATCGGTTATATTTTTCGACTTTTCCGCCTCATTTCCATTCATTACTTCATTTTATCATGTTTTTTTAGTGTAGTTACATACATTAGTCACATATGGACATGACAAAATTGACCCGACCCCGTCCAACCTGAAATGTTTATTACTGCATACCGACTCTTATCCCCAAATAAGATGAAAACAATTCACCCGGTAATGATCCGATTCGACTCGATTGACCCGTTTGCTAGGTCTCACGTTCTCGGTAAGTAAAACAGTTTTTCGGTGACCGAGTTTATGTTTTTACTTTTTACTGATCCATCTGTGTACTATGTGGAAAGAATGAGCATGTGTGTAACCACTATACTGATCTAAAGACCCAGAAAAGGTAAAGGAGTGATTCAAGTGGAGGAAAAAAGCTGTTTTACTTAAAAAAACTTTATTTTCTTTTCTTTATCTTTTACTGCTCTTTTTGTTAGCATATTATTATTCTAAATAGTGTCACCCTGTCAACCACTTCAATTAAGAGAACAAACAAAGAAGAATTTGCAGAAAGAATTATCGAAAAGTCGAGATTTTTAGTAAAAATTACTTATAAAATGTCGAAAAATATAGAGAAATATTATTAGGGTATGTTTATTTATAAAATAATAATAAAGGTGATGTCTTTTAGTATAGGGGAAACTTAGTGAAATTTGGGAGGTATCTTTTGTCTTATTTTGTGGTTTGTTTTAGGTGGAAATGAAGGGAGTAGGGCCATATTGTCACATGGGCACTTACATATTTTCATGAATAGTGTGTGTGTGTATTGTGTGTATTGCAGTGCATAAAAGGGTGTTAATCACTCACCACACTCCTTTCCCTTTCAAAAGTTTTAACCTCATTCATAATAATAGACTGTAGTACTCTTTCTCCCAATCAATACTTTAGTACTCCATTTGTACTCTCTACTATTTCGTTTTTATACGTTTGTTCAAAATTGGTTTCACGTAACTTGAACGAATGCATGGAATGACTCGAACATACGGAGTATATGATGTTGAATAGTAGTCATTATTTTAGTATATATATAGACAAGGTAAATGTAAAAAAAACTGTTGATGTACACATTCTCCCTATATTCTTTCGTTTTCATACGTTTGTTCAAAATTGGTCTCACTTATTTGAACGAATGCATGGAAGTAACATGAACGTTAAGGAGTATATGATGTCGAATAGTAGTCATTAGTTTAGTCTATATAAAGTTATAAACAATGTAAATATAAAAAAAATGTTGATGACTCCCTCTCATCTAGACCAAAGGTAACATGGACTCGCTTTTGGTCTTGATGGGAGGGAGTAATAGTCGTCGCAAATTGTTGTATGTGATTGTTTTATTGTGAGACCAATGTTAAATATGTGTTCAACAGTTGGTCTTTCTTTCTTGAGACTGGAAAATATGACCATTTTATATTTTTATGATAGGAATAACCATTCATAAACTCTTATTTATGAGAGAATGGTTACATTGTATCATATATGTTCACATTTCTCCGTCGCAAGCTTGTGATGCATCACAAATGAAAAATTGCGTTCAAAAAAATTGGGTTGGTGGTAACGTTTTTTCTAGCATGTGCTCTTAGGGCACGAGTTAAAGTAGCTTTTGAAGTTACTTTAACGCATGTCTTAAGGGCACATGTTAAAAAAACCGTTACAGTAAAACGTTTAAAAAGGAAGAGTATTAATAAAGTTTAGGGCTTTGGTGTTTCCTTGTTTTTTTGTTATTGTATATTTGTATAGGTAATGATGCACTTTCTTCCTTGTGTCATGGTGTTTTGTTGTTATTAGTGTTATTAAATTAATTACAAGTGGTTGGTATATAAATTCCAAATTTCAAAGTAATGCTCTTTTATTTTTGTGGGTGTAATTTAATATAGATATACCCCATGAAGCTCTTTAATCTATATCTGGGTATGATTCAAATACAGTTTTTATTAACATAATGTTGTTGGTTTTGACGACTAGTCACTTTCTTAAATGTGTTTTATCTGCCCCATGAACTTAAAGCTCTGTCTTTTTTTTTTCCATGCTCTTATTTCTAAGGGCAATTAATGATCTCTTACACTCTCAAGGTGCTTTCAAGATTATCACAAATTCTTATTTAAGCGGAAAGATCTGTGTTAAACTTAAAACGGGTCAAATAGAATGGATAAAACAAAAGCTGAATGCATATGTCCAATGTTTATGCAAGTGAAATGCTATTTGATCCGTTTTAATTTTAAAAGGATATGTCCGTCTAATGTCTTAGCAGAGACTAAAGTCCAATATTGTTGGCTTTTTACCCAAGATTGCTAGTAGGTAATTTTTATTGCATTTTGAGGTGATATTGACATACATTTCTCGATATGCTGTGTGAGCCGGCACCGTGACCGAAACCGAGATTTAATATTATGATAGGTTGATGTAATATTACAATTTCTTGGTTAAGACCGTCTTAAGTTAAGACTGTTGTGAGAAGTCTTAACTTAAGACGGTCTTAAGCAAGAAATTCTCGTGTTAATCGTGTTTAAATTACTATTGGTGGTTTGATTGTGAATTGTGAATGATAGAAGCTTGAGGATGGTGTTTATTGTGAGTTCATTGGATTCCTCTTTAAAGTGGGGATCTTAAAATCACTTTCATATCTACTTTTATGATTCTCAGTCCTTTGATATAATTCTCAACTCTTTGTAAAAGTCATGTAATTTGTATTTTGTAGTACATATTTTTTTCTTGTATGTGAAGCTTTTTCCTAGTCCACATTTCACAATCGCAAAGGTATTTGTCCTTCATCCCGTCAATCCGTCATCCATCTTCCCCGACCGTTTCCTGTTTATTGAGAGAATTATTCTTGATTAATTGTATCAACGTTGGACCCTATTCTTTTAGACCGGATTGAAGTTCACTTTAGGTCAATTTAGTTCTGTTCAGACAATTTGAGTTCTAAAGAGCAAGGTTGTTGCCTCGGCCCTCTATGTGATATGTTAAACACAAATTCTTGTTTGTGACGGTACATATCCGTCACTCTTGAGTGACGGATACCATTTTACCTCACAAAGTACCCACTTTCTCTCTCTCTGCAACACTATTCATGTGGTCCCCTTTCTCCACTAACCCATTTTGTTACCATTTTATCTCACAAAATATCCGCCACAAATGGTAACCCGTCACAAGGGAGACCAATTGTATATTAAAACGGTGGTTAAACTTTGTTCCGATATTAGCAGATCCAAGATGAGAATTTAACTCGCGGGTAACTTTAAGGTGGACAAGGATTAGACCTTGAAAAATTGACCCGACTCGTACTTGAATTTGACTCGAACACGAATTGACCTGATCCAATATGATCTGAATTAAATATTAAATTATTGTTGCACACTGATTATTATCCTTAAATAACTTGATAATAATTGACCCGAAACTCGCAAGCTTGAAATTGATCCAAGGCAAATTTGTTCAACTCGCCCTCCACCCGATTGACCTGTTTGCCAAGTCTATAGTAAATTAAAATCAGAAGCATATCCCAGAGAAAAGAAGATATGAAATGCAATGTATGGTCCAATGTTCCTGGTTTTCATGGCGGTCAATGCCGTGCCTTCAACCAGAGGACATTACTTACTTAACTAGTGAATAGTGACTAGTGATGAGCCATTAACTGCAAAGGCTGACATCCTTGGCTCTACTTCATTTCCTTCTCGCGGTCCCCTATGTTTTCTAAAGCTACCTCATTTTGGCGCTCTCTTGTTTCTTGTCCCGACACGAAAACCGATCACAAAAACTTACTTATATACTTCCTCTCATCCAGATCAAAGGTTACATTGACTTTTTACATTATTTATGGTTGTAGAGAATCTTTGGTATTATTTGTAATATACAAAAGAAAATATAGTCATGTGAGATCTTGTTTGATTTATCGTAATGTATGCTATAAGAATATCAACTTTTTATAATTTTTAATAATGTGTAACTAAAGATATACACGTAAAATGCGCTTCGACAAATGTGATAAAGTCAATGTAATCTTTGGTGTGGATGGGAGGGAGTAAGATCGTTGATAACAAGATTAATTCATTTGTTTTATGCCCGTAGGAACTTATACGATCACAAAAGTTTTTTTTTTTTTTTTTTTTTTTACTTATATTTAGTTTTACTCATTCTTAATTCATAATAACGAAAATAAAAGAAGACACTAACCTGTAGTTAGTCACAAATTCTTGTAGAAGACGAAAACATCTAGCTTAAACTTGAAAACGAGTTTAGTATAGTAGATGAGACAAAAGAAGAATGTCTAGGGACTAAGGCCTTGTTCTTTTGTACTTAAAGTCACTCTCTATAAGTTAAGTTCAGCAAAATTAAGTTAAGTTCAAAAAAGTTCAGCAAAATTAAGTTCAGAAAAGTTCAGCAAAATTAAGTTCAGCAAAATTCAGCAAAATTAAGTTCAGCAAACTTAAGTTCAGAAAAGTTAAGCAGAATAATAAGTTTCATAATATTGACGAGTTTTAAAAAATAGATACAATTTTTGTTCAAATCGGTTGTATAAACAATTCGAGATTAATTATTATTCTATATAAATTTTTCAAAAAAAAAAACATTTATTTAAAGCCGAATTCTTACCTATCCCCCGAAGGTATGTTAGAGCATTTTAATTACCGACATTCGTCATTAAGAATGAAAGTTGAAATGGCATTTGGTCAATTGAAAAAAACGTGGAAGGTGTTAAAAGTCATGCCTCAAATGTCACCTTGGTATCAAACGTCCATTATTGTTTCTAATTTCACACTTCATAATTTTATACGGATGCACACTCATGAGATACCTGTTATACAACATGAGAACGTTCTAGGGACAAAAGATTTAGGCATGTTTGATAAGAAGCGGAAAAAAGCTATGTACAAGGTGCAAAATAACATAGTCAAGAACATTTGGCGAGGCAATGGATTTGACGGAGTGAGCTCAAATGAAGATGAAGAAAGTGACGAGGAAGATGATAATATGGAACTAGATGATTAGAAAGAAAAAAAAAAGTAATGTGATTTACTTTTTATTTTTATGTATTAGACAATGTGTACGAAAATATTAACTTATATAAATAAAGTATTTTATAATCTTTATTTGTGTTTTTAGTTATATTTCTTTATTATTATTATTATTAAATATTATTATTATTATTATTATTATTATTATTATTATTTTTGAAGGGAATTATTATTATTATTATTATTATTATTATTATTAGTATTAAGTGAAATTAAATTAAGTTAATTTAAGTAAGATTATTTTAATTTAGAAAAGTTAAGCTATTATAAGTTCAGCAAAATTAAGTTAAAAAAAGTTCAGCAAAATTAAGTTCAGAAAAGTTCAGCAAAAATAAGTTAAGTTCAGCAAAAATAAGTTAAGTTTAGCAACTTTTAAGTCCAAAAGAACAGGGCCTAACAAAAGATTTGTCTTGTACAGTACCCCTCCGAATTAAAGTGTTTGCCCCATTTCATTAAAATACAAGACTCATATAATAAGGAAATGGGGCAAATACTTTAATTTGGAGAGAGTATATGCAATTAAGAGCATATTTAACTCATTTTCTTATAAGATGGATACTGCCGTTTGAAGAGAGACTTGCCGATACTCCGTAATATGGATCAAAGGTCCCTACAGCAGCTGGTTTTCAAATTTCAATCAATACCAATTGAAAAAAGAGGAGCCAACTTCACTTACAAAAGGCACTTATAAGTTGTAATCATAGGACGTAGCACGTAGAGCATAACAATAGTAATTAAAGTAGTAATCATGCATGCTTAAGTAATTTTGATAGGCTCATGCAATTATAGTATAATATATATTTGATCAATTATTATGATCACAACTTTGTTAATAATATTTTTTTTTCTCTTTGAAAAGTCATCGTATTATTATTATTATTTGGTCCCACTTTTCTTATTTTGTAATCATTTAATTCTACAATTTTCCCCCTATAATTAAGTGTGATTATGATGTAGGTGTTTGGTTTTCTAAAGTTAGTAGTAATGTTTCTAATCATGCTTTTTAGCTTTCACAATCTTAACTTTTTGGTTTCAAACTGTCTTGTAGATTTCAATTTCACAAATTCATATTTTAAACAGTCTTAACTAAAGATAAGAAAAATATCACCATTTCATAATAAAAAAATGATCATTCAATGTTAAAAAAAAAAGTTATAACTAAAACCCTCAAATCCTAACAATAAAATAATAATAATTTTTTATGATAAAATGGTTATATTGACTCTTATTAAGTTAAACTGAGTTTGAAACGAGACTTGCTATTTTCAATTTAGAGATTGAGAAGCCAATAGTTCATTTTATGAGCTCATAAAATGTTCAACTTTGGTAGTCTCACGTCTCAACTAATAAAAATATAAATTATATGCATTGTTTTATCATCTTTAGCAAAATATAGTGAACTAGCAATTTAAAATATAGTTTTATTTTCATATTAATATTTTCATATCTTATTTATGTGGCTTTTAAATAACATAAATTGCCTCCTATTAGAGGTCTCAAAACCAGGTTCAAACTTAATTTAAAATTGGTTGAATTGGAGCTTTGAGCCCATCATTGATACTCTTAAGCACAAACTACCCAACATCTGAGGGGCCCATTTAGAGTTCATTTAACATTTTAACCCCATATGCATGAATTGTTGCTTGAGTTATTTTGTCAGTATTCGTAGCCACAACATGCATTTCAAGGGTTGAGTTTGAATGGCACGGCCTTTCGTCTTTTTCCCAGAAGTAGTAGTCGCGTAGAGAGTTGTAATTCCATTATGTTTTCCAAGCTGATTTAGATCTTACTACAACTTACGAGTAGAATTTCAAATTGTTCTAGGAAACTGATCAACACAGCCGCGTATGCCACCAATTATTAAACCTCACATTAAATTACCACTTTCTTTATATACTCCTCTTTGTTAATGCAGTAGTGTAACTCATATCAAAACTTCGAGCGGAACGAGATCTGTTACGACGTGCTTAAACCAAGTGTTTTTGTTTATGTTCCTTTGCTGTCGATTTCTGAACGACCGGGGAATCACAGCGCTATCTATAAATGCAGGGATGATAACCATGATTCAATCAGTAATCTTCAAGAAACCAACTGTTATTGTGGGAAGGAGATGATAAAACTGCCCTATCGTTTTTTAGGATCCTTTGGAAAAGCTCCGGGATATGTTAACGGAGTTTTTATGGTGATGGATAACTTGGAGATCCTACCTATCTCCATTGCGCTTATTAAGTCTAAACTCAAGGAGTTTGAGGAGTTGGAGGAAAAAGAAGTCGAAGTTGGTCTCGAGGAGGTACTTCTCAACCATCCTTATTATTAGCTTGTCATTTCGAGTTCAACTAAATGATGCGCCCAACAGAAAATACCCCAACTCGAAATGACAAGCTAATAAGAATGACACGCTAATTAGTTGGTCTTTTCTGTTGGGCGCGTCATTTCATTGTTTTATTTTTCGGGCGACTCATTTTTAAAATAAGTACTACATACTAGTTACGGAGTATATGTTAGATTAATCTATTTCGTTATTTATAGTCACTGTTGGATTTCGATTTGGTTGAGATTTTCACCGTAAACTAGAGGGAATTTATATGTCGATTTTTTTTTTTTTTTTTTTTTTTTTTTGCAGGGGTTAGCTATTTTGAAATCATCCATGGAAACAGATACCGTGTTGACGAATGTGTTTTTTAGCAAGATCATCGCTTGATTCCCTCATTCGCCGCTTTTTAGAAGTAGGCGTTCTGGTTTCCGACTACTGCTACACTACATGTCGACGGTTTCCGTATTGTTATGTTATTTACTTAAACATTTTGAAGACCTGTTTTTTTTTTTTTTTTTTTCCCCTGATGTTTCTCATTTTACGGTCTAATTACTTCGCGAACTATGCTATTTTGTTATCATTTTCCATTAGATTCACCTTTTGTTAAGTGATTTCTTATTCGCCAAACACAAACTATTTAATTTTTGCTCTGAAATTATCGGAACTCCTATTCGATGACTTCAATTCCAAATACGAAACAAGCAAAACGATTAACGAGTGAGTTAATGTAGAAGTAGAGTTATTCTTGAATTGTCGTGTCCATTAGATCCGGTCCATCCAACTACAAAATAAGCGGAGACAGACATCACATTGTCATAAACTACAAAAGCCTAACCCGTTCCCCCTTCCAAACCTGTTATTCGGCTTGTTTGTGGGTAAACGTGTGAGACTAACTCATGTCCTGCCGAAGCCCGCATTTGATTTGAAACTAACAATAACAACCCATCAGTATAAAAAATACAGTGAACTGAAACAAGAACATTCCCGCCAAAATCAAATGAGTTACTATTACACTGAAAAACTTTGCAATTCTCTCTTACAAAATTGCAAAACCCTGAAACAAATCAAACAAATTCAATCGATTATTTGCAAATCTGGGTTCGAAACAGACCCTCTAATTTCCGGAAAATTCATCTTAAATTGCGCGATTTCAGTCCCAAATTCGGTAAGTTATGCTTTTAAATTTCTCTCATATCTTCAATTTCCTGATTCATTTATGTACAATGCCGTCATTCGAGGTTTTTCCGAGTCAGATACCCCCAAAGATGCGATCTTTACATTTATTGAAATGCGTAGAAAGTCGATTTTTCCTGATAGTTTTTCTTTCGCTTTTGCGAGTAAAAGCGCGGCTAATTTGAGGGATTTGAGAGTCGGGTTTCAGGTTCATTGTCAATCGTTGGTCTTTGGGTTTAATACCCATCTTTTTGTTGGGACTACATTGACTAGTATGTATGGGGAATGTGGGGTAATTGAGTATGCACGGAAGGTGTTTGATGAAATGTCTGTGAGAAATGTAGTCGCGTGGAATGCGTTATTGACGGCTTGTTTTCGATGTGGGGATTTGAGGTATGGGGAGGAAGTGTTTGATCAAATGCCGGTTTTGGATTCGACATCTTGGAATGTGATGTTGGTTAAGTATGTTAAGGCGGGTGAGATTAAGTTTGCGAAGGAGTTGTTTGAGAAGATTCCTGTTAAGGATGATGTGTCATGGAGCACTATGATTCATGGGTTTGTACAAAGTGGGAATTTTGAAGAGGCATTTACGTTTTTCCGGGAGATGAGGAAATTGTGTTTTGTTCCGAATGAGGCGAGCTTGACAAGTGTTTTATCTGCGTGTGCTCAAACTGGGGCGTTCGAGAGTAGTCGAATTTTGCACGGATTTTTGGAGAAGGGTGGGTTTTGTGGGATAGTTTCTGTGAGTAATGCGCTTCTTGATGCTTACGCAAAATGTGGAAACATTGGAATGGCTAAATTGGTGTTTAGTGCTTTGCGTGAGAAGACTTGCGTAGTTTCTTGGACCTCGATGATTGCCGGCCTTGCTATGCATGGATATGGTGAGGAAGCCATTAATCTTTTCGGTGAGTTGGAAAAATGCGGAATACTTCCCGATGAAGCCACATTTGTTTCTGTTCTTTATTCTTGTAGTCATGCAGGTCTTGTTCAACAAGGATGCGAGTATTTTCATAAGATGAAAGATGTTTATGGTTTAGAACCTTCTATTGAGCACTACGGATGCATGGTTGATCTCTATGGAAGAGCTGGTTTACTTCAGAAAGCATATGATTTTATATTACAATTGCATTTGAATGACTGCACGACTTTGTGGCGGATTCTTCTAGGTGCTTGCAGTATACATGGTAATATTGAAATGGCAGAGGAAGTAAAATCGAGGATTTCTGAATTTGAACCTCGAGATTTTGGAGATCATGTACTGTTATCAAATATTTATGCGACTAAAGGGAAATGGAAAGACGCAGCTGCTATGAGAAGATCGATGAGCAGTTTAGGGATCAAGAAAAAGCCTGGTTGGAGTATCATTGAGGTTGGCAAGACAATGTATACTTTTGTTGCTGGTGGTGAGCGGGATGAGATAAGTGAACTAGCTTATCAAAAGCTTAAGGAAATAATGCTTAGGATTAAGGTTGAAGGTGGTTATGTTCCACAGACGGACAATGTTTTATATGATGTGGGAGAGGAGGAAAAAGAGTATGCATTGTCTAGGCATAGTGAGAAGCTTGCGGTGGCATTTGGCATGCTTAGATTGTCCGAAGGAAGTGTCATAAGGGTTGTGAAGAATTTGAGGATTTGTAGCGATTGCCATACAGTAATGAAATTAGTCTCAAAAATCTATTCCTTGGAAATCGTAATCAGAGATAGAAGCCGATTCCACACTTTCAATGGCGGAGTATGTACATGTAGAGATTACTGGTGATTATTTGTTATCAAATGGAACGAATTGTGGAGGTGAGTGTCATTTCTGTTATCCATTATTGTATACTAATGTTCCTTAAGCAGTTGTCAGTTTATGTGCCAGCTATATTATCTGAAATACTGAAATATGTAGTCCGAACTGTTTAATTGGACATAATTCATGTGAAACAACATGTTAATTATTTTTATGGTTTCAGACTATCTTATCTTATGACTGTTTGGGATACTGAATGTAAATCAATATGTAGACCTGAACTTCGGTTCTGCAAGAATCAAGAATCAAGAATCTAACCTGAATCAAACCCATGACCACTTGATTACGGGATGAGAATCCTATTATTATTTACTCACACAAACCAACTTTATATTTCTTGTTCTCACTGAAAATAGATACAATATCTCTGAAAAGGGATCAAAGCTTTATTACATGAGATATCTTTTTTTTTGAGGGAAATATTACATGAGATATCTTACACAAGTAGTGAAGTAGTTTTACCTGTTTTTAATTAAAAAATCTTCCGTCTATATTTGAAGATTCTTGACTGTTTTCTAGGACCGAGTTAAAATTGAGGTTGTATTTTGGTTGTTTATTAGGAGTAAACAACCCAAAGTGCTGCTCAACACCAGCAGCCTTGAGATTTTCATCAAACATCGCGAACAGATATGTTTCAATTGCCTGTCCACGTTTCCTTGGGGTTCCTTGCTTCACATGGCTAATTAAATTCCTATAGTAAGTTTGCGCGTTACCAACTGTTGCTGCATTTCCACCAGCAGATGGCCATCCACTTTCTGATACAACAATTACCATCTGTGGGGCTCCTGCCCTTGCCAGAGCAGCATACACCGCATCAACCAGAGCATCAAACAGATTCTGATACTGTAACCCATTGTTGGAATCTGTAACTACAGTACCCGGGGCAGTAAAAAGGGCATAGTTCAGATTAATGCCCGGGGTACCTGTGAAGGAGAAATACGGGTATATATTAGCCAATAATGGTGATCCGTTATTTCTGAGGAAATTTATTATCGGATTCATGTAATTCGAATTGGCAAAAACGCCATTGGATGGTGGGAATGAGTCTGCAATGAAGCCTGAGTCAATTACTGTTGAAACTTTGATCTTTCCTGCCAGGTTAGCAGACTGTAGGGCCCTCAGAATGTTCTGCATTGCTGGAAGGACAGACCTTGCCTCAGAATCTGAGGGGTGAATCTCATTTCCTACTGCAATGTACCGAAAGTTGACGTTAGAAGCAAATGGTACGACATTGCTTTGCACCCAGCGGCTAGCAGCTGAAGCATCAGACCCGATTGAGTTGAGGTTGTTTCTAGGGACATCGAGGATGAGACCTATGCTTGATCCTCTAAGCGCCCGAAGGGCATTTTGGTCAGGGTCGTAAAGTCTCATCCTTGATATCCCTCTTGATTTGAATAGATTTATTACATCTTGCTGTGATGGCAAGTTATTCCCGTTCCTTCCATAACATACTCCGATTTGTGCCTCTGCATCACATCAGGCAAAATATTGTAAGTTAAACTCCTCTAATCTTTTCACTTTTTCTTGTATGTATTTTTTGTAAGGGTCTAGGATTTGAAATAATATTAATTTTTTCCTACAATTGAATTTAACAATCTCAATCATGCTCGTAGACATAGTTTCAGTTGGTTAAAGCACTAAATAATTACTCCGTAACTCGTTAGTTACTTGGTATTATGCCTTACTGTTTGTCACCCTGGTATAAATGGTGGCTAACTTGTTGTACATGGTTTGTAGGCTATTAGCCACGCCACTACACCTTAGGTTAACCAACACTGTATCGTTATCCCTAAAAAATAATCATATTGCATGATTTACTATCCATGAAGGAATTAAGTCTCTCAGGGAACCGTTTTTTGAAAGATTTGTATGTACTACTTTCTATCCATCCACTTTTTAAAGTCAAACTTATCAAATATGAAATATTTTCCTCGATTATATTTAGTCAAATTTTAAAAAATTAAATATAAAATTGACATAATTACGTTTATTATAACAAGAGGTTTAGGAAAATTATAATTTCGACACAAAAAAATAAGATACCAATGAAGCAAAAATGGGGTCGAGATGTCTTCTCGTAGTACATGAAAAGTCAAATGGTTAGTTTAGAATGGGAGGGAGGGAGTAAAATTTATGAACTTGAAATGTTCAGCCTTATAATTAGGGGAATACCCTGGCTTGAGCTGAAAATTATGTCTAGGCCCTAGGTAGTATGCTTAATGATAATACAACTATTAATACATGAACATCACTTGTGCTTTGATTGTAAAAAATATTTGGCTAAGTCAACCATACCTGTTATTTGAAGACTCTGCATTAGCAAAGCGCCAAGCAGCAACGTAGCAACAAAAGATGGTTTTGTTATCAATGCCATTAGGTAATAAGGGAAGGACATAAATACTCGTAGTAGTTTTTCTTGAATGTAGACATTTATACTTGAAAGCATTGCCTGTTTTTATAGAAAAAAACAGAAGGTTTAAACTTGCAAGTTTTAGAGTTGAAAAGTAAACATTACTGTTGAGGATTTCTTAATTGTTTTGAGGAACTGGCTGCTTGACTAAAAATTATACAATTATTGGCCTTTTTCTAATTGTAGACTTCTTAATTACGTAACTCTGACTTAGTTACACATAATGAAATGTAGTGTCACATCCTAATTTGAGTATTCTGTGTTGGATACGGGCATGCGAAATTATATGTCAGAATAAATTAACTGCTAAGTAGGTTATATCATGTCATTTTTTTTACGGAATCGAAATCCTTTGTTAGTTAGTTGTATACTTGTAAGGGATAAACAATTTTGCTGAAAGCATAGTAACTAGACCAATTTGCTAATATGCCTTGGTTTTAAGGGAGTCAGCTGAAGGGCCGACACGTTCTTTCTTAATCAAGACCATTGTTTGAATATGTAGGCCTGGTAATCTTGATTTTGGAAGTCTGAATTTGACCTGTTCTAATAGATGTATTACTATATTACTATGACCTTTCAGTGCTGGTTGTTAGGCTTTGGAGCACTTTGGAATTAGATCATTGGACAGTAGTTGGACACGGCCTGTTACACACAATATTATTAAGATCTATTACTTCAACACTTTACTTTGGTTGCTTGTTGCATGTTTGACACTCCGACTTTCTAACACTGACACGACACTTTAGCACTTCCTTTTAGCCAAATAACTCGAAATTTTTAAATAGCTGTGGTTGACACTTGACACTTGACACTTGACACCATGTTGCGTCCGACACTAGCAGCCGAGCCATACATGTTCGTTTCTTCAATTATTATTACTTTATAGATTCAATTGAAGTTGAGTTGGTCGTACTTAGGTTGCCGGGCTGGGGTGAAAAGCCCAAAATGCTGCTCAGTGGGGGCACCTGGTTTCAAACAAGTAGGCCTCAATTCCTTGCCCTGGTTTCAATGGAGTCCCAGTGTTATCCACAGTTACAGCATCTCCACCTGCTGAAGGCCAACCGCTCTCAGACACCACGATCACTGTGTTAGGTGCATCGGCCTTTGCTAGGGCCGCATACACTGAATCCACTAATGCGTCAAACAGGTTTTGGTTTAAAAAAAAAAAAGCTAATGTAATAGTCATGTGAAACCGCATGTTAATAATTTGTATGGTTTCATTCAGACCATCTAATCACAAGACAGTTTGGGGTACTGAATGTAAATCAATGGGTAGACCTCAACGTCGGTTTTGCATTGCAAGAATCAAGAATCTAACCTGAATCAAACCCATGGCCACTTGATTACAAGATGGGAATCCTTATTACTCTTTCCGTTTCAATCATTTGTTTACCTTTTTTTATTTATTGTGAGGGGTGTTTTAATCAAAGGTAAACAAATGATAGGGATGGAGGGAGTACTATTTAGTAATTACTCACACAAACCAACTTTTATATTTCTTATTCTCAGTGAAATTGATACAATATCTCTGAAAAGGGGCCAAAGCTTTATTACATGAGATATTTTAGATAAGTAGTGAAGTAGCTTTGCCTGTTTTTCTATTGAATCCTCTGTCTATATTCGAAGATTCTTGACTGTTATATATAGACCGATTTATATAACATTTTAGCTAAAATTAAGTTGATATTTTGGTTGTTTATTAGGAGTAAATATCCCAAAGTGTTGTTCAACACCGGCAGCCTTGAGATTTTCATCAAACATCGCGAACAGATATGTTTCAATTGCCTGTCCACGTTTCCTTGGGGTTCCTTGCTTCACATGGCTAATCAAATTCGTATAGTACGTTCCCGCGTTACCAGTTGTTGCTGCATTTCCACCAGCAGATGGCCACCCACTTTCTGATACAACAATCGCCATCTGTGGGGCTCCTGCCCTTGCAAGTGCAGCATACACCGCATCAACCAAAGCATCAAACAGATTCTGATACTGTAACCCATTGTTGGGATCTCTAACAACAGTACCCGGGGCAGTAAAAAGGGCATAGTTCAGATTAATGCCCGGGGTACCTGTGAAGGAGAAATACGGGTATATATTAACCAATAATGGTGATCCGTTATTTCTGAGGAAATTTATTATTGGATTCATGTAATTTGAATTGCCAAAAACGCCACTGGATGGTGGGAATGAGTTGGCAATGAAGCCTGAGTCAATTACTGTTGAAACTTTGATCTTTCCTGCCAGGTTAGCAGACTGTAGGGCCCTCAGAATGTTCTGCATTGCTGGAAGGACAGACCTTGCTTCAGAATCTGAAGGCTGAATCTCATTTCCTACTGCAATGTAGCGAAAGTTGACATTAGAAGCGTATGGTACCACATTGCTTTGCACCCACCGGCTTGCTGCTGAAGCATCAGATCCGATTGAGTTGAGGTTGTTTCTAGGGACATCGAGGATGAGACCTATGTTTGATCCTCTAAGCGCCTGAAGGGCTTTTTGGTCAGGGTCGTAAAGTCTCATCCTTGATATTCCTCTTGATTTGAACAAATTTATTACATCTTGCTCCGATGGCAAGTTGTTCCCGTTCCTTCCGTAACATGCTCCGATTTGTGCCTCTGCATTTTGCCAGTCAAAATATTGTAAGTTTCATTCCCTCTAATTTTCACCTTGTAGTATATGAATTTTTGTCTGGGCTTCAATCTAACACTCTAAACCATTCCCCTAGAGGTGGCTAGAACAATAAATATTAATAACTCATGGACCACTTGAGAACAATAGAGGTTGTAGGGCACCCGGTTAAGAAGTGGCTTATTTTGGTGTATGCTTATATGGGGTTTGTAGGTTTATTACCTACGCCTTGGTTAGCACTCTCAAGTCTCAACCATGCCCAGTTTTTTTAGTTTATTAAAACATTTGGAGTAACATTAATGAACTTCAAAATTTTCATCCTCGTAATTAGGGGAATACTATTTCCACGCGCATAAGACAGTTTCCCCGTGGTTAAATGCTGTTAACCCTGTGGATCTATGCCTGATGTCTAATTATGTAGCCATAAGATTCTATAAGCTTAAAATGCTAACTACTGAAGTTATGAGTATAACTGTATAAGATTTCAGCTGCCTCATACTATGAAGCGTGTTTCATGAAGTCATTGTTGTTTCTAAATTCTAATACGATGTCTGGGTTGAGCTGAAAATGATGTCTAGGCCGTATATAGCATGCTTAATGACGGTACAACATTTAATGTATGAAGCGGTTCTTTGTTTGTTAAATACCTCATTTATCGACAGTAATAAATGAGTATTTAACCAATCAAATGATCGTCTTACGCCGTAAGACGGTCTTATTATATAATTAGTGTACAATACCTGTTATCTGAAGAGACTGCAATAGCAAAGCACCAAGCAGTAAAGTAGCAACAAAAGGTGGTTTAGTCACCAATGCCATTCGGTAATAAGGGAAAATACTTGGGAGTAGTTTTTTTTTAATGTAGACACTTATACTTGAAAGCATAGCATGATTATATAGAAAAAACGTGAGGTTGAAACTTGCATATTTTAGAGCTGAAAAGTCTACACTCTACATGATTGTTTTGAAAAATTTGCTGCTTGACTTATTGCTTGACTTAGAATTCTAGAATTATTTATTTTCTACTTCTTGTCTTCTTAATTTTGTTACTCCGACTTAATTACATGTATATTTCAGTGTCGGATATTCCAAATTTATGAAAAATAATAATGCTTTTTGGCTTATAGTGCGGTGTATTGTCAGTTGTCACACCCTACTCTGAGAATTGAGCGTTGGACACGGGTGTGTGAAATTATATACAGTCTGAATAACATAGCTGTTAAGGGTTAAGTAGTAATATCGTTTCATTTTATGGAGTTAATATCGTTTGCTAGTTATGTATATACTACGGAGACACGATTTTTTTGTATGGTACAAACTACAAACAATTATGCTGAAAGCATATTGGTAGTAATTAAACTAATTTTTACTAATATGTCTTGGTCTTAAGGGAGTCAACTGACGGGACCAACACGTTCTTTCTTAATCAGACCATAGCTTGAATTTATAGGCCTGATAATCTTGATTTCGGAAGTCTTGACTCTAGTACTATGACTTTTCAGTCCTTTTTGTTAGGCTTTGGAGCACTATGAAAAATCCTTTGTTACTGTGGAATATGGACTAATTGCAGTCTTTATTTGATAACTTCTTGACTCTTAAGATAATTAAGGACTTGATGAGTAGACTCAATAGTCAATACCGATCCCATTAAACACGGTCTGTATGCCACACAAATGCACGCACACGCAATGCATTATTGAGATCTATGTTATTTCAACACTTTACTTTGGTTACGTACTTACGTGTCGCATGTCAGACACTCCGGCTTTCTAACACGACAAGACACCCCGACACTTCATTTTAGTCCAATAACATAACTTTTTTTTTTTTTTTAACAAAATAGCCGTGTTCGACATTCGACATAGTGTCACGTCAAACACTTGAAGCCAAGTCGATCTATATCGATGTAGCGTAGATTGAGATTCAGTATAACACCGGGAAAATAAGTCTTTAATTATGTATGCCGTATAGTTTTTATTGTTGTAATTTATAATACATTAAATGGTACATAATATAAGATTATTCTCTGGCTTATAGATTCAACTGAAGTTGAGTTGGCCATACTTGGGTTGCTGGGCTGGGGTGAAAATCCCAAAATGCTGCTCAGTGGGTGCACCTTGTTTGTTATCCTCATCAAACATCTCAAACAAGTAGGTCTCAAGCGCTTGCCCTGGTTTCAGGGGAGTCCCCTGCTTCACATGACCAATCAGGTTCTTATAGTAGGTCCCAGCGTTATCTACAGTCGCGGCATCTCCACCAGCTGATGGCCACCCGCTCTCAGACACCACTATCACAGTGTTAGGTGCACCGGCCTTTGCTAGGGCCGCATACACTGTATCCACTAATGCATCAAACAGATTTTGGTACTGTAGCCCATTGTTACTGTCAGTAACTACAGTCCCTGGGGCTGTAAATAATGCATAGTTTAAGCTGATGCTCTGCTCATTTCCTGTGTAGGAGAAGTAAGGGTAAACATTGAGTAGAAGAGGGAATCCGTTGCTAGTAAGGAAGTTGATTATTGGTGTCATGTATGATGTGTCACCGAACACGCCACTAGATGGGGGGAATGTGTTTGTTAATAATGACGAGTCTATGGCAGTAGAGACCTTAATTTGCCCCCCGGCATTGACTGAATTCAACGCATTAAGGATATTTTGCATTGCTGGTAAGACCTGAGGGGCCGCGGCATCTGATGGGTGAACTTCATTCCCTACTGCAATGTAGCGAATGAAGGACGCGTAGGGTACTACGTTTGTGTTTACCCATTGCATTGCTGATGAAGGATCCGAGCCCACAGATTGAAGGCTGTCGTTTGGAACACCTAGGATGATGTTTATGCCTGCACCTTGGAGCGCTTGAAGAGCAGCTTGATTCGGATCATAGAGTCTCATTGCTTTAATGCCATTGGATTTGTACAAGTTCACTGCATCTTGCTCGGAAGGTAAGTTGTCACCGCCGCCTTTCCCTCCATAGCATACTCCAATTTGTGCCTCTGCAAGACAATATCATATGATTAGGACAGCTTGTAATTGACCGTCTTTAAGAGGTCTTGAGTTTGAAAAAGAATTCACCGACGTCTCAACTCGTAGTCGGGAATTATGGTCCGTCAAAGTTTATTCGATAAAAAAGGTTTGAGCAACCATAACAACCCGCTACGATTTCAAAAAGCGGTGATTTTTTTTTTTTTTTTTTTCAAATTCAAGGTCTTGACTAGATAATTGGTTTGAAAAATAAAATTACCGTTTTCTGAACTCGTAACAGAGAATTATTGTCGGGTAAAGTTTTTTTTTGTGAAAAACGAGAGGTACACCTTAGGAGACAAAAAAGTTCAGGGGTACATGAGAGAATATCCCGTAAAATTTAAACTACCCCATTATTCGGATATACGGTTCCATTCATGATAATATTATGACCGCAAGTCCGTCAAACTGTGAAAAAGATTCTGGACTTCATATTTGTTTAATGTGAGACCAACTCATTTTTTTAACCTTTGCTAACTTAACATTAACTAACCAACTATTTTTCGCAATGGCCAGTCTTGTGATAATACTATCAGTAGACCTTAACATATGAGAATTGTGTTAAATATAGAGACAAAACGACAGTAAACGACTGAGATATACCTGTTGAATGCAGGGTAAGAAGTAACAGGGCCATGAACAGCAGCGGCATGATGGAGACCATGGGGCTTCTGCTAGGAATCGTCATTGCAAATTTGAGCTTGTAAGTTTCTATGACGTGTTTGATTGTTTGAAGTTCATATTCATTCCCGCTGTTCTTATATAGAGAGGTTAGTGAAGTAGTGAACCGTGTTCAGACAGTAGAGAAACTTCAAAGATTACCAACATTAGCTGCCTGGTCAATAATGCTATCTCTCCGGAATTTAATGAATTTTTCCACATTAATAGACAAGTTAAGCAACAAGCCAATGACTGTCACATTATTCAACAAATTGTGCCTAATTTATTTGGAACTAGTTAATGTTCATTGAAATAAGTCCACATTGTGATGCTGTGGAAAACTGGAATTTGCAGTTGTTTCTATACCAAGCGCGATTAACGTTAATTGAAAAGGAAATCCTCTAGAATAATCTAACTCAGCTGGATCTGATCATGAACTGTATTGCCTTCAAGTTGATGTTTTTACCCATGCACACCTTCATTATTAAAGATGAACTTGGGAATCATATCAAGGAAGGTTTTGTTATAGTTCGTTTTCTATTGAGCTGAAGATTTATTGTTTATTTAGTTTCGAGATATGATAAACTGCGTCTAATAGGCTCTTAAAACCCGTCATGATTTATCTACAACTCTACAAGAACTAGAGAATGTGGGTGTGATTTCTGTTTGAAAATTAAAGACCTATCAACTGTTTGAAAATTCCCATCCCGTGAATGTGGTACGTGCTAAATAGATGTTCGATCTTTGTTTTCTTTCTGTATATGGTTTCTTGTTTTGTGTTTGTATCTGTGTCTTGTGCAATTATGTATCTGGTTTTGCTCATCTTACTTAGTAACCCTCATTTTTTTAATGGCCATGTTAACTACGGCGAGACTTGTAAATAAGATTGAAATCGACATTTAAATATCATAATGTTACTTGCAAAACCCGTATCCATTCATAAACCCGTATCCATATATTACAACAGGAAACTTAGACCTGATTATTTGATTGGTACACATAGTATAATATCTATAACAATATGCTTAATATTTAGTAATTTTAATTTTCCCTTTAATTGGGAGACCAGTTGGGAGAGCAACTGATCTAAGAGTTGAAGTTGAGGCCGGGGTATTTGGGCGTCCCATTAGTATTAAAGATTCCGAAATGCTGCTCAGTGGCATCCCCAAGCTTCTTATTCTCATCAAACGCAGAAAACAAGAACACTAGGCTCGGCCCGGGATTCAGTGGAGTCCCAACCTTGGCATGACTGATCATGTTCCTGTAGTATGTCCCGGCGTTAGACACTGAAGCAGCGCTATCACCCCCGGCGTTACGCACTAAACCATGATCACCCCCGGCTGACGGCCACCCTGTCTCAGAGGTGATAACCTGGGTGTGAGGACCCCTCCCCGAGTTGTTGGGTGGACCCCCCTGGTTGTTGGGTGCATCCCGCTTAGCTAATGCTGCGTACACCGAATCCACCAGCGCATCATAAATATTTTGGTAATGTAGCCCGTTGTTAGGGTCAGTGACCACGGTTCCAGGAGACGTAAACAATGCATAGTCTAGAGAAACAGTTCCTTTATTGTCTATGTAAGTAAAGTAAGGGTAAACATTAAGCATCAAAGGTGAACCATTTTGTTTTAGGAAATTTACTATCGGGTCCATGAAGGGTAAATCGGCAAATTGACCGTTTGAAGGAGGGTAGGTGTTTGTTAATTCGCTCATGCCGATTGCTGTGGTGACCTTAATATGGCTTGTTAAGCTACCGAACGAGTTAAGGGCATTTAGGGTATTTGTCATGGCCGGTCCAACGTATTGTTTTATGTTTTGAGTAACCTCGTTCCCTACCGCGAGGAAGGAAATGCATTCTGCATACGGGACGACATTTTGTTTAACCCATTGGACTGCTGCTGAAGGGTTTTGAGCAAAGTTTTGGATCTGGTCATTTGGGACGTCTAGCAATAGAGTGACGCCTGAATTGCGTATTGCTTGGAGAGTCGCTGGATCCGGATAGTAGATTCTCATCCATCGTATGCCGTTGGATCGATAGAGATTCACCACTTGTTGCGGCGACGGTAAGTTATCTCCACTTTGTCCATAAGTTACTCCGATTTGTGCTTCTGCATTGATTTTTGGTATGTAGTTAGTACAAAGTCTTTAAAAAACTATACTAGTACAAGATTTAAGACAGTCTTAATTTAAGATGAGAAAATGTCAATATTTTATAATTACTATTTAATAATAAAATATTATAATTAAAATTATCACTTTCTAACAATAAGCTGGTGGTAACTTTTTATAAAAGAATGTTCACATTTTATTCATCTTAATTTCAAACGGATGCCACTTGTCTTGAGAATTTACCGCTATGTATATATATATACTCCGAATTAAGTTGCCTCGCTGAAGTGTTAGTCTAGGTAGCACCAAAACGGACACGGACACGGACACGTGATACGGCATCCCATGAAATTTAGGACACGGGACACGCTATTTAAATTTAATAAAAAAACATATTTTATGGTTATAAATAACGTATGATTTTATTTTGTAATGTATTTGATTCTAAATTTAATGTATTTAATACTAAATTTAGGTAACTGAAGGGAAAATTCGACCTTAACTATAACTAATTCTCATTTCTCACCCAAACCAATCTTCTAATCAATCTCTTTTGATAATTTATTCCTCGTCTAAACTATAACATTTTTAGGCGTGTGTTCGACGAGTGTCGGGTGTCCGGGTGTCCGACACGGTGTCGAACACGGGACAGCTAGTTAAGAGGAGTGTCCATGCTACCTAGGTGTTAGTACATGTTTGTTTCACCTAGAATTGTTGTTCTGTAATCTATAATGGCTGACGTTGCTGTCATGGGTACCTTTTCTCATGATTTAATCGCTAAGTTAAGTAAGTACGAGTAATTAAAAAGGTAACGACATTCGTTTCACTAATTAATATGCTTAATTAATACGAAATTAATGTAAAGAATCGACATAACCTGTTGGCACAAGACTAAACAATAGCAATGCCAGAAGTAGTAGTAGTGATAAGGTGCCATTTGCTTTCGAAACCTTACTATTTCCGGTAACCATGCCTAAATTCGGAAAAGGAAAATATTAATAAATATGAAAATATTTGTGAGTATTAAAAATACTTAATTTTATTGTGATAATTCTCTAGCCTTGAAAAATGCATTTATAGACGGATTTTTGGTGACTAATAATAGTGTGTTATTGTCTTATTGAAGTGGAAATTAAGAAACTTCAACTTCGAAGTGTCACATTATATGCGGCAATATACGGCAGTGTAGCGCCATTGACTCTTAGTCGACTCTGGCCTGGTCAATAGTTCTCATTTTTCATTTTTAGGTGTATCAGTCAATAATTAATATTTTTGTTAATAGTAAAACTTTACTTTGCAAAATATTCATGTACAAGTGATAGATTTGTGGTCTAGTATTATTATAGAGTCAAGCACCCGGTTCTCCTACACGGGTAACACAAATACTTGTGAAACGGATCACACACCTTATTAGTGGGTAAAAGTGGTAACTAAAATATCCTGTTTCACCATAAATTTGTGTAAACATAAATATTTGTGACGAATATAAGGATGATATGTTGATTTACCAAATAAAACAAATGTAGATTTTATGTAAAAAAAAAAAAGGCTTATTTTATTAATATATTAAATTAATCATGCAAAAAATTGGAAGTAAATAGCTGAATATTATCAAGGAAAAAAATTGATATTTTTAGGGGGAGAAAGTTCTTCCAGAGAATTAAAGATAGGAATACCCTACACGAAAAAGTCACTACAAAGATTGAGGCACATTTGTACAAAGATTACTCCAACTTGTCAGAAGCAGCCTTTTTAGTGCTACTATGCTAAACAAAATTGCTTGGTATAGTTGATTAATCAAATATTCACTGGACCATTGTCTAAATTCTCTAAAATATATCGTATTTCTTTTGGACTGAAACTGTCTAATTAAATTTAAATTTACTGAAAGAATATATTAAGTCTCTAATTGAAACTAGTATAAATCCCGCGCAAATGCGCGGTTTTTTAGATAGGGATATTAGAGAATGTAACAATTATCCTATTGGTATTTAATAGTGTAAATCCCGCACATAGTATATAGGAGGATTTATTCCAAATTTTATGCCTTCAAATTTTTATATTTCACCTAATTGTATTTTAATATGAGGAAAAAAAAACGTAGTATTTCAAACATTATATAATTATAATTTAGAATTTAATAAAAAAAGTCCTGCTTTAAGAAAAAAAATTATAGTTTAATGGGAAAATTTTATTTCTTTCCTTATATAAGTAGGTGGAGTTTGGAGGAAAATTTTTTGAGAATTTTTATTCTCTTAGAGTCTTAGTAGTAGGGGATGTACTGACCAGACGTGAACTGAAATTGCTGAAATTAAGTAAATATATGGATAACGAAGGCGTAAACATGCAAATACACGAGTCGCCTACACGGCTATCCACATTCATAGCATCATAATGATTGAGATTAAATAAACGACCGATAATTCTATAATCAAGATTTAGGATAATTCTTCCTAATGCTATGATTTTATTGGAAATATACCGTATTCCTCGGCACATGTTTGATCAATTAATTTTTTTTTTTTTTTGGGTGCTAAAGTGGGGCGAATGTCCTCCCGAAGGATAAAACGAAGAGCATTAGGTGGAGAATCTAAGTACGTGACCGAAGTACTGGAATTGATTCTTTGATTTGCGAGCCAATCACTAGCTCTATTTGCTTCTCGGTAGGAATGCTCGAGTCTGACTGTCCAAGAATTAGCGGCTATTAATTCCTTGCATCGCATTACTATAAATTTAAGGCCATTGCTCACCAATTGATCTTCCAAGACAAGCTTGATACACGGCTTATTGTCCATGTGAACGATAAGCTTGGGAATCCTCAACTCGCGTGCCCATTCTAATCCCTTAAGTAAGGCTAGGAGCTCTGCTTTCATGGAGGTGCAAAAACCAAAGGAAAAATAGAATGCATGGTGGAAATTACCCGTTTCATCCCGAAAAATACCGCCACCTCCTGTCATCCCTGGATTTTCCTTTGAAGCGTCATCCGTGTTTAATTGAAGCCACCCATGAGGCGGGGGGAGACAACGAACAAAAATTTCCTTGCTAGCTAAACCAACAGTGGGGACGAAGATGTCGAACTTATCAAACGCGAGCTTCGTCACTTTGAATTGCCTGATAAGGAATTCCCGAGGATTAGTTGGGTTATCATTTGCTCGGCCAAACACAATGTTGTTTCTCCACCGCCATATCCACCAACATGTGATAGTAAAATGAATCGGCCAATCGATGACGGAAATTGCAGCATCATTCCCGGCATTCTTGACTAGCCAATCCGAGTAAGAGACATTATAAAAAGGGGTATGAGAGGAGCGGATACCTAAAAGGCTCCAAATGTGTTTAGAAACAGGGCAAGATCGAAGAAGATGCTCCTCTGTTTCTTCATTGATCTCGCAGCGAGGACAAATTGAATCGTCACTAAGATTTCGACGAACTCAATTCACATTAACCATCAACCTATCATGGGCTGCAAGCCATAAGAACATTTTAACCTTTTGTTGGATGGGAAGGCGCCAAATAATCCTCCAAATGGGCGCTTCAGAATTATTGGTGAGGTCGTGTCCGCGGAGGAAGCCTAAAGCCGACTTGATCGAAAACTTCCTTAAATTGGTACCGTTCCATCACAGTGTATCTTCGAGTTCCGGGTCCGAAATAAGGGATATAGAAGTAATATTTTGTAGATTAATTTGAGGTATATTGTCTGAAAAAAGGTCCCACTTCCAGCCAGTTTGTTCGCTCCACATATCGGCTACAGTTGCTCCGAGTATATCGTCAGGAATGGGAGAGATGGCCACATCCGATACACAAGTCCCATCGACCCAAGGGTGGTCCCAGAAAAGAGTTCGTCTTCCGTTTCCCACCGTTGTGGCAGAGCCCATCACAATATTTTTCGATTGTGAGGTAATACCGGCCCATACATTAGACATGTTTCGCTTAGGTTTGAAAATATCTAGATCACATCGACCATGACAATACTTTGAGCGAATAACACATGTTTGATCAATTAATAATAACGCATACAACGGTCTTAAGAATTAAAGTTGAGGCCGTCGTATTTGGGCTGTCCATTAGGATTAAAGATCCCATAATGCTGCTCAGTAGCATCCCCTTGCTTCTGATTCTCATCAAACATGGAAAATATGTACACTTGGGTGGGACCAGGTTTTCGTGGAGTTCCGTATTTTGCATGATGGGTTATGCCTCTATAGTAGGTTCCGGCCTGACCCAGTGATGCGTTGTCACCTCCGGCAGAAGGCCATCCTGTCTCGGAGGTGATAACCGGGGTGTTGGGCGCACCCGCTTAGCTAAGGCTGAGTACTCGACTAGGGCATCATAAACATTTTGGTATTGTAACCCGTTGTTAGGGTCCGTGACCACGGGTCCAGGAGACGTAAATGATGCATAGTCTTGAGAAACCGTTCCCTTATTTTGTACAGAAGTAATGTACGGGTAAACATTAAGCATCAAAGGCGAACCGTTTTGTTTTAGGAAATTTACGATCGGGTCCATGAAGGGTAAATTGCCAAATTTACTATTTCCGGTAACCATGCCTAAATTCGGAAAAATTATTAATAAGTATGAAAATATTTGTGAGTTTATTAAAAAATACTTCAATTTATTGTGATAATTCTCTAGCTTTGAAAAATGCATTTATAGAGGGATTTTTGGTGACTAATAATGGATTGATTTTCGCTATTTATCCCATCCCTGGGTATGGGAAAGAAGGAAGTTTTTATACGCTGGCATCCTCCACCTCATGGATGGATTTTATTAAATACAGACGGGGCTTTTAAAAGCAACCCAGGACCGGCAGGAAGCGGAGGTATTTTCAGAGACGAGAAGGGTAATTTTATAGATGCTTATTTCTTCTCGAGTGGTTACTGACCATGAGAGCAGAGCTGTTAGCTTTGGTGTCCGGCCTGGAAAGAGCTAAGCTACTACATGTCGATAAGCTCCTAGTGCATATGGACAATTTACCGTGTATTCGACTTGTGACCGAAGAACAACTAGTGAGCAATAACCTTCGTGCTTTGGTCATCAAATGCAAAGCCCTTATATCTGATAGTAGATGGAAAGTTAAAATAAGCCACACCTATAGAGAAGCAAACAAAGCAACGGATTGGCTAGCAAATCAAGGCGTTACTTCATCTCTTGAAGTTAATGTTATCTTATCCTCCAGCGGAGTTACGTTCCAATTTGCGCGAAAATATTCTTGGGGTAACCACTCCCCGTGTAATAGCTATTTAATACCCAGAGTTTGCCCCTCATTTGCACCCAAAAAAAATAAAAATAAAATAAAAATAAACTAATAGTAGTGTGTTATTGTCTTGTTGAAGTAGAAATGTAAGAAACTTCAACTTCAAGTGTCACATTAAATGCGGCAATATGCGGCAGTGTAGCGCCATTGACTCGTACTCGAGTCTGACCCCGGTCAATGATTATCAGTCAATAATTATATTTCTATTAACAATAAACTTTACTTTGCAAAGTACCCAAACACTTGATAGATTTGTGGTCCATCATTATTATTACTCCCTCTCATTCAAACTAAAGGTTACATTTGACTTTTTGATACTATTCAGGATTGTAGAGAATCTTTGTTGTTATTAGTAACTAGGATAGATCTTGCGTGAATGCGCGGTATTTTAGATAGAAACATTAAAGAAAATAATAATAAAAATGATATTTAACTCAATTTGAAATTTAATTGTAAATTTATTTTAATTAATATTTTGTATTAATCGGTGGAAAAGGAAAGTTCATTATAATCCAGATGTAGATATAATATAATGAAAACTCAATAACAGATATGTTATAATAAAAGTCTAATTATAGCCAAATTAATTTAGGCGGAAAAATTCTGAGAACTCTTATTCTTTTAGTATAAGGGAGATGCAAGTTAAAAGAATATTATTCCCTTTTTTAAACGGTATAGAATTATATATTGTTTGAAATTAATTAGTATGGTCCAGTTGTAGATATGATATTATGATACCCATTTATATCTTAAGTCGAAATTAATCAAGATGACCCAGCTGTAGATATGATGTTATGAAGCCCATTTATAGCCTAATTCATTTAGGCGGGAAAACTTAAGAGATCTCTTATTCTTTTAGTTTAAGGGGGGATGGTTAATAGAAGATCGGATTATAAACGTTGACAATCCGCATTAGTGTTGAAAAATACTTAAGCAGATTAATGATTATAATTACAAAATTTAAGATATGTGTATGTGAAATGTCAAATTTTAATATACTATAAGTAAAAAATATGGCAACAACTAATTATAGTTAGAATATAATTTGGCATATTGTTTTATTTAAGGTGAAAGATTTTTTATGCTACATAATTTTCTATAGATTATTTCTATATAATAGCCAAATATAGAATTTCTTATTCCTTAGTAAAATATTTGAGCGGGAAAAAGTTTAGAATTCCTTATTCTTTTAGTTTAATGGGGATGTATAAGAGAAAACATAGTCATGCGAGATCTTGTTTAATTCATCGTCATGAATGCTATAAGAATATCAAGTTTTTATAATTTTTTATAATGTGTAACTAAAGATATTTACGTTGCAAAACGCGCCTTGGCAAGCGTAATAAATTCAAATGTAATCTTTGGTTTGGATGGGAGGGAGTAAGACGTTTTCTCTTATATTTCCTTGGTTTTATTGTCGAATTTTTTCAATTTAAAGTATAGATAAGCATATTAGAGAGTCAAGCACTCGGTTCCATAAATACTATCATACAACCAGTTGTATAATAACATTGTACAACCTCCTCACAATTGTTGAGCTCTTACACAAAGTTGTTGAGCTATTTTACAAGTTATTGAGGTATTTTGCGAAGTTATTGAGCTTAATAATTATTCTGTTAAACTCAATAACTTTGTACCATAGCTCGATAAGTTTGTTAATATAGCTCAACAACTTTATAACAACGCTCAGTTAAATTGACCAAGTTGTATATACAACCAGTTGTATTAACTGACTCGGTTCTCCTCTACAGGTAACACATACTTTTTAAACGGATCACATAGACACACACTTTATTAGTGGGTTAAAATGGTTATTAAAATATTCTGTATTACGATAAAATTGTGTAATATCGCCTTATATAAATATTCCTTCTTATTCACTAAGTTTTTTCACATTACTTTTTAGGTAGAATTTAGTGGTAGGGTAATATGTGGATGTAAATGAAACTATGGAAGAGAATGTGGGATTATTATCACAAAAAATAGACTAATAAGGAAAGTGGAAGTTCTTTGTGAATTTGTCGTTTTAGGAATAAGGAATTGTGAAAGATTTTAGAGAATATGATGGAGTATTTGTTAGAAGTACTACCTGGTTCCTCATTCAACTCCACTCTACCAATTTCATTTTTGTACGCTATTCATGATTGAGTATTCTTTTTTTCTTTTTTTTTCTTTTTTTAAAAAAAATGATTTGAGTATTCAATTTTAATTTTCTCTCGATACGTAACTGAAAAAATATTCACGTGCGATCTTGTTTGATTCCTTTTTAGGAGTACATTAATATATATTATATCTTTTATAATTTTTGCAAATACATAGCTAACGATATTTAGCGCGTAAAACACGTGTTAGCAAACGTGAAAAGGAAAAGTGGTAGAGTAGAGTTGAATGGAGGAAGTATTAAATAGTGACATTTTTTTCGTCTTGAATGAGAAATTGTATACCAAGTATTATCAGTAGGTCTCTCTCGTGACAATCACAATTTGCGACGAGCCAAATGTGACCACTTTATGATAAAATGTAACCATACATAAAAATGGATACTATTACAAAATGGTCACATCTCTCAAAAAATGATCACATTTAGCCCGTCGTAAACTTGTGACGAAATAGTACCCGTCAGACGAGAATTAGCGAAGTATTATTGGTAATTGAAGATAGGGATGCCCTACAAGAAGAAGTCAGTAAGTGACTACATAGATTGTGGCCCATTTGTACGTAAATTACTACTCCAACTTGCCAGAAGAAGCCGTTTAGTGCTATGCTAAACAAACTGCTTGATAGTTGATTAATCAATATTACTGTATTTTTTTCGGACTGAAACTTCCTGAATAGAGTTGAACAATACTGAACTGAGGTTAGTTGAAGTAGCTGAAATTAAGTAAGAAAGAATAACGAGAGCCTAAACATGCAAATATATGAGTTTGGAATAACATGACTGGTAACTTATATTCGAACAAAATTTGATAAAACTGAAATATGCTTAGTATTTAATAATAATTATGCCCTTTAGTTGGAAGAGCAACCGATCTAAGAGTTGAAGTTGAGGCCGGGATATTTAGGCGTCCCATCAACATTAAAGATTCCGAAATGCTGTTCAATGACATCCCCCGGCTTCTGATTCTCGTCAAATGCGGAAAACAAGAACACTAGGCTCGGCACGGGATTCAGTGGAGTCCCAACCTTGGCATGACTGATCATGTTCCTGTAGTATGTCCCGGCGTTAGACACTGAAGCGCCATCACCCCCGTCGTTACGCACTAAACCATGATCATGCCCAGCTGACGGCCACCCTGTCTCAGAGGTGATAACCTGGGTGTGAGGTGGACCCCCATGGTTGTTGGGTGGACCCCTCTGGTTGTTGGGTGCATCCAGCTTAGCTAATGCTGCGTACACCGAATCCACCAGCGCATCATAAACATTTTGGTAAGGTAGCCCGTTACGGTCAATGAACGCGGTTCCAGGAGACGTAAACAATGCATAGTCTAGATGAACATCTTTACTGTTTATGTAAGCAAAGTAAGGGTAAACATTAAGCATCAAAGGCAAACCATTTTGTTTTAGGAAATTTACTATCGGGTCCATGAAGGGTAAATCCCCAAATTCACCGGCTGAGGGCGGGTACGCGTTTATAACTTCACTCGTACCTATTGCTGTGGTGACCTTAATATGGCTTGTTAAGCTACCGAACGAGTTAAGGGCATTTAAGGCATTAGACAAGGCCGGTCCTACAAATTGTTTTAATTGTTGAGGAAGCTCGTTTCCTACCGCGAGGTAGGAAATGGAGGACGCATATGGCGCGACATTTTGTTGAACCCATTGGCCTGCCAATGACGGGTTTTGGGCAAAATTTTGGACCTGGTCATTTGGGACATCTAGTAATAGTTGTATCCCGGAACCATGTACCGCTTGGAGCATTGCTGGATCTGGATAATAGATTCTCATGAATCGTATTCCGTTGGATTTGTAAATATTCACCACTTGTTGCGGTGAAGGTAAATTGTTTCCGGAATTCCCATATGTTACTCCAATTTGTGCTTCTGTATTAAATTGTCGAGAAATTAGTACGACTGTACGAGTACAAAGTTATGACTTACATGATCAAGTGTAGTTGTTTTTACCTTTATTAAAAAATACTACTTCTTACAATATTGAATAAAAAAATGTAAATAAATGATTGAGATGATGAGAATTATATTTACCTGTTATGCCTAAGGTGAAAAACAACAAATATCACTAGTAATATCGTAACCATGGCTAAATATTGATGTTTATTTGTAATATTAATGTGGTACTATATATTTTGTGAGCTTATTTTATAAAATTTGAGTTATTTGATAATTCTCACAGTATAACTAAGCAACCCTTTATATAGAGACAAATAAGGATGTTATAAGGGCAAGAAAGTTCAACTATATGACATTAATAACTCATTAAATATTTTTTTTTAGGGAAACCCGAAGACATTACTATAATAATGGAATATCAAAAAGTACAGCATTGTTCGTAGAAGAAGGTAAAACTTCCATCAAAATAATCTACCAATATCAATGTGTCATTAAATACTAATTACATGAATTGGATTGTATGCATGTTATCCTTTTAGGAAAATGAGATGGCGTCACCGGATGGTACCCAAATTAGACGTCACCGGGTATATTAAAGTAAACACAAAATCTCATTGAAGACGGTACGTATCCGTTACCATTTCCTCTCACAAATGACCCAAATAGAGGAGAGATGGAAGCACATGGGAGTGCCCCCACCTTGTCCCCCTATCCGTTTTGTGAGTGACATTACCCGTCACTTGCTCCGACCCGTCTTCAGCAAGACTTGTTGTATAGTAAATTATATAGCTATTTTCATTTCCCACCTACAAGATTTAAATTTCAAACTAATTTGTAAAAAAGGGTAGTTTAGATACTTAAAACTACATAACTAATTATTGTTAATAGTAAATAAGTAAAAAACAATATTGATAATGTCATTTGTTAATAGTACACAAAATAAATGTCTGTAAGTGAAAAACACTTCTTTTTTAAACGATTATATTCATTTTATGAACTTAAAATGGGTTATAAGATAAACACAAAATCTCATTTCCTCTCACAAAATACCCATGAGAGGTAAGTGGGGAAATACATGGAGTGCCCCACCTTGTCCCCTTTCCCTTTTTGTGAGAGCGTCGCGTCAGTTATACAAGTCACTACGAGTACTCAATTACGCAAAAATTAATATGCTTAATTAATACGAAATTAATGTAAAGAATCGACATAACCTGTTGGCACAAGACTAAACAATAGCAATGCCAGAAGTAGTAGTAGTGATAAGGGGCCATTTGCTTTCGAAACCTTACTATTTCCGGTAACCATGCCTAAATTCGGGAAAAAATTATTATTAATTATGAAAATATTTGTGTGTTTATTACGAAATACTTAAATTTATTGTGATAATTCTCTAGCCTTGAAAAATGCATTTATAGAGGGATTTTTGGTGACTGATAATTATAGTGTGTTATTTTTATTTTTTTTTGAAGTGGAAATGTAAGAAACTTCCAACTTCCAAGTGTCACATTATATGCGGCTGTATGCGGCAGTGTAGCGCCATTGACTCTTAGTTGACTTGACCCCGGTCAATAGTTATTATTTTTTATTTTCACAAATTCTTATTTCAGACCGCTATATTCGTCTGAAATGGTCAGACGGATACCATTTTCTCTCACAAAAAACCCATTTAGGGTGTGAGTGGGAAAGCACATGGGGGTGTCCCACCATCCATGTGCTTCTCACTTGTGAGAGGTCTTAATGCGGTCTGAAATCAGGCGGTTTTAAGCAAGACAGACTGTTTTATTTTTAGGTGTATCAGTCATAATTAATATTTCTATTAATAGTATTCGTGTACAAGTGATAGATCACAAATACTATACTACAACCAGTTGTATAGTTGAATTGTACAACCGCCTCAAAGTTGTTGAACTCTTACACAAAATTGTTGAACTGTTTTACAAGTTATTGAGCTATTTTACGAAATTATTGAGCTTAATGATTATTCTGTTAAGCTCAATAACTTTGGACTATAACTCGATAATTTTGTTAATAAAACTCGACAACTTTATAATAAAGCTCAGTTATATTAAATAGGTTGTATACACAACCAGTTGTATAATACATTAACTGTAGATCACAAATACAGTTGTGATCTATTAGAGAGTCAAGCACCCGGTTCTCCTACACCGGTAACACAAATACTTGTGAAACGGATCGCACACCTTATTAATGGGTAAAAGTGATTACTAAAATATCCTGTTTCACCATAAATTTGTGTAAACATAAATATTTGTGACGAATATAAGGATGATATGTTGATTTACCAAATAAAACAAATGTAGATTTTATGTAAAAAAAAAGGCTTATTTTATTAATATATCAAATTAATTATGCGAAAAATTGGATGTAAATAGCTGAATATTATCAAGGAAAAAAATTGATATTTTTAAGGGGAGAAAGTTCTTCCAGAGAACTACAGTCCACACTTGTATAGTAGTTGTATTGGTATAGTATAGCTTAATGAGAAACGCAAATTGTTGTTTTAGAGGGCAATTTTTCGTATGAAGCTACAGACGAACATGTGTGAGTATTTTATGGTTAAATGTAACCACAATAGTACCGTTAATGTTATAGTTTATGATAACTTATTTTTCAATAGTGGTTACATTTGATTGAAAAATGATTACAAAATCACGTCTTGTTGCATCAGACCAAAATAGCTCGACTGAAGCAAAACTAGCTGAATCGAAGATATTTTAGTATTATATCAGATTAATTAGTTAGTAGTCATGGAGGACTATATTATACTATAAGTCCATGGAAAAATGTTGCATCCCTACCAAAGATTAGTGAGTTTCGACCGTTTTACAATTTGTCTATTTTATGATAAATTGTAAATATTTTCTGATAACAAGATACCACCAGTTTATTATTAGAAATCGACAATTTTAATTGAATATTTTTTATTATTAAATAGTCACTGTGATTATAAAATATTGACTTTAATTCGTTTTGAAATTTAGACCATCTGAAATTGAGAAATTGTATACCAATTACCAAGTATTAATGGTGGTAATTAAAGATAGGGATACCCTACAAGAAGAAGTCATTACAAAGTTTGTGGCCCATTTGTACAAAGATTACTCCAACTTGCCAGAAGCAGCCTTTTTAGTGCTACTATGCTAAACAAAATGGCTTGGTATAGTTGATTAATCAAATATTCACTGGACCATTGTCTAAATTCTCTAAAATATATCTTTTTTTTTTTTACTGAAACTGTCTGAATAAATTTAAACTTACTGAAAGAATTTATTAAGCCTCTAATTGAAATGTACTGAATAGACGTGAACTGAAGTAGCTGAAATTAAGTAAATATGGATAACGAAGGCCTAAACATGCAAATACACGAGTCGCCTACATGGTTATCCACATTCATAGCATCATAATGATCGAGATTAAATAAACACCGATAATTCTATAATCAAGATTTAGGATAATTCTTCCTAATGCTATGATTTTATTGGAAATATACCTTATTCCTCGGCACATGTTTATCAATTAATAATACACAAAATTTCATTATAAACGGCACATATTTATCTATAACTAAAGACATGTCAAATACAATACTACTTTTTTAATAGGACAAACAACAAGTGGGGTGGTGGGGGCAAAAAATATCACCACTTTCAAGCTATTTGACCCGTCTTTAGTTATAGCAAGACTAGCTGTTAGTAATAACGCATACGTACAGTCTTAAGAATTAAAGTTGAGGCCGTCGTATTTGGGCTGTTCATTAGGATTAAAGATCGCATAATGCTGCTTAGTGGCACTTGTATATTATGAGAGGGGCATTATCCATCTTCAACTTATGACGGATGTCGAATAGTGCCGTCTTCGATTAGAATTTGTGAATAATAATAGAGGAGCTTATTATGAGAGGGGCATTATTCATCTTCAACTTCTCACAATTTAAATAGTACGGAGTAGTAGTACGTAATCTTTTGCATGGCTCTCCGAATTCCCTTTGGTAGGGATCACTCTACACAAAATCTCATTATAGACGGCACATATCCGTCTATATCTAAAGACGGGTCAAATACAATATCACATCCCTAATTGGACAAACAACAAGTGGGTGGTGAGGGCCAAAAATGTCATCACCTTCAAGCTATTTGACCCGTCTTTAGTTATAGACGGATATATCCGTCTATAGCAAGACTAGCTGATCACTCTATTGTAGTTGCACAAAGTGACAGCAGCCTCTAGACCCTACAGAGTGTAAATAAAGACTAGACGAGCAATAGCCAATAGGTGACAAATTATTGACGATGCTCAAATCAAAATAAATCAATTATTAGTCTTACGTAAGAGGTGTTGCGTCAGTTATACAAGTCACTACGAGTACTTAATTACACAAAAATTGATATAAAAATGATACTTTACTATATATATTCGAGTAACATTCTCATATATAATTTATAAACGATCCGAATTTACTAAATATGTATTTCCCTAGATTATACGTGGTATTATAAAGCAGAGGAATATTAGAGACTACTCGGTCCCTTTGTCGATATCTTTCGTTAACTTCTTCTATTCATTGCAAGAGATATTTTAATTCTTTACTAAAAATAAATAAATGAGTGAGACGGGCCCGGGGACATAAATATGTTTTGGTATCACAAACCGTTGTTCCAATCCGTGATTACCGTGCCGGGGGACGTAAATAATGCATAGTTTAGGCCAACGTCTTTTTTATCATATATGTAGGAAAATTACGGGTAAAAAATGACCGTTAAGGGTGAACCATAATATTTTAGAAAATAAAATAGGGTCATCCATGAAGGGTAAATCGGTAAATTCACCTACTGAGGGTGGGTAAGAGTTTTTAATTAGGTTCATGCCGATTGTTGTGGTGACCTTAATTTGGTCATGAGCTAAGCTGTTCATATTGTTTAGGGCATTTTGGACATTCCACCTAGCGGGTATGGTCCAACATATTGTCGAATCCACTGGGGCACTTCGTTCCCTACCCCGATGTAGCGAATGACAGAAGCGTATGGGGCTATATTCTGTTGAACCCATCGAATAGCCACATATGGGTCTTGGGCTAAGTGGTGGGTACTATATTTAGACTTGTACTCAGGCCGGGTTAGGGCCGAGCCGTGCTGGCCAGGGACGGGCCAGGCTCTCCTGGTTAGACCCAAGCCAGGCCAGGGGAAAAGTCGTGCTTGGCCGGGGGAGGGTCGGGTTGGGATATGCTTGACCCGGGCTAGGGTCCAAGACAGGCTAAAGGCGGGCCGAGCTGGCGGACCTTATCAATTTATTTTTTTATTATTATTTTCTCTAAAACGGCGGGCCATGCCAGATCGGGCCAAGTTGCATAAAAATAACGGGCCAAAGCAAGTCGGGTCGGGCCGTGTCGGACCGGGTCAACCCGTGTTGATGGCCAGCTCTAAGTATATTACAATAACAGGAAACATAGACCTGATTATTTATTTGATTGATACAGTTAATATAATATCTATAACAATATGCTTAGTATTTAGTAATTTTGCCCTTTAGTTGAAGTTGAGGTCGTGGTATTTGGGCGTCCCATTAGTATTAAAGATTCCGAAATGCTTCTCAATGGCATCCCCATGCTTCTGATTCTCATCAAATGCGGAAAACAAGAACACTAGGCTCGACCTGGGCTTCAATGGAGTCCCATTAATTCTTGGCATGACCGATCATGTTCCTGTAGTAGCTCCCAGCTTGAGGCACTGATCCGCCGCTATCACCCCCGGCTGACGGCCATCCCGTCCCAGATACAATAACCCAGGTGATGATAGGTAAAGTAAGGGTAAACATTAAGCATCAAAGGTGAACCATTTTGTTTTAAGAAATTTACTATAGGGTTCATGAAGGGTAAATCGGTAAATTGACCGTTTGAAGGAGGGTAGGTAGTGTTTGTTACTTCGCTCATGCCGATTGCTGTAGTGACCTTAATATGGCTTGCTAGACTATTGAAGGACTTAAGGGCATTATGGGTATTTGTCATGGCCGGTCCGACATATTGTTTTGTGTTTTGAGGAACCTCGTTCCCTACCGCGAGGTAGTAAATGCATTTTGCATACGGGGCGACATTTTGTTGAACCCATTTTACTGCTAGTGATTGGTTTTGAGCGAAGTTTTGGATCTGGTTATTTGAGACGTCTAATAATAACTTGATGCCTGAACCACATATTGCTTTGAGAGTCGCTGGATCTGGAGAGTAGATTCTCATCCATCGTATGTCGTTGGATCGGTAGAGACTCACCACATGTTGCGGTGACGGTAAGTTGTTTCCTTTTTTTGTCCATAAGTTACTCCAATTTGTGCTTCTGCATGGCACAAATAAATAAATTAATTAATTAAATGCTAGCTAACAATATAACGTCACCGGGTGGTTTCAAAACTCAGTACCACAATCTTATACTCCCTTATATAAGGTACTGAGACTCGATATCATCCATCCGATAACATGCACTATCTTGTTTTTCTTATTTCTAGCAGTTAGTACCTGTGACTTGTAGGCTAAACAATCACAACACCATAAATACCGATAATGTGACATATCCCTTTGGAACGTTAGCCATTGCTAATAATAGTATGAAATTACGAGTTGTATTTTATATTTTATATTTGATAATTTATGGTAATTTGAAAGCTTATCGAACGGTCCTTTATATAGAGATGGCAACAAATTACACTAAATGTAGTGGGAATTACTAATATTATCATGCGAGAAATAATTACTAAGTGTTATTTTGGGCTAGAAATTTGTATTTTCCACAACAAAGTTTGATAATGTTCCATTACTACTTGTCTGCCATATTATTATTCCACTAATAAATAATCACTAATTGTACTAGGATTTTTCTAACGTGTGTCCTAAGAACACATATTAATAATCTATATGTGAAAATAATAACAAAAGATAATCTCACGATATATCTAACAATAAACTCATTTTTACCTTAATTACTGAGATTATCTTGTTTATATTTCCACATATAAGTTATTAATGTGTGTCCTTAGGATACACGTTAGAAAAACCCATTATACTGTATCTAATTAAGCATACTACATTGCCACTAAATAGAACATAAACTCACGTATAAATTATGCGTTATTTGTATATTAGGTTAATTTTCATAAGCAATATATCCCCTTACTACTAAGATGACGTTTCTTATGCGTTATTTGTATATTAGGGTTTTTTTTATCAAAAAAAAATATATATATATCCCCTTACTACTAAGAAAACAAAAATTCTTTTAATTTTTCCGCCTAAATAAAATTACCTCTTAAAAATAAGAATAATGAAATTAACAACATTAAACACGGGAGTAGTGAAAGAAAAAATAATGACGGCGGGAGTAATTAAAGTATTAACAGCAGTGACAACAAATGTAATAAAAGTAACAATAGGAACAATGGTGAAATTATGAAAAATTAACTAATAATTCGATTTAAAGAAAATATTTTTTTTATTTAAATATACGAATTTGATAAAATTAACGGGAAAATGGCGGGAATAGTCAAAGAAACTATAGAAACCGAAGAGTATTAAACGTGATAATATTAACAGAGTGTTGGTGATTTAAGAGTAATTACCGGTACATTTAGCGTAATTAAGATTGGTTCGTAGATGGTTAATTTCTAAATAATATAATGTGAGTTCGGGAAGTACGGAGTGTACACTCACATAATTATTTACGGAATTACGGTATAGTTTTCGGTTCGAATAACTATGACGGAGGTTGGTAGTAATTAAATTACTCGGGTTTTAATTAATTGAAACCGGAATTTCTGAAGAGTTGTGACTCTTCAGAAATACATCTCCCTATACACTCCTTTGTCATTATAAATAGACAAAGGGATGAGAAGGAAAAGTTACAGTGAAACAAAATCTTCTACTGCATCAAGGAACATATAACATTCTACAACAAAATACTTCTATATTATATCTCTGTATTCTGTGCCGAATACAGAGGGCAACCGTCTTATCTCAATAGAAAATTCGATACAACCCAGGCACTAAAGTAAGGGTCGAATTGTTCTATTAGGAAAGCATAGCGATTCGGTGCGGTTTTCATTATTGTCTTTTCAGTTCGTGTACAATTTCCTAACAATCTAATAGAACAATTTTGAAATATGTCAAGATGGTGAATGCTAAGGAAATGACAATGAATGATTCTTAAGAGTATTTTCGATTTGTGATATTGATCTATCAATCGGCATAGGAGAGTAGTGTGAGATGGTGTAAAAATCTGGAATTTGGTATAATCTGGTTTGCAAGGATTTTGTAAAATTGGATTGAGTTTAATTATGTGGTTTTATTCACATGGCCATATTGGTGCATTATCCATGCCTTTAATTTTTTATGATGATGGGATCAAGTTGTATGTTTGGTCGCTACTCGCAAGTATTTGATGATTTTGCAAAAGCGGTTGACGGCTAAACAATTTATGAGACTTTATCCAGATAAGTTGTCTGTTGTTTTAAGCACATGTAAATTTCTTGGTGAACTTAAATTTGTCCATGATGGTTTTTTGGCATTCAGTAACAATTTCTCTTGTTGATAACATACGAGGGTTCTTGTATGATTATTGTGCATATTTGATCACATATTTATGCTTATCAACATGGGTTAAATTAGTGAAATTAATCAGCACTATAACAAACAATTCATGTTATATTATAGTGTTGATCTTTGAAGTTTATTAACCATGATGATCAGGGACGAAGCTAGGTTAAAATTATGACCGGGGCCGATTTCCACTTTGTCACGTCTATACTCATGTATCATAAACTTCATTATTTTAGCAATTTCGATATATTTAAATTTAAGAAACATACAAGCAATTAATATATATTTTTATGTAACTATTAATTTTTACATTTGTTTTTTCAACAAACTTAATTACTCCATATTTTATATTTAGAGCGTTTTTTATCTATACAATGAAACAAATTCAAAACATAAGGTGAGACTAAAATCGTAGAATAATTACTAATGGTGTAAAATAATCATTGTTTACTAATAAGGACCAATCCCAGTAATAAAAAGGGTTCCATACTTTGTAAGGAAAAAAAAAAAACAAAAAAAGGAAATGCAAAACTGACATTTCCGTGAATCGAACAGGGGACTTCAGAGTAGTAGTCCAGGCTTGCATGAAGTTGTTTACCATTATGCTATTACAGACTATTGATTTTTTTATTACCAATTATTAATTATCCTTCAAAAGGTCACCCGGGCCATGGCCCATTCAGCCATAACCGAGCTTCGTCTCTGATGATGATCCATGTTGACCTTGTTAAGGTGTCATGTTTTAAATTTTATCATAAATTTTTTTTTTTTGCACCACTTCGTAATTTGCAGTTACTAGAGATTTTCAATCTCACAAATGATCATCATTTATGATAATTCTTTGATGTGAAGTACTTGGTTAATTTTAATCCATGCCTTTAATGCTAACATATATACGGAGTATTTGGTATTGCATGGTTATGCATTTAAGTGTAGTATGATGAATTGTACTAATGGCACTTGTTATAATAAAGTGTGTTTATTTTTTGCCTTTTTGTATCCGACGAGGATGTATTAGAGTATTAAAATGGTGTTGTACTGTGTTATTTTGCCTAGTTTACATTAATTAGCATAATATGAAATATCTCATTGTATACTTTAATAATTGTTCTTATGTTAATGTATTCTTGATCATATTAATTTGTTTAATATGATGAGCCAATAACATTGGGGATACCATGGTGACGTTTTCCCCAAATTGTTAAATCATGGAAGATGATTTGTGGTTATACATGTGTTATGAGGACTGAGTTTTAATGTACATGGTTGATGTCTTTGTTAACTTGCCTCTGTTGATAAAAATGATGATCACAATTATTGTTATTGTTAGTCTACGTAATGACTATATACGCTTTTTAAACATGTTACGAATTGTCTTGGATGCAAAATTTATATCTTGGGTTATTAGACAATTATTTTAGACATTGAGCATGTTTAATGAGTGGTTTAAATCTTAATATGGTGTAATATTAAGTGGTTGTCTTTTTATGTCTATTTATTATATGACATGGTTAAGAGATAATCTCTTTGTTTATTTTGCAATTCATATGGTGTTACACAATAGTTAAGTATTATTGATTTTATGAATTGTGTGTGTACTACAACAATAGTGGATGTATTATTGTGTGTATGGAGTAGGTATGAATAACTCTAATGACTGGCCTCCTTGGTATGATACATGGGAATGCATGCGGGTTGAGCGGTATCATATGTTTTGTTGCATAGCATAGTGTATTGGTTTTGGGTGGTGTCAAGCCTTGATTCTTGGTGACTTGATATACTCTAGGTTGGTCAAAGGAGTGGTTGAGAATCACCCATGAAAAACGACATAATTTATGTCAATCTTTTTCGGTTCATTATTGTTGTTAGTCCTTGTTATTTATTTAGGACAAGTTTAATGAGATGAATATTAGTGTCAATTTTGATCAAGAGTTGTTAATTAATCATGTAATATATCATATTGAGTATGTTTGTTTGATCAATTGTTCTAGAAATGATCACGGTTTTTGTTGCGGTTAATATGCAATAATTTTATGCTTACATGGATATTAGAGTGATTAATGTTTTATTTGTGATGTTTGATCATCAAATGTTTTTATAATCATGTTAAAATTGATTATGAATTATAATGTTCTTTGACTATGTTGTAGTCGAGTGACGTCTTTATTTTGATGGCCGGTAATATATTCATATGAATGTCTGTTTTGTTTTCACTATGCTTGTTTTCAAGTAATTACACTAGTACTGTTTCAGTCATTTTATTATATGGTATCATATAATGATTAAAATGAGTCATGTGGAGTCGGATGAATATATTATGTAAGCTCTCTTGAATGTATGCAATACACGGAAATATGGATATCGAGCGGTAACATATGGGTACACATATGTAGTTTGATATAAATCAAATATTGGTGTATTGGTTATTTTAGAGCGGTACTAAGGGTCGGTATTTGATTCTTCGGGTAGCTTGGTTTGTTCAAAAAGAGGTTAAAAACTCACTCTTGTAATGTCATAAATGTTCAAGTTGATAAATCTCACATTATGTATTAATGTGAGAGAAACTTGTAATAGAATATTTATGGATAATGTTGTTTTGATCAAAGGAGTTTTGATTATTTATTTAATAGTGTAGTATTATGATGTTTTTTATCAATGAATATTTGATCAGTTATTTAATAATGTTTTTAGTGTGCTAACTGTTTTGTAATGATTGTTTAACATGTTAATGTCATCGTGTTCTTCTATGAAGGACATGGGGGAGGTAATATGATCCTTAGTATTAGGATCAAAGGGTGAGAGTATGATTATTATTCTCAGTTAATATTCCCTGCCAAGGGTTGAGTATGACGGTTTGATCTAACAATAAAAGTGAATTGAAATCATGACTCGGGTTTCACAAGGGCTTAATTATTGCGGTTTGACAAGTTGAGTAAATATACTAGTATAGCTAGTACTCATCTTTGGCAAAGAATTAAGCAAGTGTGACAATGTATAAAGTAAACCATGAATTATGGTTTGTCCTATGTCATTTTTCCTTCGGTTTTAGAGGGATAGTATTTTGCAAATTAAAATAACAAATGTAGAAGGTGATTTTCTACTAGTGGTAGTGTATTTTACTTGGGAAAGTACCATGAGTATATGGATTTCCAAGATCGAATTTGCGTTATGAGTTTGACATTGGAGTTGGTATGCGTAGTGTTAGCATAGCCGATTAAGGCTAAGTAGCTAAGGAAACTAATTAATCTACGGTATTACTTAAAAGTATTAGACTAATTTCATCCATGTTTTTTTGATAGTAAATAACGGTGCACCGGGGTGTTTGCTATAACACGGTTTATGGACTATTGTAAATGGGGATGATCTTGGTTGTCTTTTGTGAGATCTCAGGTTTAGTTGATCACTTTGCATAAAGGGTCAATTAGGGACTTGGTTATCAAGTCGGTTGACGGGATGGGTCTAAAACTCGTATAAGATCCTTGGCGATAGGATACCCAATTCCCCTCTAATACAACGTTAGAGGCTGAATTCAATGTGGAAGGCCTATTGTTAAGAGATTGAAGCACACAATAATTTATATCCCGAGGTGTGTGCTTAGACTTGCATGTTGTAAGGTTGATCTTTTGAAAAAGTGTGTTTGCAAGGACATGATGAAAAGAATCAACCTATATGAACATGAAGTACAGCCGCTTCAAGGGAGTATGGGTTTGACTCCCGATATGTTCATGAATAGATATGGGACACTAGGCTTGTAATTAAGTGTCGGTTAATGTAATTTTAGAAGTAAAATAGTTTATGTGTGAGTTATCTTCATGTATTCAAAATGGGTAGAAAGGGTTCAATGCTTAGTCACACCCCGATACTCGAATATTTGAAATGTGTAATTTCACTATGTGAAAATTCAATCTTCGTGACATTTTCATTTATGCATAAATTGGTATGTTTGTTAGGTTATTTAAATTCTTGAATTACGCTTAAATGGGGGAGGAATGTTGGTGATTTAAGAGTAATTACCGGTACATTTAGCGTAATTAAGATTGGTTCGTAGATGGTTAATTTCTAAATAATATAATGTGAGTTCGGGAAGTACGGAGTGTACACTCACATAATTATTTACGGAATTACGGTATAGTTTTCGGTTCGAATAACTATGACGGAGGTTGGTAGTAATTAAATTACTCGGGTTTTAATTAATTGAAACCGGAATTTCTGAAGAGTTGTGACTCTTCAGAAATACATCTCCCTATACACTCCTTTGTCATTATAAATAGACAAAGGGATGAGAAGGAAAAGTTACAGTGAAACAAAATCTTCTACTGCATTAAGGAACATACAACATTCTACAACAAAATACTTCTATATTATATCTCTGTATTCTGTGCCGAATACAGAGGGCAACCGTCTTATCTCAATAGAAAATTCGATACAACCCAGGCACTAAAGTAAGGGTCGAATTGTTCTATTAGGAAAGCATAGCGATTCGGTGCGGTTTTCATTATTGTCTTTTCAGTTCGTGTACAATTTCCTAACACAGAGAATATCGTGAAAGTAATAATATTATAATTTATTGATAAATTTTATATCTCATGATCATAATTTCAAGATATAGCTTGCGCCATTATATTTCATAAAAAATAAAGTTTAAAGGGTGAATAGATGTAGCTCGGACGGAACCGGACACCAAACCAATTATATATAGAAATTACTCGCTTTTTTTTTTTTACATAAAAGTTTAAGAAATTTAAGGGTAGACCTTACTCAGTCCAAGGCCAGGGAAAATCACCACCAGGCACCGGCCTCTTTGAGGATTTAAAATGGTGTTTATAGAGCGCCTACCAACATAGTTATATTTTAACTCAATGAGAATCAAACTCCTGACTTCAAGGTCATGAGGTGAATTCTTTATCATTATTGGAGCCAACCTTATTGATAAATTACTAATAAGATATTTTTTTTTTTTGAAAGAAATTAAAGGATAAATTCATTAATAAATAGTCATACGACATCTACAACATTTGTTAAATTTGACCAAATATAACTCGACTAGAACCAAATAAAATAAAATCTCGTTCAAAGAAAGATCTATAAACTTGAATTGCTCCAAAGTACATCCTCTATCATAGTGCATCTTCACCATATGAGGAACGACCAAGGCGCTCTTATCTATATTTTCAATAGAACTAAAACCTAGAAAAACAAAGACTGAAATAACTCTGAAAATAGAGACGGACAAACGGATGTCACCAAAAGGAAGACTTTTATTGATTAATTTCATAAAGTTTCATGCTAAGAATTGATAAATAAAGCTATTTGAGGGACTTACCATCGGTTTCATAATAAGAAATATTAGAGACTACTCGATCCCTTTGTCTTATCATTTGTTAGCTTCTTTTATTCATTGTAAGAGATATTTAATTCATAGTTAAAAGAAAGCTCTCTTTCCAGACGCCTACTAGAGTAAAGTTTGTTCATTTAAGAACAAATCTTTTTTTGTAATGAGATAAATTTTATTTTTGAGTTTTGTCTTGACAACCCTAATGCTAAGAACCTCCATTACAATTGCTCTAAACAAATGAGTCAGACGAAATGAGTGAGATACTTAATCCTTAGTTAAAAGTAAATTAAACTGAGAAATGTTAGAGACTAAATGTTAAAACGAAAAAGGTCACTAGTACACTACTAAATCAAATCGTAGTCTATTTATATGTAACTGAATGTTATATATACTCTCTTATTTAATTCAGTTTATCGTTGTAAAAATAAAATAAAAAATTAAAAAAAATTAAAAAATTAAAAAATTAGGCAACCAACTAACTGGGTCTTAGCAGCCCATTAGACATTAGTACGATGCACTAATAAATAGAAGAAGACTACTATTCTTGTTGACTTGTAAGTCAAGTATATCAATATCAATAATTGATTGGATGATCAACTCCAACATAAAAATAAAAAATAAAACTATAGTTTTACGGTTTTACCCAAGTTTGACATCTTCTAACAATGTTGTTAATGTTATTTGTTTTAGTACACAAAAATAAATGTCCTGGGTAATAAACAAAAATCCTTGTCTAAAACGATCATATTCATTTTCAAAAACATATGATAGTATGTTCGTTTGTAGCGTTTTCGTATAGAAAAAACAATCTAAATATACTTCGTATATACTAGATTATACGAAATCTAATACGAGTAAAACAGAGGAATATTAGAGACTAGTCTAGTAGTATATTCGTTAACCTTTTCTTTATTATTATTGTAAAAGATTTTTTAATTTTCAATTAAATGTGAATAAATATTAATAAATGAGTGAGATGGAAAGAGTAATTAGAAAAACTTGATTTGTACAGAGTTTATATGAGATTCTTTTAAATTACACACTTCACACAACACACAACACACAACACACTTACAAACGGAAACTAAGGCATGCATGCATGCATGTTTTATGCTTATTACATTGATAATATACGAGTACGTACGTAGTAGATATGGCCTTTAGGGCTCGGCCTTGGGACTTAGCCTAATCGACAATAATTGTACTCGATCCCATTCACTAGATTAATTCATACCATTTGAATAAAATATATTTCTCACGTATATATTCAACTAAAGGTATGAATCCAGTAAATAAAAAGGTGTACTAATTACCGTCTATCTTATAATTAAGATGTGAAACTAATATCGTATTTAGCCTCTCCATTAGGCCCGAAAAGTCCAAAATGTTGTTCAGTAGCGTCCCCTTGCTTCTGATTCTCATCAAACATGGCAAACAAGTAAATATCCATTGGGCCGGGTACAAGAGGCGTACCGTATTTCGCATGGCTTATCACGTTATGGTAATACGTGTGGGCAGCCTTCCATGAACTAGAATCACCGCCGGCTGATGGCCACCCGGTCTCAGTCACAATCACCTTTATGTGATGATAACCCCGTTTAGCTAAGGCTGCGTACACGGAATCCACCATCGCGTCAAATATATTTTGGTACTGTAAACCGTTGTTCCAATCCGTGACGACCGTGCCAGGGGACGTAAATAATGCATAGTCTAGGCCAATGTCTTTTTTATCATATATGTAGGCAAAGTAAGGGTAAACGTTGACCGTTAAGGGTGAATCATTATTATTGAGAAAATCAAGTATCGGGTCAATGAAGGGTAAATCGGTAAATTCACCAGCTGAGGGCGGGTACGAGTTTTTAATTAGGTTCATGCCAATTGTTGTAGTCACCTTAACACGGTCAGCTAAACTGTTGATATTTTTTTTTTTGCAAGAGGGGTATAAATTGTTGACATTGTTAAGGGCATTTTGGATATTCCACATAGCGGGTCCAACATATTGTCGGATCCACTGGGGGACTTCGTTCCCTACAGAGATGTAGTGAACGATAGAACAATAAGGGCAAACGTTTCGTTGAACCCATCGGGTCGCTTGAGACGGGTCTTGGGCTAGGCCTTGGATGTCTTCATTAGGGACGTTTAGGAAGAGTTGTATGCCGGAACCTTTTAGGGCTTGGAGCGTTTGTTGATCCGGCCAGTAGATTCTCATTTTTGTTATACCGTTGTTCCTGAAGAGATTCACTACTTGTTGCGGTGACGGTAAATTGTCACCCAATTTTCCATAAGCTACTCCGATTTGTGCTTCTGCATAGAATCGTCACGACTACAAAGTGAGATCATCGCTTAAATATAAATTTTGTTAGTTATACAATCAACAATAAAAAGGAGTTACCAATATTAATAAAGAGAGATCGTATTTCCCAATTTTTAATAACTAATACGGAGTAATTAGTAAGAGATCGTATTTCCCAATTTTTTGTGATTTTATCCAATTTGAAGTAATGAATATTACACAATGTTTTAGACCTATATTGACATCGTAACTTCATGCATGCATGGATGCATGTTGCCATGTTGCCCGGCCCGCTGCATGCCACAAATAAATCAATATATAATTTGTGTATTGTGATGTCTCGCAACGACTTATACCAATATTAAAAAAGAGAGTTGGTTGTGAGCTGTTACAAGTACTTTTCCGTCACAAATGTTAATTATCTAATGTGGACAATCTACGTTAGTACCTGTGGGTTGTAGGCTAAATAATATTAGCAATACCATAAATATCGATAATGTGACATAACCCTTTCGAACCTTAGTCGCCATTGCTAAATTCATGTAAAATATCAAATTCATGTATATTTTTTTTGTTTGATAAAATTTGGTAATTTGATAGTTTATCAAGCGATCCTTTATATAGAGATGGTGCACTTAATTAGTGACAATTAATAATATAATATAATTAAGAAGTGTTAATTGGGCAAGAAACTTCAACTCCATGAGTTCGAATGTATTTTTTTCCACAATAAAGTTTTGATATTTAATGTTCCATTACTACTTGTCTGCCATATTATTCCACTAAATATATCACTAATTACACTATAAATAATAAATAATAATATTTAATTAAGCAAACCACATTGAAAATAGTGAGTTTTTGTTCTATCTAAGGGCAATGTTGTATATAACAATAACAACATAATTTGGGGTCGGTTAATACAAATTCGGATGATAATTCATGACAGCTGATCCGTTATTATGTTGAGTCTAAGGCTGTGTTAGAATATAAACTCATTTTTTTTTATAAGGATAGGAAACTAGGTCAATCGTAATCGACTCATAACATCCTCGCGGATGAGAGCGGTAATCGAAAGTCAAAAAACTTTCAGATTACCCAAATCATAAAAAATAAAGGGGAGCAAATGGTACAAAATAAAGAATATAAACTCATGTATTAATTTGTTTATTAAGGGTTCTTTAATTTGTTTATTTAGGTTACTCAATTCCCACGAGCAATCTATTAGTAATTATATTTAGGTTAATTTAATCCAAATTCAATTTGAACAAATAGGATCATATGTGTAATATCATCAAATATGAAACTTCTTATTTCTTAAGGACTTGCTTGGAATTGGAGTAATAATTAAGAAAGTAATAAAACTAAAATGAACTAAAAAATGGAGGGAAGGGATGGGGGTTGGAGATAGAAATGGATAAAAATTGGAAAATATAATGTAATAGTCCCTCCATTAAGGGAGTAATTATTACTCCCCTTCCCCCTCAAATAATGCATTACCTCTTTGTGTTGGTAATAATTCCTGTCTCACCTCCTCTTTCCAGCCTCCACAATCACCACTAAGCACCAATCTTCTTCCATTTCTTCTTATTTTAGCTCTCATTAGTCCCTTAATAATTACTCTCATTCTAAACAAGTCCTTAATAATAAAAGTTCCTTATAAAGAACTCCTTGTTTTGTAAATAATGAGTAAGGAGTTCCATATATACGAATAAAATTACCTATTTTAAAACATTAGTGTCCGTCTTAATATTAAAACAGGTTAATATCATCTCATTTAGCATTTAAGACAAATCTTTTTCTTTTCTCTAAAAATTCTGTTTTTGTCTTATTCGTATTATTTTATCCATTAAGATACACACCCAATTAAACAAGAATATGTCTTTTTAGAAACCGATTTCATATAAGGCATCTCTATTGGCCGATTGCTAATGTTATATAGAATAGAGCTGTTCATGGGTCGTCCCGTCCATTAAGGCCCATCCCGCCCTCTAAATAAGTGGGTACGGACAAGGCTTTTTAAGAAAACTATAAAGGCCTGGCCCACTAACCCATCCCAAACCCACTAACCCGCTTGTCCATGGGAAAAAATTAAATGTGAGCCAAGTCCATGTCTGACCCAAGCCCGTATTTGAACATCTATAGTAGAGTAAAAAGTATAGAAGAATTGGGCTTACATCACAATTAAGTAGGTGATGTAATTGGGCTTACATCAACATTGATTGGGTGATGTGAGCAAAAAACCCGGTTCGGTACCAATAGCTTCGTAAATGGATATAATACTGGGCCTGCTAATTCACAACAATGTTATTGGGCTTGGCCTCAACGGTCCTTCACCAACATTTGTTACCAAAAAATAGTAAGTTAAAAATATAAATAATATCTTTATTTTAATAACCTAATATTTTAAATTGATAACTTATATATTTAAATACATTAGTTCTCATTATAAGATATAAAAATTTAGAACTCAGTATATTAATGATTTTATTTGGGTTTTTCATCCACTAGGTCAATCTTATGCTATAGATCGGTCATATAAAAATAATATTTTATATTGATAACTTTATGTTTATCTACACTGGTTTTTAGAATAAGATATCAGGTTTTTTTTAATAAAACTAAGAGTTAAATATATTTATTAAGTATTATATTTGGGTTTTTCATTTTGTAAGCCTTCCAAAATTAGAAAATTGTCTTATAGAAGAGTTAGGCCCTATTCTTTCTCGCTTATTTTCAGTTCAGCTCAACTCTATTTAGTTCAATTCAGCTCAGTTCAGCTCAGCTCTATTCAGTTCAGTTCAGCTCAGCTCCATTCAGTTCAATTCAGTTAAGCTCAGTTCCATTCAGTTCAGTTCAGCTCAGCTCCATTTAGTTCAGCCCAGTTCAGTTCAGCTCTAAAAAGTCAGAAAAAATAGGGCCTTATTGTGTTTGTTTTATAAATTGATAAAGTCCTTAAATTTAAAAAGTTAGTCTATCGCTATGAAATATCTAATTTTAAGTCGGTTAATTGTTGATAGATTAATCCCCCTTTTTAATTTACTCCAAAATCCGCCATTACAATGTCATTTCCTTATTGATAGTAACATTGAAGAATATCTTTGAAAATACATAATTTGGGATATTTTTTTCCACACATTTGCAACACACTTTCTATGTGTTTACGTTGAATCAATGAAAACGAAATAACGATATTAACTAGTAAACGTTAAGTAGATCATTCGTACATAAAATTGTCCAAGTAATATGAAATTTAAAAAGTCAGTCGAATAATTTCATATAATTAGCATTATGCGTTTGTTGTTTAGTTATTGGACATCAAATCGTGCACGCCAATTACTGAAAGAGTAAGTCTTCTGAGAGACGGTCTCACAATAAGTTTATTGAAATACTGTCTATTTTACAACTTTAAGAAAAAATGATACTATAGGTAATAAAATAGTACAATCAACAATAAAAGGGTCACGAAAAACAAATAAATAGATACAAAAGATTGGCCTTTCAATAACTTAGAGAGAGACTGTCTCTCCCAAATTTTGGTGTTACTAAAATGCAGTTTAATCTAATATATAGGGTTATATTTTATGGTGTGAACATGTGGCTTTATGTATGTTTAGTAAGTTAAGCTGTCTTTGTCCCTAGTTTGAACTTCAATTTTGAACTTTAAATGATGATTAAATGATATTTCCTCCGTTTTTAAATGATGTACCCATTTATTAAATATATGAGTGGAGTATTTTAATAAAAATAGGTACATTATATGAGAATGGAGGAACTATAACATTTTTATATACGTGAGCCGAAATTCGGAAGCTAATTTAAAGCATCGATTACTAATACTTCTACATAATAATTTCATACTTCGTCCCAATAGTGGAGTTTAATAATGGTTAAAATTTGTTTAATTCCGACTATGACTTTTGAAACATCGAGTCTGTCACCCTGGTAAAAAGATGGTTGACCTGGTATATGGGAATTAATATATGAACTCGATAATTTTCTATTTTAAGGGTTTACCATTTTAGAAAATATAGTCAAAAGGTTAAAGATGTCTTAATCTAGTCATAAAATCTACATTGTAAATATATATATAAAAAAAAAGTATAGAAAATACTACACTCCAAGTTAACAAATTACAAAGTCCCAAGAAACAATAATAATAATAATATGTCCCATAAAATTATTTTACGTACTTGCTTTTAATATTACGTAAAATAATAAAAATAACCTATATGGAGTATTAGGAAGTGACAAATAGCAATGTTGAGAATTAGAGATGGATAGAAATCCCAAAACGTTAGGTAGTAAGACAAGTCAACTTGCTTAAGACGATAATATCCATTTTAATGATAACATATTACTATTTGCTGATAACAAGACAAACTTTTTCCTATTATCTAGACATCAACTACTCTTATCATATGAATATATGATATCAACCCGTTTCGCCATTAAAACAGATATTATCGTCTTAAACCAAAATTTGTGAACGGTCATTATTGCTCAATTACTATATTAATTTAGTCAAATATTCTAGGGTGATAGTCATGACATGATCTTAATATGATATGATTTCAAAAACACAAATTCTCCCTTATGACGGAGGGTATCCGTCACAAACTTGTGACGGGTACCATATTCTCTCACAAAAAACCCATAGGGGGTGAGAGAAGGAGCACATGGGGTGGGTGCCCACCTTGTCCCCTCTACCCATTTCCACTCACAAAATAACCGTCGCAAGATCCGACCCGTCACAAGAGAGACCTACTGAAAAAAAATGTGTCATGTACTGTATTAGATATTTTTAATTACGTTTGATTAGTGGCGGAGCAAGGCTTTGTCCTTTACTAGACGAAAAACGTTCAGAAAGGACGAGCGTCCCTACAACCATCTTGTCTCCATGCATGCAGTAGACTAATATAACTTCGTATTCTTATTGTACCATTCGTATTACTCAACACATCGGTAAGATTACACAATAAAATAATACTCCATACAAAAGAAAACTCGTATTACGGAGTATTTACATAGATGGAGCAAATTTTATTTTGTGTTCCGTGGCCGGATATAATAGATGATAGTAGAAAACTTTGATTCTTGTTTAATCTGATATTTCGTTTTAACCATTAGACTAAGACATATCTTCGTTCACATCAACCGTTTCATATACGTTGACTTATAATTCTTCTAGTTTTTCAGACATTCGATTAACAACTTGAGTTACATTGTAATTAAGGTGATGAATGATGATGATATCGTGACATACGAAGACAAAAGCGGAAAATAGTAGGCTTAATTGACCATGATATTAGTTATCAAGTACGTACCTCATCTTTTGACAAAAATATTAATATAATATTACAAGGATAAAAAATTAAAAATTAGTCTAAAATGTACGAATTTATTAGGAAGAAATTTTATCTCTCAATCAAATTATCGTTATTTGACTAAAGTACTCAGTTGATGTATACTACTCCGTCGTATATATTTTTATGGGTAATATATTAATGTGGTGATTTTGATACTGACAAGGTTCGAATCCAAATCATAAGTACCACGACTTATTCATTTACCAATTAAACTTGTTGACAAATTAAGAAAAATGTTTATTCATGATATGAGTTTGAACCTATCAGCAAAACATTGCTCCAAAAATAATGTAACTAATTAAACTCCTACTCGTAGTTAATTTAAGTGAAATTAAGTAGAAATAAGCTAAGCCAAATTGAAATTTTAAGAAATCAATTAGATAATGAGATTGTGCCATCAATAGCAATACAGACTCTCGATATCAACCTCTCACATATAACATGCATATAAACTTCCTTGAAATGATAGGTAAATTTAAAGGATAGGGTAATTTTTAGATTCATGTAGTTATCTCTTTTTTGAAGCAAACTGTTTAAAATAAGAAATTTGACTCAAAGTAGTCTAAGGGAATCATGCAATATATGTTACGTGTAGTATATATTTTACTAATCCACTACATACGTTGGATATTAACAACGGAGTCATCGTAGAAAGTTTTATCTTTAGCGGAAAAAGTTGTACTAAGGATAATGATTTGTGAATGCAAGATCGATTAAAATCAAGTCAGTGGTACTCATACAATCATACTATTAAGGCGAAAGTAGCTAATTTATTATGGAAAGTAAAACTTATATGAGACGGTTATAAATCATATTATAACCTACTTTTATATTTGTAAAGTTTATTTAATAACATTATCGAATTAAGTCATATAGATTATTGTCATATAACAATCTTAGGTGTAATCTATTAAAGATTCAAATAGCGGAGCCAATATTATCTTTTATCTAATAGTGATATTTATTTGTTTTAAACTTTTAATATTAGCTTATTTTGTTCGATATTTATCAATTTGTATTCTGTTAATTTTGACGTCTGTCTCAATTACGGTATGTCTTGCCAAATTGTTTTTTATTTAAAAAACGGTGAGTTGGCATAGAAAAAATGGGAACACAAGTTCATAGAATTTTCGTAGCACTTGGAATCTTATTAATTAGCTATCACAAATAAATTAAACTCCTTAAGTCAACGTTTTGTAGTCAACCTACGCCACCTCCACTTGTTTATAATTCCCACACTATCCTTCACATTAAGGGACGTACTACTCCTTATATAAACAAACATATTTCAACAAATCATAATCCATAAATTTACAATAAAGACAAATAATTGTCTGTTAATTAGCTGTTTTTTTCTACTAATTTTCTACTATTTTATTACATTATTTATTATATATCTCTTACGTAATACACCTTAATCAAGTACTTCAAGTTGGAATACATTCTATATATATGATCTATAGGTCTACAAATTACAAGTATCTTAGTTGCTTAGTTCCTTAATTTGGGAGATTCAAAGTGTTTATTAATCTCGATTCTTGATTCGACGTAATTTACTTACTTTCTTAATTACTTATTATCATCAAATTAAACTATGGTGGGTACTCATGATGAAGCTCCTTCTAATGGCCATCATCTTAATGTATGTTTTCTCTTCTTCTCTTGCTTTATTTTCAATTTTCTTATGTTTTTTTTTTCGTGTCGAAAATGTCTTAGTATCTGTTTATGTAAAAAGGGATTACTTGTGTAAGGCTGCATTACACAGATTTTACTACAAAAACTACAAATTACTTACTTTTCAACATATACTCATTTATATTTTTTTAGTCAACATGATAACTTACATGTTTTGTTGATTTTTCATACTCCATTTTTTAGGTTTCGTATTTTGTTATAAGTTCATTAGATATTTCATAATTTTCTTTAAAAAAAATAAAAATTTATGGATGTACTCAACTTTTGTCTTCATGTTCATTACTATAAGCCATGTTATTCGTGAACTAGTACCTTTGTTTAACACATGATCGTGCATTTTTTTTTTAATAATAATCTAATGACTAATTGCTTAAATTTCTTAGTAATCTCCTTATTGAATTGGTACAAAAAATTATCTCAAACTAGGTACTTCCTTCGTTTCAGTCACATTTAATTAAAATATCCGTCATTAAGAATATATTTAAAAGGTAAACAGATGATTGAGACGTATAGAGGATAAACTGAGTACTAACTAATCAAAAGGGGTATCATAGATTCATAGGGGAAGTTATAGTTCACCTTCTTTATTTATTACATATCTTTATCTTATTCATGAGGGAATGATGAAGACCTATGAATGAAATAAAGACGTTAGAGAATTAGCCACGCTATAACATTTTGGTCCACATGCAATATATTTACTTCTTACGGTATTAATTCGAACAATATTGCATAATTTAGGTTTTGCTCTTTTAATGACAAAAGAAAATTATATTTTCACTCCATTTGGTATAAGTTATTTTCATTGTTCGAGAAAGTATTTAATTTACATTGTGAAAGTTAAATTTATAGTGGAAGTATGAAAAATGACGTCCTTTAATTAGTTATCTCAAACGGTTTGAATATTCACCAACTTAATCTTTTATTTCTATATATATATAGGTTTTTTAATTAAGATAAACAATCGTTACCCACATATTTTTTTTTCTTATTAGTCAAGTACAATCTTCATGATCTCTAGCTAGCGACTAGTCGACTACCAGTTCAAGTACCGATTGCCATACGTACCAAGTAAAAATAAATATCTTAAATTTCAACAAAATCGACTTAATTTTCAAATTTATTTGTTATATATTCATTTCTATGATCGATAGATAAATTTAGTCGTTACTTAATAGCGTACTATAGATAAAACCCGTCTTAGTCATTCTTCTAATTGAATTTCCAACTAGTCATCAAAAATTTGCGAAGAATAAGTCAAGGTCAACTAATAAAACGTCACGTTCAAGATATATATACAAATCCTTTTCACATGAATTGAACAAAGAAAATAATATAACGGTCCAAAAATGGACGTTTAAGAACTTAGAATATTCAACCACTCGTACTATAGTGTACACCAATAAAAAGACACCATTTTTTCTTAATTTCTTTTTAAGATGTCTTTATCAAAAATTTCAAATTCACTTTTCTAGCAAAATCTCCAACCTTTTAGGCTTGTAAGTGAAGTTAATCTTACAACCATGCATGTCTATTTGTGCTATTTTAACTTTTTCGAGTTTGTTTTCGTCGGCCATGTAAACTTTTGGTGTCATATTTCTGGTAGAAATTTTATTTCCATACAAATCTGTAGACTTTTTATATTTATTGGAAATTATTTTCAAATTTATGTGTATGTGATGAAGATTATTCATTTGAAAATAAAACAAAATAATTTGAAAGCGGAACTGGTGACCGATACGCAGTGGCGGAGCCAGGATTTGAACTTGGGGGGCGAAAAATTTTAGGGGGGGCGAACGACTAATTTCATAAGGCACTCCAAAAAAATTTCGAAAAATTTAACTAAAAATTTCGAAAATTTCATCCGCCAGGGGGGCGACCGCCCCTGCTAACCCCCCTAGCTCCACCACTGCCGATACGGTTTAATTCGAACGTAGCTTGATACTCGTATGATATAAGTTAAGCAATACAAAAAATTACGGGGGTTATGTTTCATATATAAATTCAAATAATTAGCAATTTCGATATTTCATTTTGGATTCGCTTTCTAGTCGTCTTTGTCTTCGTCACCTCCGCAACCCTACCCATTGGTTAAATATTTTTGTCACCTCCACAACCCTACCCATTGATTAAATACTAGTATAGATCCCGCGCAAATGCGCGGTTTTTCAGATAAGAATATTAGAGAATTTAATAATTATACTCTTGATATTTAACTCCATTTGAAATTTAATTATAAAATTTACTATTAGTAATTTTGTATTAAGAGCTAGAAAATAGATTGTCCAACACTTTTACTCCGTATAAGATTTTCGGTTTTGCTAAGATTATTTTATTAACTCTGTTTTAAGAAAACATTGTTTTTAATTATATCATTCACTCCGTATAAGATTGTCGATTTTGCTAAAATTATTTTATTAACTGGAGGCGTTATTAAACAATTAAAAAAAAAGTAACCAAAATTTAAGTTTTCATATAGTAGGGAGCAAAGACAGATATTAAGTTAAAGTGTAAAAAAATATCATAAGCAAGTTTTTCTTTTTAGAAGTAATAACAATTTATGAATACTCTAAATTTGTAGTACGTTTGTATAAAAAGATAAAATAATAGAATTAATTAGAAAATGTTTCCTAAAAAAAAGTTCTTGGTCATAATGTTTAGTTTTAGAAATAATAATAGTAAAATATTTATATCACGTTGTGCGTATAATTAGTGCGTGCAATTTCATGTATGTAACAAAATAAGAATATCCCGTTAACATGTATATGCAATTTAAAAGAATATTATCCCCTTTTTTAAATGGTATAGAATATATTATATGAAATTAATTAGTATGGCCCAGTTGTAGATATGATGTTATAAAGCCCGCTTATAGCCTAATTCATTTAGGCGGGAAAACTTAAGAGTTCTCTTATTCTTTTAGTTTAAGGGGGATTCCTTAAAAGGATATATCTGATTTTTAGATTAAAACAAGTCAAATAACAGCTAATTTGTATTAACGGTATACATTTTTTTGCTTTTCCTAGATACTTGTATTTTGTTTTGTTTTATTTATCATAGTTAACCTTGTTTTTAAGTTTAACACAAATATATCCGTCATAAATAAGGATTGTCTCGTTTATTAATATGTATGGAAGGTTACGAGGTGATATCATGGGTTGTCTACTTGTCTTACTTGCACATAGAACATTAATGACAAGAGTATCAATAACGTGTTTATATGAGCTAGTTGCGCAAAATTAGATTTTTTTATAGAAATTTTTGGAGAAAAACAATAGAGGTAAACCATGTGAAATGATGTCTATATTATTGACGTTGACTTGAAAGTTGTAGTAATCCACCAATTAGATTTTGCAAAAGACGTGGTGGTGTGTTCAAAGTTGTCATGTACTCATGTGTATTGTATCAATCTTATACGTACCAAATTTGCCCTTTTTAATGCCGGCGTATCATATGCAATGAAATTGCTTTAGTTTTGTGTCAATATAAAATAAGGAATTAGATAAATATTCGTCTTAAGCTTAATACTGATAATGTTATTATTTTAAAAGAAGACTTACCGAATTACTATTGTTAATATAAGGTTGTTAACCACCACTACGTTTCAAGTTGTCACTTAGCTTCCATCTTTTTTTGTGGGGCGTCATTCGTTTTACTTTGAATTTGAGCTAGGTAGAATTACTATGACGGTAAAAGCCTCCCTCCTTAGTCTAAACATTGTTGCACTCTCAGGGTTCGAATCCGAGACATCTGATTAAATGAGTTAAAACATACAATCCCTTTCCAGTTGATCTAATAAGTGTTCATAGGTATTAGGTAATTAAAAGTTCCATCTATAATAATCATACTTTAATTCAGTTTAATTCAGGCAGTTTATGATAAACATGTTTATCATAAACTGCCTGAATTAAAGTAAAAACCTAAATTAATCAAATGAATCCAATTATAATATCATGTTTATTTCAAGTGAATTGTGATTAATTAGTTAACTTTGTTAATATAATCAGACGCAAACAGATGAGGATTTGAAAAGACAAAAAGAAATAGATGATTGGCTACCTATAACATCAGGAAGAAATGCAAAATGGTGGTATTCTGCTTTCCACAATGTCACTGCCATGGTTGGTGCTGGTGTTCTCGGCCTTCCTCTCGCCATGTCTCAACTTGGATGGTAAGTTTCTCGTTATGTCAGATAACCTTTACTATCATATAGGAGTAACACGAATCTATAACATGATAACATTATGTATTATCTGATGATATTGAGTTTCAACGCGCTCTTTCATAAATACAATATAGACCTACAAGAAATATTATTGTATATGTCCACATTGTGCATGCGAGAGGACCAATGTATAAAAATGTAATACGAACTAAGACCTTTGGAATAGATTTTATGTTTTAGTCGATATTATTAGTCGTAAATCATAATTGATGTTTAACCTAACTTGAAAATTAAATCTTATATATCAACAAATACTCACAAGAGTAACGACTGTTTTAAGCAAGACTAACTGTTTTAAATTGTGCAGGGGGCCTGGAGTGGCTATATTGGTACTATCATGGGTTATAACATTGTACACCCTATGGCAAATGGTGGAGATGCACGAAATGGTACCCGGAAAACGGTTTGATAGATACCACGAGCTCGGACAACATGCTTTCGGAGAAAAATTGGGGCTTTGGATTGTGGTTCCGCAACAACTTATCGTAGAAGTGGGTGTAGACATTGTTTATATGGTTACAGGTGGTAAATCGCTACATAAATTTCATGAAATCGTTTGTGCTAACAAAAAGTGTAAGAATGACAACATTAAGTTGACCTACTTCATCATGATTTTCGCCTCCGTTCACTTTGTTCTGTCTCACCTCCCTAATTTCAATTCCATCGCCGGTGTTTCATTGGCCGCTGCTGTTATGTCACTCAGGTACTTACATTTTTCAATACGTATGAGTCGTGTTGGTTCATTTACATACAGAGGCGGAACCAGGAATAAAATGTAACTAGGGCTAAATTGATAGATTTTTAAATCGTATAGGTTAAAAAAAATAAACTTGTGAGTTAACCCCCTTATATTAAAAGAATAAGAAATCTCCCAAATTTTCCCGCCTAAATGAATTTATTATAATTGGGCTTTCATTATATCATATGTGTAATTACGCATTTATTATATCATATCTGTAATTGGACTTTCATTATATTATATCTACAACTGGATTACATTGAACTTTTCCTTTTCCACCGATTAATGCAAAACACTAATAATAATAAATTTTACAATTAAATTTCAAATTGAGTTAAATATCAGTTGTATAATTGTTATTTTCTTTAATATTTCTATATAAAAAATCATGCGCGGATCTATACTAGTTACGTATTAGGATATTAAACCGTTAATTGTATCGAAATATGTGACCTAAGTCATTATGGGACTAATCTTTAATTGATTCTTAATTAAACAGCTACTCGACCATTGCGTGGGCAACGTCACTACACAAGGGTGTGCAACCAGACGTATCGTATGCATTAAAAGGCCACAACGGTGCAACAAAGACCTTGGATTTCTTCAATGCTCTAGGAACCGTGGCATTTGCTTATGCAGGGCACAATGTTGTACTAGAAATTCAAGCTACAATCCCTTCGACTCCAGAGAAGCCGTCTAAGGGACCTATGTGGAAGGGTGTGGTTGTCGCGTATATTGTCGTTGCTCTGTGTTACTTCCCTGTCTCACTTATTGGATACTGGGTCTTTGGCAACAACGTCGAAGATGATATCCTCATCTCCTTGAATAAACCTGCATGGTTGATTGCTATGGCTAACTTGTTCGTCGTTATCCATGTTATTGGAAGCTATCAGGTAATTTTCTTCATCTATGATTTCATTTATTCAGATATGAGCCAGGTCGGTTTTGCTAGGTCTAACAAGGAGTCAAGGACCATGTTGGCTCTTATCCTCCTTTTAAAGTTTAAGACCTGTTCTTTTAGACAGAAATTGTCTGAACTGAACTGAACTGAACTTAATAGAGCTGAACTGAACTGAACTGTAGGTTTAATTTGTGAAGAGAAGAACCGAACTAAACTGAATGAAACTGAACTGAACTTGATTTGTTTTTTTTGTTTTTTTTTTTGTTTTTTCCGTGTTTCAGATATACGCAATGCCCGTATTTGACATGATGGAAACCGTGTTAGTAAAGAAGTTGAAATTCAGGCCTACTTGGATACTCCGATTTATTAGTCGCAATATCTATGTTGGTGAGTATTTTACATGATTTATCGTTTCACCCATGCTATATATACAAATTCCAAAGTAATTAACCAATTTTCTATAATTACACAGCTTTTACAATGTTCATCGGCATCACCTTCCCCTTCTTCGGCGGCCTTCTCGGTTTCTTCGGTGGATTTGCATTTGCCCCTACGACATACTTTGTAAGCTCTATTTTAGAAAAATGCGATGGTATCACCTGGTGGTATTATACCGCCCTTAATTAACATTTTGTTTATCGAAGTTTACTAATAGGGATATTCTCTCGTGTACCCCTCAACTTCTTCATTTTCTATGATATACCCTCTTTTCATGCAAAAAAACTTTGACCGTCAATAACTCTTGGCTACAAGTTCAGAATACGTTAAACTTTTTTTTCAAATTGACTTTCTTTAAAAGGTCTTCCGTTTAAAAAAAAAAAATCACCGACGTTTCAACTCGTAGTCGGGAATTATGGTCGGTCAAAGTTTATTCGTTAAAACATGTTTGACCAACCATAACTACCGGCTACGTGTTTAAAAAGCGGTGATTTTTTTTTTCAAATTGAAGGCCTTGACGAGATAATTGGTTTGAAAAAAAAAATTACTATTTTCTGAACTCGTAACAGAGAATTATTGTCGGTCAAAGTTTTTTTGTGAAAAACGAGGGGTACACCATAGAAAACGAAAAAGTTCAGGGATACACGAGAGAATAACCCTTACTAATATGTTATTTACGTCGCTCGTCATTGCAGCTTCCTTGCATCATGTGGCTTTCAATCTATAAACCCAAAAGATTTGGGCTGTCTTGGACCGCCAATTGGGTATGTCACCATTCACCAACTAATTTCCGATTTTCGACATAAAAATTAAATTTGCTTGATTTAACTAATAACATGTTTGTTATGGGTGAATTTCAGATTTGTATCATACTCGGAGTTCTTATAATGGTGTTATCACCTATCGGAGCACTACGACAAATCATAATCTCCGCAAAAAAATATACATTTTATAGCTAGAAACCCTCTAAATTCGGTTTGAAGACGATGCATCATTCGAAATTTTGAGACATCAGGGATCGGGTTTATTTTGGCATTGTGTGTTTGTTTAAGATTGTGTATGATATTAGTAGTATTTTACAGGATATCCGTGTAAATGTTTGCTTTGTGAATCAAGTTAAAGATTGTTTTACGTATGACCCCAACAATCGACTTATTACAACTCGGAAAGGAAAACAAGTTAGCGTTATCAGGCCAGTACCGTTGTTTTACATGCAACTCAAATCGTCGACTCTGGATGTTGGGCATACATTTTGCTTGTAAAAGTTTTACCAAGTTCCGGTATTTCTTGTACACATTTCAATTACAAATTCTTATCTAAGACGGCCTTATACGAGTAGTTTGTAAAATGAGTTATTTGGTAAATAACTTTGTACTTTTATGTCGGGTTATGATGTTGGTATAAGCGGAACCAGTTTACACAATAATTTTGATAAAACAGTCTTACATGAGAATAACCATTTTTCATTGGCATACTTGCTAATACATGAGATCCTAAACTTGGGCTTTTTTCAGTTTAAATATATTGATTTTATGGACTGTTGGCCCAAATTTATTTATCCATGTGATGGGCTGTGGACCTTTGTATTTAGTGGACCAAAGTCATTGACTGATCCGTGCAATTGTTATAATTAAACCTCTCTTAGGACGGCAATATCCGTCTTAATATAAAAACATGATTATCTGGTCAACAACACCCATTTGGGTAGAATCAGACAAGGGTTTTATTATTCCATATACAGTCAACTCTTGTCTCGACTAAACGACGTGAACCGTTTTAATTTTAAGACGGATATACTTATCTTAGCCAGGAATTTGTAATTAGTATAATGAGTTAATGACAATGACATAAATAACATCTTTTAAACTAAATTTAAGATAAGAAAATACGTTTAAATGAATAAACTCATAAACAATAAAGCTCGTATTATTTAAAACAAATTTCATAAAATTTGTTATAAAAATTGGATTCTACACAGTTGTATTATAACTGATTGTATAATCCATAAATGGCAAACTTAATGCGAATAGCGGAATATACCCATTTTAATAAGAATTCTATAACTCCGTATACTTGTGTTTTGTACACCGATGTTGGTGTTTACTGTTTAGGCACAAGGCAAAGGGTAAAAATAGTACGTGAAAGAAGAATAACGTGGCATGCGGAAAATCGTAGAGGACAGAAAGATGTTAGCTATATTGAAATGGGTCCCCAAAGGCCAAAACCCATGGAATAAGGTTCTATGAACGAAGAGATTAAAAGGGAAAAGTAAACAAGGGTGGGTGCGGTGACGCGGTACCGTAATCACTAACGAATAGTATGAATATAACCGGCAAGTCTCGCTTATAACGGACATAATAATAGTATAATATAACGCCCGTCACAAGCTTATGACAAATTAAGTATTACTTGTACCAAAAAAAAAAAAAAAAAAAGTATTACTGATGTTGGTAGATAAGAGAAAACAGATGGTAATTTTCTAAGCATTTTGTTTTTATTTATGTATTCAACATAATATATTTGATCCGTCACAAGTTTATATATAACGGAAATGTTCGTTACAAATGAAAATTTGTGTAAATATCACACAAACACGGAGCCCCCACGTCTAGTACACATTTACACCCATATGACACTATGACACACTATCTCGTGTAATATATTATAGCAACGTGCACTATTATTTGGCTACCATTGATGCTTGTATAGTTGTGTACTTGTATAGTTGTATGGCCGGCTCTACTTTCATGGTTCTAATTTCTAAGTTGTTGCCGACTTTTTTATGGGACTATGGGAGCGATAACATCAAAGAGGGCCAAACTACCAAATTGGTAAATAAAGTGGAGATAGTTTGCCGGATTGGTAAAAAAAGTATCATTTGAGACAAATTGGTAAAAAAAGTGAAAGTTAATGACAAATTGGCCAAAAGTGCTACATATTGTTTTCATTTTCTTTTCTTCCAACTAAAGTGGACAAAATTACCCTCGTCCACGTAGCAAGTCCAACCCGAAATTTTGAAGTCAAACTCGCCTGACAAAAACTCAACTCGTAACCCAAAGTACGTAGTGATCCAACTCAACCCAAATTTGAGATAAACATTTCTTGCGACGTATTTAACATTTATCATAATTATATACATGACCTGAAAATGATACCAAAATAACTCGTATCTAGACCTAACAAACGGGTTAATCGGCTCGCGTAAGTTCGGGTGCGTTACAGTTTTGGATTAATTCAGGTCGGATCCTTTCGAGTTTCGGGTCTGTTTCGATGTGTTGGTCGGGTCATTTTCGGGTCAAACCGGGCGAATTATTTTGGATCCGGTCATTTTCGGGTCAATGTTCGGGCCGGACGGGTCAATTCGGATGTCACATTGAGGGTTTTAATTTGGGTCGGATCATTTCGAGTTTCGGATCTGTTTCGATATGTTGGTCGGGTCATTTTCCTGTCAAACGGGTCAGATTATTTTGGGTCCGGTCATTTTCGAGTCAATGTTCGGGTCGGACGGGTCAATTCGGGTTTTGAGTCACATAGAGGGTTTTAATTTGGGTCAATTTTGAGTCTCGGGTCATCTTTTTTGGTCTAGTCAATTAGGCAGGGCTGGTTTTACCGGATCTACTCGTATCCGAATGACACATAATCAACCTAATTTGAATAAAGAAATTAACCCGTTCTTAGTCCTCGTAAACTTATAAATTTATAATAATAACTCACTCGAACAAGTTTGAACCCAAATAATTAACCAATCTTGAAACATATATTACATCTGACTAATATGCAAACATAAAATGACTTATTTGTCAGCTTTCGGATTATTAATAATTAAGAGTATGGAAAGGGCAGTTTGGTCATATCAAATTATTAAGGTAGTAAATTAAATATGGTGAAATTTTTATGGTCAATTTGTCACATTCTTGCACTTTTTTTACCAATCCGGCACAAGTTACACTTTTTTTACCAATCTGGCGATTACCTCCCACTCTATTTACCAATTTGGTTGTTTGGCCCATCAAAGAGTAAGGGCCAAGGGGTTATTTGGTTTAAAATATTGAAATAGAATGAAATACTTCGTATAAATTTATACGAAGTATCATGAATGTATGGACGGTCGTTATGTGTTTTTTTCAGCCGAGCTTAACTTAATTCAATGGAAGTAAAGTAAGAGTTAGACCCAATTTTTTCTGGTTTAATGTCAGTCCAACTCAACTCTATTCAGTTTAGTTCAATTTTGTTCAGTTCAGCTTAATTCATTCCATCTCTTTATAAATTAACTCTTACTTCAGCTTTATCCAGTTCAGGTTAGCTTCTATCAGCCGAAAAGAACAGGGCTTAATTTGAATAGAACTGAACTAAGTAGAGTTGTATAGACTGCGCATACATTGCGCGACATTAAATCTAATCTTTGATTATTTGGTAAGTTTCAAAATTATTAGAATCTAGGATTAGGCAGTGGAAATCTAACATGGTTCACTCATTTATAAAGCTTCTAAAATCTAAAATGAAATTAAAACATTAGTAGTATTAGTGTATTAAGATGCAAGTGACCTAAAAGAAGTCAAATAAAGGTGTGGTTGTCTGGGTTTGACCCTGACAAAGTTAAGTTCTAAAGTTTGTTTTCGGTGCGCCTTATCAACACTTGCTATGGATCTTCTTCTAGAGTTTGTCCAACTTCCCTCTATAAAAAACATGTCCCGTTGGTTCAACAAAACCTATTGCTTGTGACGGACACTATTCATCACAAGCTCAAAATGGATAGTATATCTCTCACAATAAGTCACGTGGGAGGGCAAGTAGGGAGAAAATGGAGCATTTAATAGATAGTGCAACTTGTATATTGTGAGAGAAGCATTATCCGTCTTCAGCTTGTGACGGTTATATACAAGGATCACGGCATAAATCGATGAAGTTTTCGACTAAAGATGAATTATATATATAAATTTCGGTTAGTCTCCTGTATAAGATGGTTATATACAAGGATCACGGCATAAATAGTCACATAGTTGTTTTATGTTACTATGATGTGATGTTCTAACCCACGAGCGAATGTGTAGATCATTTGGAAAGATTTGTTATAGCTTAACCAGATGTCTTGGGTTCAATATCTAGGATTGCAACAGTGTTAACACTAGAGGTGGACTTTGGTGCGGGTCAGCCTGACCAATACTGGCCCGGTCCGCCCAACTAGGTCAATATTCCCTCAGGCCGCTAGCCCGCTCCCTTGGCCCGCCCAGCCCGTCCCTATACTCGAGCCGGTCCCAGGTTCCGTCAACCCCAGCCCACACTACCCAAACCCGCCCAACCCACCTGACCCGCCCCTTTCTACCCCCATTTTCCCAACCGGGCAGGTTCAGGGCCATCACTTACCAGCTCGGTCCGCCCTAGCCTGTACACCCTCAGCCCGTGGTGTGGGCTCGGGCTCCCTCCCCGCCAACCCAGCTCGCCTATAACCCGGCTCGGCCCGCACCGAACCGGCCCACAGTCCACCTCTAGTTAACACTCATGAGGGGCAATTTTATCGCCTCCCTAAAATGGTTTATCTCTCAGACTAAATCGAATGATATACAAAAAAAAAAAAACACTATGATGCTTTATATAAGAAAATATACGTTGCGTATGTAAACATACCCTAGACATGAAAACTATGATGTCCGGGTTTTCATGGCGGTATATTTTTGTCGCAATTCAGCTATTATAAGTTCAGTTCCTATAAATTTAGTTCAATTCAGTTCTTATAAGTTCAGTTCAGTTCAGTAGCTCTTAAAAGTTCAAAAGAACAGGGTCTAACTCATGTACTTAAAAAAAAAACGTTGTAAAACCGTCTCATATAAAAATTTAGTAATACGCCCATGGTGGTAACTAATAAGGGTCCATCATGTAACACGTTTTGGTCTATGAAGAAACGGTCTACTACATCAACAAGTAAAAATTAACAATTTATGAAAGCACAACATTTTCTTGTCCAACGGCCAAAACTCAACAACTAATCCAAGCGTCAAGGGTAGAATTAGTTAGAGAAAACATCGTTCTTCAATTCTGTCCCCTAATCAGCCATAAACAAAAATCAATGTTCTCCACTTTTAATACTAAGTCAAATAGACAATTAGTAAAAGCATGAAATAGTATGTATCAGAATTGTTTAAAGCACTATTCCATTAATATGAGACCAAATTCTAGTCAACTATAAAAAAATCCTATTTGACTTGTCTAGTCTTTACGAAAATACTATTCGAAAAAATGTAAGGGATATTCTCTCGTGTACCCCTCAATTTTTTCGTTTTCTAAGGTGTACTCCTCGTTTTTCACAAAAAAACTTTGACCGACAATAATTCTCTGTTACGAGTTCAGAAAATGGTAATTTTTTTTTCAAACAAATTATCTCGTCAAGGCCTTGAATTTAAAAAAAAAATTCACCGCGTTTTGAACTCGTAGCCGGTAGTTATGTTTGGTCAAACATTTGTTAACGAATAAACTTTGACCGACCATAATTCCCGGCTACGAGTTGAGACGTCGGTGAATTTTTTCTCAAACTGAAGACCTCTTAAAGACGGTCAATGTGGAAACAAAATTTATCGTATTCTGAACTTGTAGCCAAGAGTTATTGACGGTCAAAGTTTTTTCGCATGAAAAGAGGGGTATATCGTAGAAAATGAAAAAGTTAAGGGGTACACGAGAGAATATCCCAAAATGTAAAGAACTTGATGAATTAGAGTAAGTATTCATTAACATCACATATCTCTAGTTTAAATTTATACCGAGTTATACTTTTGTTTGTTTTGATAATAAATCATCCTGTACAATTACCCTTTGTTTTATTTAACAGTTGATCTTGTGTGGAGTAAATTAGTTGCTGTATTAAAAAGATGTATGGTATAGATGTCAACTATTTTAACTGGTTTAAATCTCGTTAGTATTATATTTATCCCGTGAGGTTGTGGCTCTTTTTATACAAAAAGAAAAATTGTAAGGTAATATATATGCTATTATTATAAATTGTACAACATTTCTATTGGAGTTTTGGTGTATTTGTAAGACACTTTGACATACTCAATTTGTCCTGTAATACTCCACTAAACCGAAACGTTATTCGGGTGGGGTATTCCCTTAAAGAGATTCATTGATAGACTTAAAACCTAACTAGTGCTAAAGGATTGGAAGTACTACTCATATCAACAAAGTGGACTTTCTTTAATTTTCTTGTTATCCATGCGAAAGAACTCCACAGTTAAACGTGCTTGGCTGAGAATAGTCTTAGGATGGGTGACCTCCTGGGAAGGTTTTCGGGATGCGCATGAGTGAGGGCGCTGGAAAGGACCTATGTTAATCTATGGGCCATGTACATAGCCTGATGAGTTATCGTAAGTGATCGCACCCGACCTTAAGTTTAGGTCGGGGTATTATATGTCCACATCTTAAAAAAACACGAGTCATTTAAAAGAATTAACTGTATGAGTTGTATTATTAAAAAATAGAGAAAAATTATAGGTCAATATTGAGGTAGTATTCTACTTATAAGAGTAGGAAAGGCCATCGATGTTATTTTGTTTTTCTTTTTTGATACAAAATTGATTTACTAGGGAGTACCAAAATTTGCCCTTTTGTCACCATGCCAACCTCGTTGATTTTTAAAAGAGAATATCGTCATCTTTCCATTGTTGGCTGATTATTTAAGCAAGGTTATGTGGGTAGGCAAGACTCATTCTTATCTTAGTCAACCGCACGGCCCTGTACTAATACTGAGCAATGCTATCAACCTTTTTCTAATATTAGAATTTTGAAGAGAAAGTTAAAAAAATAACCCAAATTAAAAGGTGGATAGTATTTCTAATTACTACAAGGGTTATAATCGCTAAAAAGGTGGTTCGAGCTAGTAGCTACTAGCTACCATTACCAAGTCTAGAGTCTTAGTTTTACATGTTTCGAGGCCAACTCTAAGTATGAGACTTTTTTTTTAAAGGGAGTATGAAACTGTTAATTAAATGTAATTTAACTCTTATTTCTTAAATAAATGTTCAAAAGTTTGAGTCCTAGCTCTTGCAAATGAAAAATAAAAAGAAAAAACTTGAAAGAAATACATCCGTTAAGTTGTCTTCACCATCCCAAAGCGGTTATTTCAACTGCGGTCTGCAATAGTATAAAAACCGATTCATATAGGCTTTTATATAAAACCGTTTTACGCGGGAGTTTGGTATTAGCAATAACTAACATTTATTTCCAGAGCAGTTAAATAAAACACCTATAGGGAATCAATTACTCGTACGAGTATTTTGTAACTGACAATAATTTAATTACATAATCAATGACAATTTAATCACAGTAATTATCCAAAGGGCAAAATGGTCATTTCCACAGTACTATAAATTCCGCAACTCGGTTTCGCTTTCCAACATTACTTCGCGCAACCACAAGTCTCCTCTTCGCTCTTCTTTTTCCCTCTCATTTAACACAACACAATCTACTGTCTCTTTCTTTCTCTCTGCAACATTTCGTCGAACATCTGGTGTGCACCGCCGTATATACGCCATAGAACCTTCTAATTTAAAAAACCAAGCACGACCCATTTCAGAACGCATCGTTTTTGTCGAACCTAGATTAACAACGACGTCGTTTGATGCTGTTTTTGTTCCTAAAACGAGAGAGAAAGGTTGTTTTTAAGGTTATTATTATCATTTACTAAAACCGCCATAGAACCTTCCATAGCCAAAACTAAGCACGACCCATTTCAGAGCGCATCGGTTTAGCCTAACCCAGATCACGAACGACGTCGTTTGATTCTGATTTGGTTCGCAATACGAGGGGAAAAGGTTAATTTTCAGGGTATTATTTTTATTTATTAAAACCGCCATAGAAGCTTCTAACAGAGGAAACTAAGCCTAACCCATTTCAGAACGCATCGTTTTAGCCTAACCCAGATGAAAAACGGAGTCGTTTGATGCTGATTTTGTTGAGAAAATGAGAAATGAAGGTTAATTTTAGAGGGTATAATTGATGGGGAAATTAGGGTTTACGGTGGCGGCAGCGACGGCGGCGGTGACGTGTGCGGTGGCGGCAGTAGTTGTCGGAAAGAGGATAAGTAGTCGGAGAAAATGGAGGAAAGTTGTAAGGGTATTATTGGAATTTGAAGAAAGTTGTGGTACTTCATTAAGTAAATTGAAACAAGTTGTTGATGCTATGGCTGTTGAAATGCATGCTGGTTTAGCTTCTGAAGGTGGTTCTAAGCTTAAAATGTTGCTCACTTCTGTTGATAAACTTCCTACTGGGTATATAATTTTTCCAAAGTTTGATTAATTTTAATGTTTGTTGTTGCATTGTGTGAGTTTTAGGTTGTTTGATTGATGTATGATTGGTGGCGGAGTCGTGATTTGTCCTTAGGGGGTGGATTAGTAATGGAATAACTGAATAAGGTATATATTAGAAAAAAATATCGAATTTCTGAGTAATAATGTTAGATTTTTATGCCGTCTAGCTCCACCATTGCATATGATTATATCTTTGAGACGATGTAGCTGAGTCAAGATTTATCGTTCGAGGGTTGAATTAGTAATGGAATAAGGTAAACTAGAAAAAAAATTCGAGTATTTCAGTAAAATGGTTAGATTTTTATACCGACTCTGTCAGCCCCTTAGCTCCACCATTGCGTAAGAATATGTCTTTGGGATAATGTGATTCGTTACTTAAGTTTTAATGCTTCATGACTGTAATGTTGTGTTATTTGTTGAACGGGTATAAGGTACTCCGTACAATAAAGATTGAATCTTTAAATGTTTCATTGATTTTGGGACAATGTGTTTGTGGGTGATCACATTGTGAATTTTTTGTCTTGTATTTGATTTGTGTAGTACTTGTGTTATGTCTTGTTTGATTATTGGTTGTATTTTCGCATGAGAAGAGATAGCATTTGATCAAGTTGTTTTGCTATGATTAGTGTTTGAACTATATCTCAGTTAATACGGTTTACTGTTGAGAACATTTTAGTTGCGGTGATGTGATTAGTTAATGTGTAGTTATCAAAGATGTTCACTTGGTACAGTAGGTGCTTTATTGGATTATTATGGATGTATGTTGCTGTTAAATGACTCGAACGAGCTTAAAGAATGCGACATATTGAGTGATTCGATTCTCATTGTTCAATGCGGAACTTTTAAGACCATGACTATTGATTCTTATTGTAACTTAACTCGGTCGATTTTGGAAATTGCTAATCATTTCTGGGGCTTTGCTCGTATATTACGTGTTTTTGTCTTATGGCAATGTAGGTGTAAACGTAACACTAAGTATCTATTTAGAAAATATAAAAGGGCGAGTGTACGACATTTTTCTGGTTGTTTGTGAAAATTTAATTAAGAATTAATCTCATGTTCATCGGAGTTAGACATAGCTTTGTGCATGATGAATGGCTTTGGATACCTTTTCGTGAATCTTCTAAAGTTTTTGTTACGTGTTTTTGTAATTAGTAACGAATAAAATCTTTGGCATCACTCATTACTTTATTATGAAGCATAATAATCACGTTTATGCATATTTTCATTTTAGCAAATCTTCGATATCTTTAGTTTTGCTAATCTAGATTTGCATGATGATTGGCTTTGGATACCTTTTCGAGAATCTTCTAAAGTTTTTGTAATGTTTGGTACTAAGTACCGCGTAAAATTCTTGGCATCACTCATTAATTTATTATAATGAAGCATAATATTCACGTTTATGCATGCATATTTTGAATTTTTGATTTAATCAAATCCTTTGATATCTTTAGTTTTGGTAATCTAGATTTGCGTTGATTTTTTGTTTGGTCCTAAAGTAGTCTTTATGATATTAACTGTGGGTGACAACTGTAGTCTTATTTCTGTTGAATATTTGGGTTTCAATCTATGTAGCTGTCATACTTGACAGCCTGTTGCCATTGTATGTGGGCCTCCACCACTGTGAAAGGCCAAGAATGACTTTCTGGCATCCATGGTCCTTGTTACAGTGAATAGTAACTATTCTTTTGTTGCCTGGTTTCATTCTTGCTGTTTTGTAAATAAGTCGGTTGCCAACTGTCAACTATCGATTTCTTCCAAATGTACAACGGTGTTACTCATAAGCCGGGTTCAAAACCCGTCAGCGTTGTTATTGCTTTTATGGCCCTCTTTTCGAAAAAAAACAAAACTATGGATTTCTTTCAATGCTGCTGATTGTTGTGTTTCGTCTAGTTGTCCTTGTTACAGTGAATAACGACTATTCTTTTTGCTGCCTGGTTTCTTTCTCGCTCTTTCGTAAATAAGTCGGTTGCCAAGTGTCGACTATGGATTTCTTGCAAATATAGAATGGTGTTACATTCAAAACCACTCGGCATTTTAATTGCTTTCGTGGATTGCTTTCAATGCTCTGCTAATTGTTGCTCTGTCAATCTATTAATTATGAAAATTCTCGCGTTTTTTTGTCGTTAGGAGTGAGAGTGGAGTATATTACGCACTACATCTTGGAGGTACTAATTTTAGGGTATTGCGAGTTCAGCTAGGAGGAAAAAGATCCAGCATTGTCAAACAAGACGTTGAAAGAAAACCTATCCCCGAGCACTTAATGACAAGCACTACTGAGGTTGCTAAAGTCTGCCTTGCGCTAATTATTGTATATTGCCAAGAATTATTCTATGTGTAGTGCTGTATCTTGATTACTTTTATTGCAGGATTTATTTGATTTTATTGCAGAATCACTAAAAGAGTTTGTAGATAAAGAGACGGGCACGAGTTCTGATATTTCTTCAGTTGCAAGAAGGGAACTTGGCTTTACGTTCTCTTTTCCTGTGAAGCAAACTTCTGTTTCTACAGGAATCCTCATGAAGTGGACTAAAGGGTTTTCAATTCGCGACATGGTGAGTTTTTTAGCCATGGAATGTTGTGGATAGTGGAGTTTTTTTTGGAGTTCCTTCTTGCGTCCTTTATAACCCCTCCGTTGACAATTATTTGTCATGTATACCAATTTTGGCGGTTCAAAATTATATATCAATATTTTACCTATTTGGGTTTTGTATGATTTATTATTGAAAAATTGAAATGTGAATGAATTAAGTACGTTGTCTCCTTATTTTGATCTCTTTTAGAGGTTTCACAAATAATGGTAAGCGGAGGGAGTATTATTTTTTTCCCCAATTATAAAAATGCATAAAATGTACATCAATTAATTTGTGATTTATTTTTAATATCATGCTGTCCTTCAGATGGGGAAGGATGTTTGTGATTGCTTGCAGCAAGCTTTCTCTAGGCAGGGCCTGAATATGCATGTAGCATCATTGGTAAGCTGTTAAAACTACACATTTCTTGTTCTTCGGATACACTTTCAGTTAATCGTGGCATTAATTTAGTACATCGTGAATATTTAGTTTGAAAATTACTTGAAACATGGCAACGTTTTGTCAATATTAATCAGGTAAATGATACAGTGGGAACTTTAGCTCTTGGACACTATTACGACGATGACACTGTTGCTGCTGTGATAATCGGGACTGGAACTAATGCATGCTATTTCGAGCGGGCAGATGCTATTATCAAGTCTCAAGGCCTTCTTTCTACCACTGGCGGCATGGTAACTTCTTGACAATTCAACCATTTTAGGAGTATTAATTAACATTTAACAGTACAATGAAGATAATTCACTACTGTAGCTAATTTTTTTTCTTCCGTTTTCTTTTCATCAGGTTGTGAACATGGAGTGGGGTAATTTTTGGTCATCGCATTTGCCAAGAACCTCTTATGATATCGAGTTAGATGCAAATAGCCCTAATCCTAATGAGCAGGTTAGTTCTGTGCCTCTGTGAGCAAAAATCTATCTGAAATTATGAAATTTTTAACATTCCCTCTTTTCACAGGGTTTCGAAAAAATGATATCTGGAATGTATCTGGGTGAGATTGTGAGAAGAGTTATGTTAAAGATGTCACAGGAGTCGGACATATTTGGACCTCTTTCTGCAAGCCTTCTAAAAGCTTTCGTCTTGAGGTAACTTCCTACTGCCAACTGATAAGCTTTTCTTTTTTGCTTCTGATATTATGATCAGCCGGTTTACAAATAGTTCTCTCGGTAAAATCATGTTCAGTCTAGCTCTTTGTGGTAATAAAGACCGCATTCTGACTAATGAGTTTATGTTCGTGCTGTATATATATGTTGAATTGAGCTAACGTAGAAGTAAATACTCTATCAGGACCCCTTCAATGTCTACCATGCATGAGGATGAGTCTCCTGATTTGAGAGAAGTAGCGAGGATCTTGGATGACGTTCTTGGGGTATGCTTTCACCTGCAAGGCTGCAACTACTACTCCTAGTATATCCTCCCTCAATTCATGAATAAACTTGCTGGTCGTTCTCCACAAAATTTGAAGAAATATGGGAAGACGTAAATGAAAATGCAAGTTGAAAGATTTGGGGGGGCATAAACCATCGTAAACTGAAATAATATTACAAAAACGAAAATATTCACGTTGAGAAGTTTATTCATGGACGGAGCGATCACTTTTTAAAAATTTCGGGAAATGTTCTTCTGACCCTGCTAACGTTTTATTCACTCCTTTTGCTTTAGATTCAAGACGTGCCATTGAAAGTTCGAAAACTTGTGGTGAACATATGTGACGTGGTAACACGACGAGCTGCACGTCTAGCAGCCGCTGGTATTGTGGGCATACTGAAGAAGACTGGCCGAGACGGGAGTGGTGGGATCGCTGGTGGCAGGCCCAAAACTGCAAGTAACAGTAAGCCACGAAGGACAGTGGTTGCAATCGAAGGAGGCCTATACTCAAATTACAGGATGTTCAGAGAGTATCTAAATGAGGCTGTGGCTGAAATCTTAGGGGAAGAATGGGCCCCCTTTGTCGAGTTGAAGGTCACCGAAGATGGTTCAGGCATCGGAGCCGCCCTCCTAGCTGCTTTGTATTCATCAGAGATTGTGGACACATGAAAAGGCCAAAAGGTTTGCTTTTACATATTTGTTCATATTATTAATTAATATTTACATATATTATTTATATAAAGCATATATAGCCTTTTGTACATAGCTTTAGTATTCATTCAGGTCGAGTTTTATTTTATATTCAATTTATATAGGAGCAGGTTTAGCTCTCGGTTATTAGAAGTGTTATTTCCGCGATTTGTTCTTCAAGTGTGTGATATTTGCTAGAATTAGTACTGTAGTATCAAGGTTTGTATTCTGTAAATAGGTTATTTCATTATCGGTATATATAATTTGTATGATGCAGTGTATTGGGTTTAATTGTAAGGTTCTTTATCTTGGTGGAATAGAATTATTCTCATTCATCAACGCATCTCAATTTCTTTAATGAATATTTTTATCGTAGAATTTTGTTTTTCGACAGCTTGTTTTGTGCATGACTGACTATATCTGTATTCTGTATGTAAATGCTGATAAAGTTGTGCTAATTTATGTTTGGGGAGTTCTTAACATTTGGGTGATAAGGCTTGAATCGCGGCTACCAGACTTGAACTGTGGTTACTTCAACCCGAGTATTTCAGAGTCGGTTTGATTACATGATAAAGAGATCTCCGAATCTTGTTTGAGATAACTCCATGCAGGGATGAAAGCAGAGATTTATCTCTTCCCCGGGATAAAAAAAAAAAATATGATTTTTCCGCTAAAAAAAAAAGGTTAATGTCAACGTCACTTTGAAATATACCATGTCACTGGTTTTTTGAGAGCATTAATTTAGGAGAAAAAAGATTATGATCGTCGGGTAGTCGCCAGCACTGTAGTTTTTGAAAGATATACGCATTTTTTTTCGAAAGATATTACCATTTATAAATATGGTTTTTGAGCAATATTATATTTTTTTAGTGTAATGTTTTAGTAAATGTGCTCAAAAACTTTATAATAAAGCAGAACTCAAAAACTTTAAAATAAAACTCAGAAAATAAACAATAAGAGGTATTACCTCAGATGTATAATCTATGAACTCTTAATTTAGCTAGTCTTTATACTTTTGTAGTTGCATGCATACTTGCATAGTTGCATCATGCATGTGGGAAATCGAGTGGTAAATTATTTTACATTTCCTGATTTAATTTTAATCAAAAAGGAATTTTTATTTAAATTCAAGTCAAACAAACGACAACAAATCTTCTTATACAATGAAAATTTCTAAATACACCTGTTGTAAAGTTTCTATATCGTGCACTCTAACCATTGAGACTGATATTTTCTCCGAAGTTATACATAGTAACCGATAAAAATCCTAGTTAATTTCAATTTTCAGTAAACTTAATGCACAATTTTCAATTTCACCGGGTGCCCTATCGGTGAAAAATCCCAAATAATATTCTTATTTTAACCAACATTTTTTCCTCACACATCGACTAATGAGAAGCACGGTAAATTCTACTGTACTTCTCTATTTAATTAATTTATAAATACAATAACTTGATAAACCGGAAATATTACCTCCTTTTACTTTCCTGTTTCAATCAGTTATTTACTTTTAATAAAAATATTCCTCACGGTAACTAAAAACGGTAAACACTGATTTACTTTTAATAAAAATATTCCTCACGGTAACTAAAAACGGTAAACAAATAATTAAGAAGATGAACTATATTGTACAAGCCGCCTACAACTGTACAAGTAGCCGTTGGATAATTACCCCAACGTTCGAATAAAATACAAATCTCTCAATTTGTTCCCATTTATACAAAACATCCTTAACAGTTTAAAATCATACACAATCAATCCCTCCCTCTCACAATTCCCATCTTCTCTTCTCTTCTTTTTCTTCGTTTGCTTAGTAAAACAAGACAAAGAAGAAGAGATTTACGGAGTACTACTACTATTCTTTTGTTCATCTTCTTTAATTTCCAATTATATAATGGCAACAGTTAATGGAAGTTATCAAGATAATTCTCCGGCGGTTATTCCACCCAAGAAGAATATCGCTTCGACGACGTCTGTTGACACTAAATCTGCTCTTAAGAGGTTGTTCTTTCCCCTTTTAATTTTACTTTTGGATATTTTGATCGTATGATGATTGCTCTTGTTTTAGAAAGGCTTGAATTTATCTGGGTATTGATCGAATTAGTTTAATTTGTTTGTTCATATGTTTGTAAAATTAGGGTTTCGAGTTGGGGTTTTTGATTCGGAAAATTAGAAATTTTGATGATATGATGATTGCCCATGTTCTAAAAAGGTTTGAATTTATCTGGGTTTTGATCGAATTAGTCTAATTTGTTGGTTCATCTTCTTGAAAAATTAGGGTTTTGAATCGAGGTTGTAATTTTGATCGTCTGATTATTGCCCATGTTTTGAGAAGGTTTTAATTTACCTGGGTATTGATTGAATTTGTTGGTTCATCTATGTGTAAAACTAGGGTTTCGAGTTGGGGTTTTAAATTGGATTTTTGAATCTTCAAATTAGGTTAATCAATTGAGGTTTTTGAATCCTTGTATTTCAGTTCTGTAGTTGGACATTGTTACCCTAATGTCTTAAGGGTTCCTGCAAATTGTGGGGTTAAGAGTCGGAGTCAGATGTACGCGGTTTTACTCGTGTAACTTTATGATCTAATTATGTGTGTTGATTGCTGGATCAGGTTGCAATCCGAGTTAATGTCTCTTATGGTAAGAAAATTCTTGAATGAAAACTCGAGTGGATTAAACTCTTCTTCGTGCGCAAATGATGATGAAGATTGAAAATTTACTGTTTTTTGTGTGTGTGGTGAACTGTATATAGATGAGTGGTGATCCAGGAATATCGGCATTTCCGGAGGAAGACAACTTACTCCTATGGAAAGGGACAATCCAAGGTAGCAAAGAAACCGTGTTTGAAGGCACTGAATACAAGCTTACCCTTCAATTCCCTACAGATTACCCCTTTAAGCCGCCTAAGGTGAAGTTCGTAACCCCATGCTTTCACCCTAATGTGGATGGCTCGGGTGGCATTTGCTTGGACATTCTCGAGGTATACATTCAACATCGTATCGATTTTAGATTAGTCATCTTTATTTCGCTGTTATATGGATGAATTAATATGGTGATATGTAATATTTGTGCAGAAAAATAATGGCAAGTGGTCTTCTGCTTACGATGTGAGAACTATATTGCTATCCATCCAAAGTCTCCTTGGAGGTAATTACGAAGCTTATGACGAATGCAATTCCTTGGGAATTAATTTTAACTTTGATGAGAATTAAGATAGCAAAAACCGTTTTATCTAGTGTAAATCGAGTTACCACAATAACATGACAGTTTTACCAATTAAACTAGCTTTGAGATATGCAAGTATGTTTCATATAATATCGAGTTCTGTTTAAATGTAGAGCCAAATACCAGCTCGCCGTTAAACACACAAGCTGCAGCACTTTGGACCAATCAAGAAGGTGGGTGATGAGTACAAATTGTTTACAAAATTGTACTCCGTATAATCGTATATCCTTATTTCCGTCGTTGGTACTGGCTATTCCAAGCACCTGTTTTTGATAGTGTAAATTGAATGACTTTGCAGAATACAGGAAGATGGTGCTACAGCTGTACAAGCCATCAACAGCTTAGGATGGTATGAATTTAGAAGACAATAGATAACCAATTGTTGCTATACAAAAAGCTATTAAGAAAAATTGGTAATATTTTTTTTTCTACAATTTTCTGGCATGATTTGAAATATGGAAATTGGATTTCCTTGGAGTGCTTCTCGAGCTGTCCGGGTATGGCTCCAAGTCGTTTTAGAGAGTTTTGAACATTTGAAATTGACTTTCAGACATATTGACCAAAAAATCTCACCGGTTTCGTTAGATTGCAGAAAACTATTCTGAATATATCCACGATTTTTTGACCGATTGGACCCGAGATTAAAAATCTTAATTTCGTATAAGATGTCTTGAAATTCGCACTGGGATCCCTCTGTGCTAGATAATAATGACTCGGGGACTTGGGGTGATAGAATTGATATATGGTTTAAAATAGAGACCTATAGAGACATTATAGTTACTTTTCGGATCGTGTGAGTAATAATAGACGAAATTAGTCATTATAAGACATAATGGCCCTATAGAAAAAGATTTAGCACAAAAGCTTTCCGGTTTTGGAAGGTTGTCGAAAACCGGTAGAGTCCTTGAATAAAATGTCACGAAATTCGCACTGCAATTCCTCGATGCCATATAAATATATAATAATGACACAGGGTAGTAGAAGTAACATATGGTTTGAAATAGAAGACATTTTGAGAACTTAAAGACAACTTCTTCGATTGCGTCGATAATAATAGACCTAATAAGTCGTATGTTACATTTTATGTTGTTTTCATAGGAAATCTGAACAATCATTAGTCATTTAAAAGCATAATAGTCCCGTAGAGTAAGATTTAACCAAAAAGACGTCCAATTTTGGTTTTTTAGTCGACGGTGTTCCGGAATAAAATGTCTATCCATTAGTCATTTTAATACGTAATGGCCTCATAGAATAAGATTTAGCTAAAAAACTTCCCGATTTCAGATGGCGTCGAAACCGGTATTTTGAAGGTTATTATCCACGGTCTTTTAATCAACGGGTAGTAGAACTAGGGTAGAAGAACTAGTTTATGGCTTGAAGTGGGGGACATTTTGAAAACTATCCACGTTTTTTAAATCAACGGGTCTCGGAATAAAATGTCTGGAAATTCGCACTACAATTCCTCCATGCCATATAATAATGACTCAGGATATTTAGAGCGTTAGAGCTATTTCACGGATTATCGGTAATAGACGAAATAAGTTGTATTTTGCATTTTATGTTGTTTTCATAGGGAATCTGAAGAATCATTAGTCATTTAAAATCATAATGGTGCCATGAAGTAAGATTTAACCAAAAAGACCGTCTAATTTTGGTAGGTCGTCGAAAACCAGTGTTCTAAAGGTAATTTATCCACGGTTTTTTTGTTGCGGGGTCTAGGAATAAAATGTCTTGAAATTCGCACTACGGTTCCTATATGCCATCTAATAATTACTCAGGGTAGTAGAACTAGCATATGGCTTGAAATAGGGGACATTTTAAGAACTTAAGAAACTTCTCGGATTTTGTCGATAATAATAGACAAAATAAGTCGTATCTTACATTCTCTGTTGTTTTTAGTGGTATTTGAACATCCATTAGTCACTTTAATACGTAATGGCCGCATAGAATAAGATTTAGCTAAAAAACTTCTCGGTTTCAGATGGTCGTCGAAACCGGTATTTTGAAGGTTACACTACATTTGAGCTGTAAGGAATTCGTAACGGATCACGTTTCTTTTTCTCCTGGTTTTAACCACGTGTCCGAGGTTATTTCAGGAGTTATCCCGTTCGATTTCAAGTCCAAATAACGAGTATTAATCTATTTTTCACGATTATCCAAGGTTCGACGAATGCTGGTTTATGGCATACCGGCACCCCCAAATGTCTTCCGTTGGTACTCAATTTTTGCGTGGCCGCTTTATCTGACCCGAGGAACTTTCTATGTGATTTCCAGAGAGTTTTGTTCCGTACCCCTGGAATCCCGAAAAACCGTGTATTAAATACACTTCAATTTGAGCCGTCCGGGAGGTTGTACCGAACCCTGTTTATTTTTCTCCCGGTTTTTCAAACACGCGTCCGAGCTCATTTCAGGAATCAACCTATTCGATTTCAGACTAAAATAACGAGCATTAATACATTTTTCACGATTATCCGAGATTCGACGAATGCTGGTTTATGGCATACCGGCACCCCCAAATGTCTTCCGTTGGTACTCAAATTTTGCGTGGCCGCTTTATCAGACCCGAGAAACTTTTTATGTGATTTCCGGATAATTTTGTTCCGGGACCCTGGAATCCCAAAAAACCGTGTATTAATACACTTCAATTTGAGCCGTTCGGGAGGTCGTACCAGACCCTGTTTCTTTTTCTCCTGGTTTTCAATCACGCGCCCGAGCTCATTTCAGGATCTAACCTATTCGATTTCAGCCTCAAATAACGAGCATTAATACATTTTTCACGATTATCCGAGGTTCGACGAATGTTGGTTTATGACATACCGGCACCCCAAAATGTCTTCCGTTGGTACTCAAATTTTGTGTGGCCGCTTTATCTGACCCGATGAACTTTTTATGTGATTTCCGGAGAATTTTGTTCCGGGACCCTGGAATCCCGAAAAACCGTGTATACACTTCAATTTGAGTCGTTCGGGAGGTCGTACCAGACCTTGTTTCTTTTTCTCCCGGTTTTTCAATCACGCATCCGCGCTCATTTCAGAAATTAACCTATTCGATTTCAGCCTTAAATAACGAGCATTAATACATTTTTCGCGATTATCCGAGGTTCGACGAATGCTGGTTTGTGACACACCAGCACCCCCAAATGTCTTCCATTGGTACTCAAATTTTGTGTGGCCGCTTTATCTGACCCGATGACCTTCTCATGTGATTTCCGGAGGATTTTGTTCCGGGACCCCGGAATCCCGAAAAACCGTGTATTATACACTTCAATCTCAGCCGTTCGGAAGGTCGTACCGGAACCTATTTCTTTTTCTCCCTGTTTTTCAATCACGCGTCCGAGCTCATTTCAGAAATAAACCTGTTCGATTTCAACCTGAAATAACGAGCTTTAACACATTTTTCACGATAATCCGAGTTTCGGCGAATGCTGGTTTATGGCACACCGGCACCTCCAAATGTCTTCCGTTGCTGCTCAAACTTTGCGTGGCCGCTTTATCTGACCCGAGGAACTTTCTACGTGATTTCCTGAGAATTTTATTCGGGACCGGAATCCCGAAAAACCGTGTATTATACACTTCAATTTCAGCCGTTCGGAAGGTCGTACCGGAACCTGTTTCTTTTTCTCCCTGTTTTTCAATCACGCGTCCGAGCTCATTTCAGGAATCAACCTCTTCGATTTCAGCCTCAAATAACAAGCTTTAAAACATTTTTCACGATAATCCGAGTTTCGGCGAATGCTGGTTTGTGGCACACCAGCACCCCCAAATGTCTTCCGTTGGTGCTCAAACTTTGCGTGGCCGCTTTATCTGACCCGGAGAACTTTCTATGTGATTTACGGAGAATTTTATTCCGGGACCCCGGAATCCCGAATAACCGTGTATAATACACTTCAATTTCAGCCGTCCGGAAGGTCGTACCGGAACCTGTTTCTTTTTCTCCCTGTTTTTCAATCACTCGTCCGAGCTCATTTCAGGAATCAACCTGTTCGATTTCAGGAATCAAAATGTTCGATTTCAGCCTCAAATAACGAGCTTTAACACATATTTCACGATAATCCGAGTTTCGACGAATGCGGGTTTGTGGCACACCGGCACCCCCAAATGTCTTCCGTTGGTGCTCAAACTTTGCGTGGCCGCTTTATCTGACCCGGGGAACTTTCTATGTGATTTCCGGAGAATTTTATTCCGGGGCCCCGGAATCCCGAATAACCGTGTATTATAGACTTCAATTTCAGCCGTTCGGAAGGTCATACCGGAACCTGTTTCTTTTTCTCCCTGTTTTTCATTCACGCGTCCGAGCTCATTTCAGGAATCAACATGTTCGATTTCAGGAATCAACCTGTTCGATTTCAGCCTCAAATAACGAGCTTTAACACATTTTTCACGATAATCCGAGTTTCGGCGAATGCTGGTTTGTGGCACACCGGCACCCCAAATGTCTTCCGTTGGTGCTCAAATTTTGCGTGGCCGCTTTATCTGACCCGAGGAACTTTCTATGTGATTTCCCGAGAATTTTATTCCGGGACCCCGGAATCCCGAAAAACCGTGTATTATACACTTCAATTTCGGCCGTTCGGAAGGTCATATCGGAACCTGTTTCTTTTTCTCCCTGTTTTTCAATCACGCGTCCGAGCTCATTTCAGGAATCATCCTGTTCGATTTCAGGAATCAACCTGTTCGATTTCAACCTCAAATAACGAGTTTTAACACATTTTTCACGATAATCCGAGTTTCGGCGAATGCTGGTTTGTGGCACCCCGGCACCCGCAAATGTCTTCCGTTAGTGCTCAAATTTTGCGCGGCTGTTTTATCTGACCCGAGGAACTTTCTATGTGATTTCCCGAGAATTTTATTCCGGGACCCCGGAATTCCGAAAACCCGTGTATTATACACTTCAATTTCAGCCGTTCGGAAGGTTATACCGAAACCTATTTTTTTTCTCCCTGTTTTTCAATCACGCGTCCGAGCTCATTTCAGGAATCATCTTGTTCGATTTCAGCCTCAAATAACGAGCTTTAACACATTTTTCGCGATAATCCGAGTTTCGGCGAATGCTGGTTTGTGGCACACCGGCACCCCCAAATGTCTTCCGTTGGTGCTCAAACATTGTGTGGCCGCTTTATCTGACCCGAGGAATTTCTACGTGATTTTCGGAGAATTTTATTCCGGGATCCCGGAATCCCGAAAAACCGTGTATTATACACTTCAATTTCAGCCGTTCGGGAGGTCGCACCAGACCCTGTTTCTTTTTCTCCTGGTTTTCAATCACGCGTCCGAGTTCATTTCAGGATCTAACCTATTCGATTTCAGCCTCAAATAACGAGCATTAATACATTTTTCACGATTATCCGAGGTTCGACGAATGTTGGTTTATGACATACCGGCACCCCAAATGTCTTCCGTTGGTACTCAAATTTTGTGTGGCCTCTTTATCTGACCCGATGAACTTCTTATGTGATTTCCGGAGAATTTTGTTCCGGGACCCTGAAATCCCGAAAAACCGTGTATACACTTCAATTTGAGCCGTTCGGGAGGTCGTAATAGACCTTGTTTCTTTTTCTCCCGGTTTTTCCATCACGCGTCCGAGCTCATTTCAGAAATTAATCTATTCGATTTCACCCTCAAATAACGAGCATTAATACATTTTTCGCGATTATCCGAGGTTCGACTAATGCTGGTTTATGGCATACCGGCACCCCAAAATGTCTTCCATTGGTACTCAAATTTTGTGTGGCCGCTTTATCTGACCCGATGACCTTCTTATGTGATTTCCGGAGGATTTTGTTCCGGGACCCTGGAATCCCGAAAAAACGTGTATTATACACTTCAATTTGAGCCGTTCAGGAGGTCGTACCAAGCCCTGTTTCTTTTTCTCCCGGTTTTTCAATCACGCCTACGATCTCATGTTAGGAATTAACCTATTCGATTTCAGTCTCAAGTAACGAGCATTAATACATTTTTCACGATTATCCGAGGTTCGACGAATGCTGGTTTGTGGCACACCGGCACCCCCAAATGTATTCCGTTGGTACTCAAATTTTGCGTGGCCGCTTTATCTGACCCGAGGAACTTTCTATGTGATTTCCAGAGAATTTTGTTCCGGGACCCCGGAATCCCGAAAAACCGTGTATTATATACACTTCAATTTCAGCCGTTCGGAAGGTCGTACCGGAACCTATTTCTTTTTCACCCTGTTTTTCAATCACGCGTCCGAGCTCATTTCAGGAATCAACCTGTTCGATTTCAGCCTCAAATAACGAGCTTTAACACATTTTTCACGATAATCCGAGTTTCGGCGAATGCTGGTTTATGGCACACCGGCACCCCCAAATGTCTTCCGTTGGTGCTCAAACTTTGCGTGGCCGCTTTATCTGACTTGAGGAACTTTCTACGTGATTTCCGGAGAATTTTTTAGGGACCGGAATCCGAAAAACCGTGTATTATACACTTCAATTTCAACCGTTCGGAAGGTAAACGGAACCTGTTTCTTTTTCTCCCTGTTTTTCAATCACGCGTCCGAGCTCATTTCAGGAATCAACCTGTTCGATTTCAGCCTCAAATAACGAGCTTTAACACATTTTTCACGATAATCCGAGTTTCGACGAATGCTGGTTTGTGGCACACCGGCACCCCCAAATGTTTTCCGTTGGTGCTCAAACTTTGCGTGGCCACTTTATCTGACCCGGGGAACTTTCTATATGATTTCCGGAGAATTTTATTCCGAGACCCCGGAATCGCGAATAACCGTGTATTATACACTTCAATTCCAGCCGTTCGGAAGGTCGTACCGGACCCTATTTCTTTTTCTCCCTGTTTTTCAATCACGAGTCCGAGATCATTTCAGGAATCAACCTGTTCGATTTCAGGAATCAACCTGTTCGATTTCAGCCTCAAATAACGAGCTTTAACACATTTTTCACGATAATCCGAGTTTCGGCGAATGCTGGTTTGTGGCACACCGGCACCCCCAAATGTCTTCCGTTGGTGCTCAAACTTTGCGTAGCCGCTTTATCTGACCCGGGGAATTTTCTATGTGATTTCCGGAGAATTTTATTCCGGGACCCCGGAATCCCGAATAACCGTGTATTATACACTTCAATTTCAGCCGTTCGGAAGGTCGTACCGGAACCTGTTTTTTTTTTCTCCCTGTTTTTCAATCACGCGTCCGAGCTTATTTCAGGAATCAACCTGTTCGATTTCAGCCTCAAATAACGAGCTTTAACACATTTTTCACGATAATCCGAATTTCGGCGAATCTTTGATCGGGTGGCACACCAAGGCACCCCAAATGTCTTCCGTTGGTGCTCAAATTTTGCGTGGCCGCCTTATCTGACCCGAGGAACTTTCTATGTGATTTGCCGAGAATTTTATTCTGTAACGCCGGAATCCCGAAAAACCGTGTATTATACACTTCAATTTCAGCCGTTCGGAAGGTCATACCGGAACCTGTTTCTTTTTCTCCCTGTTTTTCAATCACGCGTCCGAGCTCATTTCAGGAATCATCCTGTTCGATTTCAGCCTCAAATAACGAGCTTTAACACATTTTTCACGATAATCCGAGTTTCGGCGAATGCTGGTTTGTGGCACACCGGCACCCCCAAATGTCTTCCGTTGGTGCTCAAACTTTGCGTGGCCGCTTTATCTGACCCGAGGAACTGTCTACGTGATTTCCGGAGAATTTTTCCGGGACCCCGGAATCCCGAAAAACCGTGTATTTATACACTTCAATTTTAGCCGTTCGGAAGGTCATACCGGAACCTGTTTCTTTTCTCCCTGTTTTTCAATCACGCGTCCGAGCTCATTTCAGGAATCAACCTGTTCGATTTCAGCCTCAAATAACGAGCTTTAACACATTTTTCACGATAATCCGAGTTTCGGCGAATGCTAGTTTGTGGCACACCGAGACCCCAAAATGTCTTCCGTTGGTGCTCAAATTTTGCGTGGCCGCTTTATCTGACCCGAGGAACTTTCTATGTGATTTCCCGAGAATTTTATTCCGGGACCGCGGAATCCCGAAAAACCGTGTATTATACACTTCAATTTCAGCCGTTCGGAAGGTCATACCGGAACCTATTTCTTTTTCTCCCTGTTTTTCAATCACGCATCCGAGCTCATTTCAGTAATCATCCTGTTCGATTTCAGCCTCAAATAACGAGCTTTAACACATTTTTCACGATAATCCGAGTTTCGGCGAATGCTGGTTTGTGGCACACCGGCACCCCCAAATGTCTTCCGTTGGTGCTCAAACTTTGTGTGGCCGCTTTATCTGACCTGAGGAACTTTCTACGTGATTTCCGGAGAATTTTATTCCGGGACCCCGGAATCCCGAAAAACCGTGTATTATACACTTCAATTTCAGCCGTTCGGAAGATCGTACCGGAACCTGTTTTTTTTTCTCCCTATTTTTCAATCACGCGTCCGAGCTCATTTCAGGAATCAACCTGTTCAATTTCAAGAATCAACCCGTTCGATTTCAGCTTCAAATAACGAGCTTTATCACATTTTTAACAATAATGCGAGTTTAGGCGAATGCTGGTTTGTGGCACACCGGCACCCCCAAATGTCTTCCATTGGTGCTCTAACTTTGCGTGACCGCTTTATCTGACCCGAGGAACTTTCTATGTGATTTCCTGAGAATTTTATTCCGGGACCCCGTAATCCCGAAAAACCGTGTATTATACACTTCAATTTCAGCCGTTCGGAAGGTCGTACCGGAACCTATTTCTTTTTCTCCCTAATTTTCAATCACGCGTCCGTGCTCATTTCAGGAATCAACCTGTTCGATTTCAGCCTCAAATAACGAGCTTTAACACATTTTTCACGATAATCCAAGTTTCGGCGAATGCTGGTTTGTGGCACACCGGCACTCCCAAATATCTTCCGTTGGTGCTCAAACTTTGCGTGGCCGCTTTATCTGACCCGAGCAACTTTCTATGTAATTTTCGGAGAATTTTATTCCGGAACTCCGGAATTCCGAAAAACCATGTATTTTACACTTCAATTTAGCCGTTCGGAAGGTCGTACCGGAACCTGTTTCTTTTTCTCCCTGTTTTTCAATCACGCGTCCGAGCTCATTTCAGGAATCATCCTGTTCGATTTCAGGAATCAACCTGTTCGATTTCAACCTCAAATAACGAGCTTTAACACATTTTTCACGATAATCCGAGTTTCGGCGAATGCTGGTTTGTGGCACACCGGTACCCCCAATTGTCTTCCGTTGGTGCTCAAACTTTGCGTGGCCGCTTTATCTCACCCGAGGAACTTTCTACGTGATTTCGGAGAATTTTATTAGGGACCGGAATCCCGAAAAACCGTGTATTATACACTTCAATTTCGGCCGTTCGGAAAGTAAATCGGAACTGTTTCTTTTTCTCCCTGTTTTTCAATCACGCGTCCGAGCTCATTTCGGGAATCAACCTGCTCGATTTCAGCCTCAAATAACGAGCTTTAACACATTTTTAACGATAATCCGAGTTTCGGCGAATGCTGGTCTGTGGCACACCGGCACCCCCAAATGTCTTCCGTTGGTGCTCAAACTTTGCGTGGCCGCCTTATCTGACCCGAGAAACTTTCAATGTGATTTCCGGAGAATTTTATTCCGGGACCCCGGAATCCCGAAAAACCGTGTATTATACACTTCAATTTCAGTCGTTCGGAAGGTCGTACCGGAACCTGTTTCTTTTTCTCCCTGTTTTTCAATCACGCGAGCTCATTTCAGGAATCAACCTGTTCGATTTCAGAAATCAACCTGTTCGATTATAGCCTCAAATAACGAGCTTTAACACATTTATCACGATAATCCAAGTTTCGGCGAATGCTGGTTTGTGGCACACCGGTACCCCCAATTGTCTTCCGTTGGTGCTCAAACTTTGCGTGGCCGCATTATCTGACCCGGGGAAATTTCTATGTGATTTCCGAAAAATTTTATTCCGAGACCCCGGAATCGCGAATAACCGTGTATTATACACTTCAAGTTCAGCCGTTCGGAAGGTCGTACCGGAACCTATTTCTTTTTCTCCCTGTTTTTCAATCACGCGTCCGAGCTAATTTTAGGAATCAACCTGTTCGATTTCAGCCTCAAATAACGAGCTTTAACACATTTTTCACGATAATCCGAGTTTCGGCGAATGCTGGTTTGTGGCACACCGGCACCCCCAAATGTCTTCCGTTGGTGCTCAAATTTGCGTGGCCGCTTTATCTGACCCGATGAACTTTCTACGTGATTTCCGGAGAATTTTATTCCGGGATCCCGGAATCCCGAAAAACCGTGTATTCACTTCAATTTCAGCCGTTCGGAAGGTTGTACAGGAACCTGTTTTTTTTTCTCCCTGTTTTTCAATCACGCGTCTGAGCTCATTTCAGGAATCAACCTGTTCGATTTTAGCCTCAAATAACGAGCTTTAACACATTTTTCACGATAATCCGAGTTTCGGCGAATGCTGGTTTGTGGCACACCGGCACCACCAAATGTCTTCCGTTGGTGCTCAAACTTTGCGTGGCCCCTTATCTGACCCGAGGAACTTTCAATGTGATTTCCGGAGAATTTTATTCCGGGACCCCGGAATCCCGAAAAACCGTGTATTATACACTTCAATTTTAGTCGTTCGGAAGGTCGTACCGGAACCTGTTTCTTTTTCTCCCTGTTTTTCAATCACGCGAGCTCATTTCAGGAATCAACCTGTTCGATTTCAGAAATCAACCTGTTCAATTTCAGCCTCAAATAACGAGCTTTAACACATTTATCACGATAATCCAAGTTTCGGCGAATGCTGGTTTGTGGCACACCGGTACCCCCAATTGTCTTCTGTTGGTGCTCAAACTTTGCGTGGCCGCATTATCTGACCCGGGGAAATTTCTATGTGATTTCCGAAGAATTTTATTCCGAGACCCCGGAATCGCGAATAACCGTGTATTATACACTTCAATTTCAGCCGATTGGAAGGTCGTACCGGAACCTATTTCTTTTTCTCCCTGTTTTTCAATCACGCGTCCGAGCTCATTTCAGGAATCAACCTGTTCGATTTCAGCCTCAAATAACGAGGTTTAACACATTTTTCACGATAATCCGAGTTTCGGCGAATCTTTGGTTTTGGCACACCGGCACACCCAAGACCAAATGTCTTCCGTTGGTGCTCAAATTTGCGTGGCCGCTTTATCTGACCCGATGAACTTTCTACGTGATTTCCGGAGAATTTTATTCCGGGATCCCGGAATCCCGAAAAACCGTGTATACACTTCAATTTCAGCCGTTCGGAAGGTCGTACCGGAACCTGTTTCTTTTTCTCCCTGTTTTTCAATCACGCGTCTGAGCTCATTTCAGGAATCAACCTGTTCGATTTTAGCCTCAAATAACGAGCTTTAACACATTTTTCACGATAATCCGAGTTTCGGCGAATGCTGGTTTGTGGCACACCGGCACCACCAAATGTCTTCCGTTGGTGCTCAAACTTTGCATGGCCGCCTTATCTGACCCGAGGAACTTTCAATGTGATTTCCGGAGAATTTTATTCCGGAATCCCGAAAAACCGTGTATTATACACTTCAATTTTAGCCGTTCGGAAGGTCGTACCGGAACCTGTTTCTTTTTCTCCTTGTTTTTCAATCACGCGAGCTCATTTGGGAATCAACTGTTCGATTTCGAAATCAACTGTTCGATTTCAGCCTCAAATAACGAGTTTTAACACATTTATCACGATAATCCAAGTTTCGGCGAATGCTGGTTTGTGGCACACCGGTACCCCCAATTGTCTTCCGTTGGTGCTCAAACTTTGCGTGGCCGCATTATCTCACCCGGGGAAATTTCTATGTGATTTACGAAGAATTTTATTCCGAGACCCCGGAATCGCGAATAACCGTGTATTATATACTTCAATTTCAGCCGTTCGGAAGGTCGTACCGGAACCTATTTCTTTTTCTCCCTGTTTTTCAATCACGCGTCCGAGCTTATTTCAGGAATCAACCTGTTCGATTTCAGCCTCAAATAACGAGCTTTAACACATTTTTCACGATAATCCGAGTTTCGGCGAATGCTGGTTTGTGGCACAACGGCACCCCCAAATGTCTTCCGTTGGTGCTCAAATTTGCGTGGCCGCTTTATCTGACCCGAGGAACTTTCTACGTGATTTCCGAAGATTTTATTCGGGGACCCCGGAATCCCGAAAAACCGTGTACCGGAACCTGTTTCTTTTTCTCCCTGTTTTTCAATCACGCGTCTGAGCTCATTTCAGGAATCAACCTGTTCGATTTCAGCCTCAAATAACGAGCTTTAACACATTTTTCACGATAATCCGAGTTTCAGGGAATGCTGGTTTGTGGCACACCGGCACCCCCAAATGTCTTCCGTTGGTGCTCAAACTTTGCGTGGCCGCTTTATCTGACCCGAGGAAGTTCAATGTGATTTCCGGAGAATTTTATTCCGGAATCCCGAAAAACCATGTATTTTACACTTCAATTTCAGTCGTTCGGAAAGTCGTACCGAAACCTCTTTCTTTTTCTCCCTGTTTTTCAATCACGCGAGCTCATTTCAGGAATCAACCTGTTCGATTTCAGAAATCAACCTGTTCGATTTCAGCCTCAAATAACGAGCTTTAACACATTTATCACGATAATCCAAGTTTCGGCGAATGCTGGTTTGTGGCACACCGGTACCCCCAATTGTCTTCCGTTGGTGCTCAAACTTTGCGTCGCCGCATTATCTGACCCGGGGAAATTTCTATGTGATTTCCGAAAAATTTTATTCCGAGACCCCGGAATCGCGAATAACCGTGTATTATACACTTCAATTTCAGCCGTTCGGAAGGTCGTACCGGAACATATTTCTTTTTCTCCCTGTTTTTCAATCACGCATCCGAGCTAATTTTAGGAATCAACCTGTTCGATTTCAGCCTCAAATAACGAGCTTTAACACATTTATCACGATAATTCAAGTTTCGGCGAATGCTGGTTTTTGGCACACCGGCACCCCCAAATGTCTTCCGTTGGTGCTCAAATTTTGCGTCGCCGCTTTATCTGCCCCGAGCAACTTTCTCTGTGATTTCCGGAGAATTTAATTCCGGAACCCCAGAATCCCGAAAAACCGTGTATTTTACACTTCAATCTAGCCGTTCGGAAGGTCGTACCGGAACCTATTATTTTTTCTCCTTGTTTTTCAATCACGCGTCCGAGCTCATTTCAGGAATCAACCTGTTCGATTTCAGGAATCAATCTGTTCGATTTCAGCCTCAAATAACGAGTTTTAACACATTTTTCACGGTAATCTGATTTTCGGCGAATGCTGGTTTGTGGCACACCGGCACCCCCAAATGTCTTCCGTTGGTGCTCAAACTTTGCGTGGCCGCTTTATCTGACCCGAGGAACTTTCCATGTGATTTCCGGAGAATTTTATTCCGGGACCCCGGAATCCCGAAAAACCGTTTATTATACACTTCAATTTCAGCCGTTCGGAAGTTCGTACCGGAACCTGTTATTTCTTCTCCCTTTTTTTCAATCACGCGTCCGAGCTCATTTCAGGAATCAACCTGTTCGATTTCAGAAATCAACCTGTTCGACTTCAGCTTCAAATAACGAGCTTTAACACATTTTTCACGATAATCCGAGTTTCAGCGAATGCTGGTTTGTGGCACACCGGCACCCCCAAATGTCTTCCGTTGGTGCTCAAATTTGCGTGGCCGCTTTATCTGACCCGATGAACTTTCTACGTGATTTCCGGAGAATTTTATTCCGGGATCCCGGAATCCCGAAAAACCGTGTATACACTTCAATTTCTGACGTTCGGAAGGTCGTACCGGAACCTGTTTCTTTTTCTCCCTGTTTTTCAATCACGCGTCCGAGCTCATTTCAGGAATCAACCTGTTCGATTTTAGCCTCAAATAACGAGCTTTAACACATTTTTCACGATAATCCGAGTTTCGGCGAATGCTGGTTTGTGGCACACCGGCACCACCAAATGTCTTCCGTTGGTGCTCAAACTTTGCATGGCCGCCTTATCTGACCCGAGGAACTTTCAATGTGATTTCCGGAGAATTTTATTCCGGGACCCCGGAATCCCGAAAAACCGTGTATTATACACTTCAATTTTAGTCGTTCGGAAGGTCGTACCGGAACCTGTTTCTTTTTCTCCCTGTTTTTCAATCACGCGAGCTCATTTCAGGAATCAACCTGTTCGATTTCAGAAATCAACCTGTTCGATTTCAGCCTCAAATAACGAGTTTTAACACATTTATCACGATAATCCAAGTTTCGGCGAATGCTGGTTTGTGGCACACCGGTACCCCCAATTGTCTTCCGTTGGTGATCAAACTTTGCGTGGCCGCATTATCTCACCCGGGGAAATTTCTATGTGATTTACGAAGAATTTTATTCCGAGACCCCGGAATCGCGAATAACCGTGTATTATATACTTCAATTTCAGCCGTTCGGAAGGTCGTACCGGAACCTATTTCTTTTTCTCCCTGTTTTTCAATCACGCGTCCGAGCTTATTTCAGGAATCAACCTGTTCGATTTCAGCCTCAAATAACGAGCTTTAACACATTTTTCACGATAATCCGAGTTTCGGCGAATCTTTGGTTTTGTGGCACACCGGCACCCCCAAATGTCTTCCGTTGGTGCTCAAACTTTGCGTGGCCGCATTATCTGACCCGGGGAAATTTCTACGTGATTTCCGGAGAATTTTATTCCGAGACCCCGGAATCGCGAATAACCGTGTATTATACACTTCAATTTCAGCCGTTCGGAAGGTCGTACCGGAACCTATTTCTTTTTCTCCCTGTTTTTCAATCACGCGTCCGAGCTAATTTCAGGAATCAACCTGTTCGATTTCAGCCTCAAATAACGAGCTTTAACACATTTTTCACGATAATCCGAGTTTCGGCGAATGCTGGTTTGTGGCACACCGGCACCCCCAAATGTCTTCCGTTGGTGCTCAAACTTTGCGTGGCCGCATTATCTGACCCGGCGAAATTTCTATGTGATTTCCGAAGAATTTTATTCCGAGACCCCGGAATCGCGACTAACCGTGTATTATACACTTCAATTTTAGCCGTTCGGAAGGTCGTACCGGAACCTATTTCTTTTTCTCCCTAATTTTCAATCACGCGTCCGTGCTCATTTCAGGAATCAACCTGTTCGATTTCAGAAATCAACCTGTTCGATTTCAGCCTCAAATAACGAGCTTTAACACATTTATCAAGATAATCCAAGTTTCGGCGAATGCTGGTTTGTGGCACACCGGTACCCCCAATTGTCTTCCGTTGGTGCTCAAACTTTGCGTGGCCGCATTATCTGACCCGGGGAAATTTCTATGTGATTTCCGAAAAATTTTATTCCGAGACCCCGGAATCGCGAATAACCGTGTATTATACACTTCAATTTCAGCCGTTCGGAAGGTCGTACCGGAACATATTTCTTTTTCTCCCTGTTTTTCAATCACGCGTCCGAGCTAATTTTAGGAATCAACCTGTTCGATTTCAGCCTCAAATAACGAGCTTTAACACATTTATCACGATAATTCAAGTTTCGGCGAATGCTGGTTTTTGGCACACCGGCACCCCCAAATGTCTTCCGTTGTTGCTCAAATTTTGCGTCGCCGCTTTATCTGCCCCGAGCAACTTTCTCTGTAATTTCCGGAGAATTTAATTCCGGAACCCCAGAATCCCGAAAAACCGTGTATTTTACACTTCAATCTAGCCGTTCGGAAGGTCGTCACGGAACCTATTATTTTTTTCTCCTTGTTTTTCAATCACGCGTCCGAGCTCATTTCAGGAATCAACCTGTTCGATTTCAGGAATCAATCTGTTCGATTTCAGCCTCAAATAACGAGTTTTAACACATTTTTCACGGTAATCTGATTTTCGGCGAATGCTGGTTTGTGGCACACCGGCACCCCCAAATGTCTTCCGTTCGTGCTCAAACTTTGCGTGGCCGCTTTATCTGACCCGAGGAACTTTCCATGTGATTTCCGGAGAATTTTATTCCGGGACCCCGGAATCCCGAAAAACCGTTTATTATACACTTCAATTTCAGCCGTTCGGAAGGTCGTACCGGAACCTGTTATTTCTTCTCCCTTTTTTTCAATCACGCGTCCGAGCTCATTTCAGGAATCAACCTGTTCGATTTCAGAAATCAACCTGTTCGACTTCAGCTTCAAATAACGAGCTTTAACACATTTTTCACGATAATCCGAGTTTCAAATGAATCTTTGGTTTTGGCACACCGGCACCCCCAAATGTCTTCCGTTGGTGCTTAAACTTTGCGTGGCCGCTTTATCTGACCCGAGAAACTTTCTATGTGATTTCTGGAGAATTTTATTCCGTGACCCCGGAATCCCGAAAAACCGTGTATTATATACACTTCAATTTCAACCGTTCGGAAGGTCGTAGCGGAACCTGTTTCTTTTTCTCCCTGTTTTTCAATCACGCGTCTGAGCTCATTTCAGGAATCAACCTGTTCGATTTCAGTAATCAACCTGTTCGATTTCAGCCTCAAATAACGAGCTTTAACACATTTTTTACGATAATCTGAGTTTCGGCGAATGCTGGTTTGTGGCACACCGGCACCCAGAAATGTCTTCCGTTGGTGCTCAAACATTGCGTGGCCTCTTTATCTGACCCGATGAACTTTCTATTTGATTTCCGGAGAATTTTATTCCGGGACCCCGGAATCCCGAAAAACCGTGTATTATACACTTCAATTTCAGTCGTTCGGAAGGTCGTAACGGAACCTGTTTCTTTTTCTCCCTGTTTTTCAATCACACGTCCGAACTCATTTCAAGAATCAACTTGTTCGATTTCGGGAATCAAGCTGTTCGATTTCAGCCTCAAATAACGAGCTTTAACACATTTTTCACGATAATCCGAGTTTCGGCGAATGCTGGTTTGTGGGACACCGGCACCCCCAAATGTCTTCCGTTGGTGCTCAAACTTTGCGTGGCCGCTTTATCTGACCCGAGAAACTTTCTATGTGATTTCCGGAGAATTTTATTCCGGGACCCCGGAATCTCGAAAAACCGTGTATTATATACACTTCAATTTCAACCGTTCGGAAGATCGTACCGGAACCTGTTTCTTTTTCTCCCTGTTTTTCAATCACGCGTCCGAGCTCATTTCAGGAATCAACCTCTTCGATTTTAGGAATCAACATGTTCGATTTCAACCTCAAATAACGAGCTTTAACACATTTTTCACGATAATCCGAGTTTTGGCGAATGCTGGTTTGTGGCACACCGACACTCTCAAATGTCTTCCGTTGGTGCTCAAACATTGCGTGGCCGCTTTATCTGACCCGAGGAACTTTCCATGTGAATTCTGGAGAATTTTATTCCGGGACCCCGGAATCCCGAAAAACCGTGTATTATACACTTCAATTTCAGCCGTTCGGAAGGTCGTATCAGAACCTGTTTCTTTTTCTCCCTGTTTTTAAATCACGCGTCCGAGCTCATTTCAGGAATTAACTTATCCGATTTCGGGAATCAACATGTTTGATTTCAGCCTCAAATAACGAGCTTTAACACATTTTTCACGATAATTCGAGTTCCGGCGAATGCTGGTTTGTGGCACACTGGCACCCGCAAATGTCTTCCGCTGGTGCTCAAACTTTGCGTGACCGCTTTATCTGACCCGAGGAACTTTTCATGTGATTTCCGGAGAATTTTATTCCGGGACCCCGGAATCCTGAAAAACCGTGAATTATACACTTCAATTTGGTAGTTCGGAAGGTAAACGGAACCTGTTTCTTTTTCTCCCTGTTTTTCAATCACTCGTCCGAGCTCATTTCAGGAATCAACCTGCTCGATTTCAGGAATCAACCTGTTCGATTTCAGCCATAAATAACGAGCTTTAACACATTTTTCACGATAATCCGAGTTTCGGCGAATGCTGGTTTGTGGCACACCGGCACCCCCAAATGTCTTCCGTTGGTGCTCAAACTTTGCGTGACCGCTTTATCTGACCCGAAAAACTTTTTATGTGATTTCCGGAGAATTTTATTCCGGGACCCCGGAATCTCGAAAAACCGTGTATTATACACTTCAATTTCAGCCGTTCGGAAGATCGTACCGGAACTTGTTTTTTTTTCTTCCTGTTTTTCAATCACGCGCCCGAGCTCATTTCAGGAATCAACCTCTTCGATTTTAGGAATCAACCTGTTTGATTTCAGCCTCAAATAACGAGCTTTAACACATTTTTCACGATAATCCGAGTTTTGGCGAATGCTGGTTTGTGGCACACCGGCACCCTCAAATGTCTTCCGTTGGTGCTCAAACATTGCATGGCCGCTTTATCTGACCCGAGGAACTTTCCATGTGATTTCCGGAGAATTTTATTTCGGGACCCCGGAATCCCGAAAAACCGTGTATTATACACTTCAATTTCAGCCGTTCGGAAGGTCGTATCGGAACCTGTTTCTTTTTCTCCCTGTTTTTAAATCACGCGACGGAGCTCATTTCAGGAATCAACTTGTTCGATTTCAGGAATCAACCTGTTTGATTTCAGCCTCAAATAACGAGCTTTAACACATTTTTCACGATAATTCGAGTTTCGAAAAATGCTGGTTTGTGGCACACTGGCACCCCCAAATGTCTTCCATTGGTGCTCAAACTTTGTGTGGCCGCTTTATCTGACCAGAGAACTTTCTATGTGATTTCCGGAGAATTTTGTTCCGGGACCCCGGAATCCCGAAAAACCGTGTATTATACACTTCAATTTCAGCCGTTCGGAAGGTCGTACCTGACCCTGTTTCTTTTTCTACCTGTTTTTCAATCACGTGTCTGAGCTCATTTCATGAATCAACCTGTTCGATTTCAGGAATCAACCTGTTCGATTTCAGCCTCAAATAACGAGTTTTAACACATTTTTCACGGTATTCCAATTTTCGGCGAATGCTGGTTTGTGGCACACCGGCACCCCCAAATGTCTTCCGTTGGTGCTCAAACTTTGCGTGGCCGCTTTATCTGACCCGAGGAACTTTCCATGTGATATCCGGAGAATTTTATTCCGGGACCCCGGAATTTCGAAAAACCGTGTATTTTACACTTCAATTTCAGCCGTTCGGAAGGTCGTACCGGAACCTGTTATTTTTTCTCCCTTTTATTCAATCACGCGTCCGAGCTCATTTCAGGAATCAACCTGTTCGATTTCAGGAATCAACCTGTTCGACTTCAGCTTCAAATAACGAGCTTTAACACATTTTTCACGATAATCCGAGTTTCAGTGAATGCTGGTTTGTGGCACACCGGCACCCCCAAATGTCTTCCGTTGTTGCTCAAACTTTGCGTGGCCGCTTTATCTGACACGAGGAACTTTTTATGTGATTTCCGGAGAATTTTATTCCGGGACCCCGGAATCCCGAAAAACTGTGAATTATACACTTCAATTTCGCCGTTCGGAAGGTCGTACTGGAACCTGTTTCTTTTTCTCCCTGTTTTACAATCACGCGTCTGAGCTCATTTTAGGAATCAACCTGCTCGATTTCAGGAATCAACCTGTTCGATTTCAGCCTTAAATAACGAGCTTTAACACATTTTTCACGATAATCCGAGTTTCGGCGAATGCTGGTTTGTGGCACACCGGCACCCCCAAATGTCTTCCGTTGGTGCTCAAACTTTGCGTGACCGCTTTATCTGACCCGAGAAACTTTCTATGTGATTTCCGGAGAATTTTATTCCGGGACCCCGGAATCTCGAAAAACCGTGTATTATACACTTCAATTTCAGCCGTTCAGAAGATCGTACCGGAACCTGTTTCTTCTTCTTCCTGTTTTTCAATCACGCGCCCGAGATCATTTCAGGAATCAACCTCTTCGATTTTAGGAATCAACCTGTTCGATTTCAGCCTCAAATAACGAGCTTTAACACATTTTTCACGATAATCCGAGTTTTGGCGAATGCTGGTTTGTGGCACACCGGCACCCTCAAATAACTTCCGTTGGTTCTCAAACATTGCGTGGCCGCTTTATCTGACCCGAGGAACTTTCCATGTGATTTCCGGAGAATTTTATTCCGGGACCCCGGAATCCCGAAAAACCGTGTATTATACACTTCAATTTCAGCCGTTTGGAAGGTCGTATCGGAACCTGTTTCTTTTTCTCCCTGTTTTTAAATCACGCGACGGAGCTCATTTCAGGAATCAACTTGTTCGATTTCAGGAATCAACCTGTTTGATTTCAGCCTCAAATAACAAGCTTTAACACATTTTTCACGATAATTCGAGTTTCGGCGAATGCTGGTTTGTGGCACACTGGCACCCCCAAATGTCTTCCGCTGGTGCTCAAACTTTGCGTGACCACTTTATCTGACCCGAGGAACTTTCCATGTGATTTCCGGAGAATTTTATTCTGGACCCCGGAATCCTGAAAAACCGTGTATTATACACTTCAATTTCAGCCGTTCGGAAGGTCGTTCCGGAACCTATTTCTTTTTCTCCCTGTTTTTCAATCACGCGTCCGAGCTCATTTCAAGAATCAACCTGTTCGATTTCAATCTCAAATAACGAGCTTTAACACATTTTTCACGATAATCCAGGTTTCGGCGAATGCTGGTTTGTGGCACACCGACACCCCCAAATGTCTTCCGTTGGTGCTCAAACTTTGTGTGGCCGCTTTATCTGACATGAGGAACTTTTTATGTGATTTCCGGAGAATTTTATTCCGGGACCCCGGAATCCCGAAAAACCGTGTATTATACACTTCAATTTCAGCCGTTCGGAAGGTAAATCGAAACCTGTTTCTTTTTCTCCCTATTTTTCAATCACGCGTCCGAGCTCATTTCAGGAATCAACCTCTTCGATTTTAGGAATCAACCTGTTCGATTTCAGCCTCAAATAACGAGTTTTAACACATTTTTCACGATAATCCGAGTTTTGGCGAATGCTGGTTTGTGGCACACCGGCACCCTCAAATGTCTTCCGTTGGTTCTCAAACATTGCGTGGCCGCTTTATCTGACCCGAGGAACTTTCCATGTGATTTCCGGAGAATTTTATTCCGGGACCCCGGAATCCCGAAAAACCGTGTATTATATACTTCAATTTCAGCCGTTCGGAAGGTCGTATCGGAACCTGTTTCTTTTTCTCCCTGTTTTTAAATCACGCGACGGAGCTCATTTCAGGAATCAACTTGTTCGATTTCAGGAATCAACCTGTTTGATTTCAGCCTCAAATAACGAGTTTTAACACATTTTTCACGATAATTCGAGTTTCGGCGAATGCTGGTTTGTGGCACACTGGCACCCCCAAATGTCTTCCGCTGGTGCTCAAACTTTGCGTGACCGCTTTATCTGACCCGAGGAACTTTCCATGTGATTTCCGGAGAATTTTATTCTGGAACCCCGGAATCCTGAAAAACCGTGTATTATACACTTCAATTTCAGCCGTTCGGAAGGTCGTTCCGGAACCTATTTCTTTTTCTCCCTGTTTTTCAATCACGCGTCCGAGCTCATTTCAAGAATCAACCTGTTCGATTTCAATCTCAAATAACGAGCTTTAACACATTTTTCACGATAATCCGAGTTTCGGCGAATGCTGGTTTGTGGCACACCGACAACCCCAAATGTCTTCCGTTGGTGCTCAAACTTTGGGTGGCCGCTTTATCTGACATGAGGAACTTTTTATGTGATTTCCGGAGAATTTTATTCCGGGACCCCGGAATCCCGAAAAACCGTGTATTATATACACTTCAATTTCAGCCGTTCGGAAGGTCGTACCGGAACCTGTTTCTTTTTCTCCCTGTTTTTCAATCACGCGTGTGCGCTCATTTCAGGAATCAACCTGTTCGATTTCAGTAATCAACCTGTTCGATTTCAGCCTCAAATAACGAGCTTTAACACATTTTTCACGATAATCCGAGTTTCAGCGAATACTGGTTTGTGGCACACCGGCACCCCCAAATGTCTTCCGTTGCTGCTCAAACTTTGCGTGACCGCTTTATCTGACACGAGGAACTTTTTATATGATTTCCGGAGAATTTTATTCCGGGACCCCGGAATCCCGAAAAACCGTGTATTATTATACACTTCAATTTCAGCCGTTCGGAAGGTCGTACCAGAACCTGTTTCTTTTTCTCCCTGTTTTTCAATCACGCGTTTGAGCTTATTTCAGGAATCAACCTGTTCGATTTCAGTAATCAACCTGTTCGATTTCAGCCTCAAATAACGAGTTTTAACACATTTTTCACGATAATCCGAGTTTCGGCGAATGCTGATTTGTGTCACACCGGCACCCACAAATGTCTTCCGTTGGTGCTCAAACATTGCGTGGCCTCTTTATCTGACCCGAGGAACTTTCTATTTGATTTCCGGAGAATTTTATTCTGGGACCCCAGAATCCCGAAAAACCGTATATTATACACTTCAATTTGAGTCGTTCGGAAGGTCGTACCGGTACCTGTTTCTTTTTCTCCCTGCTTTTCAATCTCGCGTCAGAGCTCATTTCAGGAATCAACCTGTTCGATTTCACGAATCAACATGTTCGATTTCAGCCTCAAATAACGAGCTTTAACACATTTTTAACGATAATCCGAGTTTCGGCGAATGCTGGTTTGTGGCACACCGGCACCCCCAAATCTCTTTTGTTGGTGCTCAAACTTTGCGTGGCCGCTTTATCTGACCCGAGGAGCTTTCTAGGTGATTTCCGGAGAATTTTATTCCGGGACCCCGGAATTTCGAAAAACCGTGAATTATAGACTTCAATTTTAGCTGTTCGGAAGGTCGATCGGAACTTTTTTTTTCTCTCGCTTTTCAATCACGCGTCCGAGCTCATTTAAGGAATCAACCTGTTCGATTTCAGGAATCAACCTGTTCGATTTCAGCCTCAAATAACGAGCTTTAACACATTTTTCACGATAATTCGAGTTTCGGCGAATCTTTGGTTTTGGCACACCGGCACCCCCAAATGTCTTGTTGGTGCTCAAACTTTGCGTGGCTGCTTTATCGACCAGAGGAACTTTCTATGTGATTTTGGAGAATTTCGTTCGGGACCGGAATCCCGAAAAACCGTGTATTATACACTTCAATTTGTAGTTCGGAAGGTCGACCGGACCATGTTTCTTTTTCTACCTGTTTTTCAATCACGCGTCCGAGCTCATTTCAGAATCAACCTATTCGATTTCAGGAATCAACCTGTTCGATTTCAACCTCAAATAACGAGCTTTAACACATTTTTCACGATAATCCGAGTTTAGTGAATCGGTTTGAGGCACACCAGCACCCCCAAATTTCTTCCGTTCTTGCTCAAACTTTGCGTGGCGTTTTATCGACACGAGGAACTTTTTATGTGATTTCGGAGAATTTTATTCGGGACCCGGAATCCCGAAAAACCGTGTATTATATACACTTTAATTTTACCGTTCGGAAGGTCGCACGGAAACTGTTTCTTTTTCTCCTGTTTTTCAATCACGCGTCGAGCTCATTTCAGAATCAACCTGTTCGATTTCAGTAATCAACCTGTTCGATTTCAGCCTCAAATAACGAGCTTTAACACATTTTTCACGATAATCCGAGTTTCGGCGAATGCTGGTTTGTGACACACCGGCACCCACAAATGTCTTCCGTTGGTGCTCAAACATTGTGTGGCCTCTTTATCTGACCCGAGGAACTTTCTATTTGATTTCCGGAAAATTTTATTCTGGGACCCCAGAATCCCGAAAAACCGTGTATTATACACTTCAATTTCAGTCGTTCGGAAGGTCGTACCGGAACCTGTTTCTTTTTCTCCCTGTTTTTCAATCACGCGTCCGAGCTCATTTCAAGAATCAACCTGTTCGATTTCAGCCTCAAATAACGAGCTTTAACACATTTTTCACGATAATCCGAGTTTCGGCGAATGCTGGTTTGTGGCACACCTGCACCCCCAAATCTCTTCCGTTGGAGCTCAAACTTTGCGTGGCCGCTTTATCCGACCCGAGGAGCTTTGTAGGTGATTTCCGGAGAATTTTATTCCGGGACCCCGGTGAATTATACAATTCAATTTTAGCCGTTTGGAATGTCGTACCGGAACCTGCCTCTTTTTCTCCCTGTTTTTCAATCACGCGTCCGAGCTCATTTCAGGAATCAACCTGTTCGATTTTAGGAATCAACCTGTTCGATTTCAGCCTCAAATAACGAGCTTTAACACATTTTTAACGATAATCCGAGTTTCGGCGAATGCTGGTTTGTGGCACACCGGCACCCCCAAATGTCTTCCGTTGGTGCTCAAACTTTGCGTGGCCGCTTATCTCGACTGCAGGAACTTTCTATGTGATTTCCGGAGAATTTTGTTCCGGGACCCTGGAATCCCGAAAAACCGTGTATTATACACTTCAATTTCAGCCGTTCGGAAAGTCGTACCAGACCATGTTTCTTTTTCTACCGGTTTTTCAATCACGCGTCCGAGCTCATTTCAGGAATCAGCCTGTTCGATTTCAGGAATCAACATGTTCGATTTCAGCCTCAAATAACGAGCTTTAACACATTTTTAACGATAATCCGAGTTTCGGCGAATGCTGGTTTGTGGCACACCGGCACCCCCAAATGTCTTCCGTTGGTGCTCAAACTTTGCGTGGCCACTTTATCTGACCCGAGGAACTTTCAATGTGATTTCCGGGGAATTTTATTCCGGAATCCCGAAAAACCGTGTATTATACACTTCAATTTGATCGTTCGGAAGGTCGACGGAACTGTTTCTTTTTCTCCCTGTTTTTCAATCACGCGTCCGAGCTCATTTCAAGAATCAACCTGTTCGATTTCAGCCTCAAATAACGAGCTTTAACACATTTTTCACGATAATCCGAGTTTCGGCGAATGCTGGTTTGTGGCACACCTGCACCCTCAAATCTCTTCCGTTGGAGCTCAAACTTTGCGTGGCCGCTTTATCCGACCCGAGGAGCTTTGTAGGTGATTTCCGGAGAATTTTATTCCGGGACCCCGGTGAATTATACAATTCAATTTTAGCCGTTTGGAATGTCGTACCGGAACCTGTTTCTTTTTCTCCTTGTTTTTCAATCACGCGTCCGAGCTCATTTCAGGAATCAACCTGTTCGATTTTAGGAATCAACCTGTTCGATTTCAGCCTCAAATAACGAGCTTTAACACATTTTTAACGATAATCCGAGTTTCGGCGAATGCTGGTTTGTGGCACACCGGCACCCCCAAATGTCTTCCGTTGGTGCTCAAACTTTGCGTGGCCGCTTTATTTGACCAGAGGAACTTTCTATGTGATTTCCGGAGAATTTTGTTCCGGGACCCTAGAATCCCGAAAAACCGTGTATTATACACTTCAATTTCAGCCGTTCGGAAAGTCGTACCAGACCATGTTTCTTTTTCTACCTGTTTTTCAATCACGCGTCCGAGCTCATTTCAGGAATCAGCCTGTTCGATTTCAGGAATCAACATGTTCGATTTCAGCCTCAAATAACGAGCTTTAACACATTTTTCACGATAATCCGAGTTTCGGCGAATGCTGGTTTGTGGCACACCAGCACCCCCAAATGTCTTCCGTTGGTGCTCAAACTTTGCGTGGCCACTTTATCTGACCCGAGGAACTTTCTATGTGATTTCCGCGGAATTTTATTCCGGGACCCCGGAATCCCGAAAAACCGTGTATTATACACTTCAATTTCAGCCGTTCGGAAGGTCGTACCGGACCATGTTTCTTTTTCTACCTGTTTTTCAATCACGCGTCGGAGCTCATTACAGGAATCAACCTGTTCGATTTCAGCCACAAATAACGAGCTTTAACACATTTTTCACGGTAATCCGAGTTTCGGCGAATACTGGTTTGTGGCACACCGGCACCCCCAAATGTCTTCCGTTGGTGCTCAAACTTTTCGTGGCAGCTTTATCTGACCCGAGGAACTTTCTATGTGATTTCCGGAGTAATTTATTCCGGGCCCCAGAATCCCGAAAAACCGTGTCTTATACACTTCAATTTCAGCCGTTCGGAAGGTCGTACCGTACCATGTTTCTTTTTCTACCTGTTTTTCAATCACGCGTCCGAGCTCATTTCAGGAATCAGCCTGTTCGATTTCAGGAATCAACCTGTTCGATTTCAGCCTCAAATAACGAGCTTTGACACATTTTTCACGATAATCCGAGTTTCGGCGAATGCTGGTTTGTGGCACACCGGCACTCCCAAATGTCTTCCGTTGGTGCTCAAACTTTGCGTGGCCACTTTATCTGACCCAAGGAACTTTCTATGTGATTTCCGCGGAATTATATTCCGGGACCCCGGAATCCCGAAAAACCGTGTATTATATACTTCAATTTCAGCCGTTCGGAAGGTCGTACCGGACCATGTTTCTTTTTCTACCCGTTTTTCAATCACGCGTCCGAGCTCATTTCAGGAATCAACCTGTTCGATTTCAGGAATCAACCTGTTCGATTTCAGCCACAAATAACGAGCTTTAACACATTTTTCACGGTAATCCGAGTTTCGGCGAATGCTGGTTTGTGGCACACCGGCACCCCTAAATGTCTTCCGTTGGTGCTCAAACTTTGCGTGGCCACTTTATCTGACCCGAGAAACTTTCTATGTGATTTCCGCGGAATTTTATTCCGGGACCCTGGAATCCAGAAAAACCGTGTATTATACACTTCAATTTGGTAGTTCGGAAGGTAAATACAGGACCATGTTTCTTTTTCTATATCTTTTTTTCAATCACGCGTCCGAGCTCATTTCAGGAATCAACCTGTTCGATTTCAGCAATCAACCTGTTCGATTTCAGCCACAAATAACGAGCTTTAACACATTTTTCACGGTAATCCGAGTTTCGGCGAATGCTGGTTTGTGGCACACCGGCACCCCCAAATGTCTTCCGTTGGTGCTCAAACTTTGCGTGGCAGATTTATCTGACCCGAGGAACTTTCTATGTGATTTCCGGAGAATTTTATTCCGGGCCCCAGAATCCCGAAAAACCGTGTATTATACACTTCAATTTTGTAGTTCGGAAGGCCGTCGGAACTCGTTTATTTTTCTCCCTATTTTTTAATCACGCGTCCGAGCTCATTTCAGGAATCAACCTCTTCGATTATAGGAATCAACCTGTTCGATTTCAGTCTCAAATAACGAGCTTTAACACATTTTTCACGATAATCCGAGTTTCAGCGAATACTGGTTTGAGGCACACCGGCACCCCCAAATGTCTTCCGTTGCTGCTCAAACTTTGCGTGGCCGTTTTATCTGACACGAGGAACTTTTTATGTGATTTCAGGAGAATTTTATTCCGGGACCCCAGAATCCCGAAAAACCGTGTATTATATACACTTCAATTTCAGCCGTTCGGAAGGTCGTACCGGAACCTGTTTCTTTTTCTCCCTGTTTTTCAATCACGCGTCTGAGCTCATTTCAGGAATCAACCTGTTCGATTTCAGTAATCAACCTGTTCGATTTCAGCCTCAAATAACGAGCTTTAACACATTTTTTACGATAATCCGAGTTTCGGCGAATTCTGGTTTGTGGCACACCGGCACCCACAAATGTCTTCCGTTGGTGCTCAAACATTGCGTGGCCTCTTTATCTGACCCGAGGAACTTTCTATTTGATTTCCGGAGAATTTTATTCTGTGAACCCCAGAATCCCGAAAAACCGTGTATTATACACTTCAATTTGAGTCGTTCGGATGGTCGTACCGGAACCTGTTTCTTTTTCTCCCTGTTTTTCAATCACACGTCCGAGCTCATTTCAGGAATCAACTTGTTCGATTTCGGGAATCAACCTGTTCGATTTCAGCCTCAAATAACGAGCTTTAACACATTTTTCACGATAATCCGAGTTTCGGCGAATGCTGGTTCGTGGCACACCGGCACCCCCAAATGTCATCTGTTGGTGCTCAAACTTTGCGTGGTCGCTTTATCTGACCTGAGGAACTTTCTATGTGATTTCCGTAGAATTTTATTCTGGGACCCCGGAATCCCTAAAAACCGTGAATTATACACTTCAATTTCAGCCGTTCGTAAGGTCGTACCGGAACATGTTTCTTTTTCTCCCTGCTTTTCAATCTCGCGTCCGAGCTCATTTCAGGAATCAACCTGTTCAATTTCAGGAATCAACCTCTTCGATTTCAGCCTCAAATAACGAGCTTTAACACATTTTTAACGATAATCCGAGTTTCGGCGAATGCTGGTTTGTGGCACACCGGCACCCCCAAATGTCTTCCGTTGGTGCTCAAACTTTGCATGGCCACTTTATCTGACCCGAGGAACTTTCGATGTGATTTCCGGGGAATTTTATTCCGGGACCCCGGAATCCCGAAAAACCGTGAATTATACACTTCAATTTTAGCCGTTCGGAAGGTCGTACCGGAACCTGTTTCTTTTTTTTCCTGTTTTTCAATCATGCGTCCGAGCTCATTTCAGGAATCAACCTGTTCGATTTCAGCCTCAAATAACGAGCTTTAACACATTTTTAACGATAATCCGAGTTTCGGCGAATGCTGGTTTTTGGCACACCGACACCCCCAAATGTCTTCCGTTGGTGCTCAAACTTTGCGTGGCCGCTTTATCTGACCAGAGGAACTTTCTATGTGATTTCCGGAGAATTTTATCCCGGGCCCCAGAATCCCGAAAAACCGTGTATTATACACTTCAATTTCAGCCGTTCGGAAGGCCGTACCGAAACCTGTTTCTTTTTCTCCCTATTTTTCAATCACGCGTCCGAGCTCATTTCAGGAATCAACCTCTTCGATTATAGGAATCAACCTGTTCGATTTCAGTCTCAAATAACGAGCTTTAACACATTTTTCACGATAATCTGAGTTTCAGCGAATACTGGTTTGAGGCACACCGCACCCCCAAGTGTCTTCCGTTCTTGCTCAAACTTTGCGTGGCCGTTTTATCGACACGAGGAACTTTTATGTGATTTCGGGGAATTTTATTCCGGGACCGGAATCCGAAAAACCGTGTATTATATACACTTCATTTTCACTGTTCGGAAGGTAAATCGGAACTGTTTCTTTTTCTCCCTGTTTTTCAATCACGCGTCTGAGCTCATTTCAGGAATCAACCTGTTCGATTTCAGTAATCAACCTGTTCGATTTCAGCCTCAAATAACGAGCTTTAACACATTTTTAACGATAATCCGAGTTTCGGCGAATGCTGGTTTGTGGCACACCGGCACCCCCAAATGTCTTCCGTTGGTGCTCAAACTTTGCGTGGTCGCTTTATCTGACCCGAGGAACTTTCTATGTGATTTCCGGAGAATTTTATTCTGGGACCCCGGAATCCCTAAAAACCGTGAATTATACACTTCAATTTCAGCCGTTCGTAAGGTCGTACCGGAACATGTTTCTTTTTCTCCCTGCTTTTCAATCTCGCGTCCGAGCTCATTTCAGGAATCAACCTGTTCAATTTCAGGAATCAACCTCTTCGATTTCAGCCTCAAATAACGAGCTTTAACACATTTTTAACGATAATCTGAGTTTCGGCGAATGCTGGTTTGTGGCACACCGGCACCCCCAAATGTCTTCCGTTGGTGCTCAAACTTTGCGTGGCCAATTTATCTGACCCGAGGAACTTTCTATGTGATTTCCGGGGAATTTTATTCGGGACCGGAATCCGAAAAAAACCGTGAATTATACACTTCAATTTCGGCCGTTCGGAAGGTAAACCAGGAACTGTTTCTTTTTCTCCCTGTTTTCCAATCACGCGTCCGAGCTCATTTCAAGAATCAACCTGTTCGATTTCAGCCTCAAATAACGAGCTTTAACACATTTTTCACGATAATCCGAGTTTCGACGAATGCTGGTTTGTGGGACACCGGCACCCCCAAATCTCTTCCGTTGGAGCTCAAACTTTGCGTAGCCGCTTTATCTGACCCGAGGAGCTTTGTAGGTGATTTCCGGAGAATTTTATTCCGGGACCCCGGAATTTCGAAAAACCGTGAATTATACACTTCAATTTTAGCCGTTCGGAAGGTCGTACCGGAACCTGTTTCTTTTTCTTCCTGTTTTTCAATCACGCGTCCGAGCTCATTTCAGGAATCAACCTGTTCGATTTCAGCCTCAAATAACGAGCTTTAACACATTTTTAACGATAATCCGATTTTCGGCGAATGCTGGTTTGTGGCACACCCGCAACCCCAAATGTCTTCCGTTGGTGCTCAAACTTTGCGTGGCCGCTTTATCTGACCAGAGGAACTTTCTATGTGATTTCCGGAGAATTTTGTTCCAGGATCCCGGAATCCCGAAAAACCGTGTATTATACACTTCAATTTCAGCCGTTCGGAAGGTCGTACCGGACCATGTTTTTTTTTCTACCTGTTTTTCAATCACGCGTCCGAGCTCATTTCAGGAATCAGCCTGTTCGATTTCAGGAATCAACATGTTCGATTTCAGCCTCAAATAACGAGCTTTAACACATTTTTAACGATAATCCGAGTTTCGGCGAATGCTGGTTTGTGGCATACCGGCACCCCCAAATGTCTTCCGTTGGTGCTCAAACTTTGCGTGGCAGCTTTATCTGACCCGAGGAACTTTCTATGTGATTTCCGGAGAATTTTATCCCGGGCCCCAGAATCCCGAAAAACCGTGTATTATACACTTCAATTTCAGCCGTTCGGAAGGCCGTACCGAAACCTGTTTCTTTTTCTCCCTATTTTTCAATCACGCGTCCGAGCTCATTTCAGGAATCAACCTCTTCGATTATAGGAATCAACCTGTTCGATTTCAGTCTCAAATAACGAGCTTTAACACATTTTTCACGATAATCTGAGTTTCAGCGAATACTGGTTTGAGGCACACCGGCACCCCCAAGTGTCTTCCGTTGCTGCTCAAACTTTGCGTGGCCGTTTTATCTGACACGAGGAACTTTTTATGTGATTTCAGGGGAATTTTATTCCGGGACCCCGGAATCCCGAAAAACCGTGTATTATATACACTTCATTTTCAGCCGTTCGGAAGGTCGTACCGGAACCTGTTTCTTTTTCTCCCTGTTTTTCAATCACGCGTCTGAGCTCATTTCAGGAATCAACCTGTTCGATTTCAGTAATCAACCTGTTCGATTTCAGCCTCAAATAACGAGCTTTAACACATTTTTCACGATAATCCGAGTTTCGGCGAATGTTGGTTTGTGGCACACCGGTACCCACAAATGTCTTCCGTTGGTGCTCAAACATTGCGTGGCCTCTTTATCTGACCCGAGGAACTTTCTATTTGATTTCCGGAGAATTTCATTCTGGGACACCAGAATCCCGAAAAACCGTGTATTATACACTTCAATTTCAGCCGTTCGGAAGGTCGTACCGGAACATGTTTCTTTTTCTCCCTGCTTTTCTCAATCTCGCGTCCGAGCTCATTTCAGGAATCAACCTGTTCAATTTCAGGAATCAACCTCTTCGATTTCAGCCTCAAATAACGAGCTTTAACACATTTTTAACGATAATCCGAGTTTTGGCGAATGCTGGTTTGTGGCAAACCGGCACCCCCAAATGTCTTCCGTTGGTGCTCAAACTTTGCGTGACCACTTTATCTGACCCGAGGAACTTTCTATGTGATTTCCGCGGAATTTTATTCCGGGACCCCGGAATCCCGAAAAACCGTGTATTATACACATCAATTTCTGCCGTTCGGAAGGTCGTACCCGACCATGTTTATTTTTCTACCTGTTTTTCAATCACGCGTCCGAGCTCATTTCAGAATCAACTTTGTTCGATTTGACCACAAATAACGAGCTTTAACACATTTTTCACGGTAATCCAAGTTTGCGAATCTTTGGTTTGGCACACCGGGACCCCCAAATGTCTTCCGTTGGTGGTCAAACTTTTCGTGGCAGCTTTATCTGACCCGAGGAATTTTCTATGTGATTTCCGGAGTATTTTATTCCGGGCCCCAGAATCCTGAAAAACCGTGTATTATACACTTCAATTTCAGCCGTTCGGAAGGTCGTACCGGACCATGTTTCTTTTTCTACCTGTTTTTCAATCACGCGTCCGAGCTCATTTCAGGAATCAGCCTGTTCGATTTCAGGAATCAACCTGTTCGATTTCAGCCTCAAATAACGAGCTTTAACACATTTTTCACGATAATCCGAGTATCGGCGAATGCTGGTTTGTGGCACACCGGCACCCACAAATGTCTTTCGTTGGTGCTCAAACATTGCGTGGCCGCTTTATCTGACACGAGGAACTTTTTATGTGATTTCAGGGGAATTTTATTCCGGGACCCCGGAATCCCGAAAAACCGTGTATTATATACACTTCATTTTCAGCCGTTCGGAAGGTCGTACCGGAACCTGTTTCTTTTTCTCCCTGTTTTTCAATCACGCGTCCGAGCTCATTTCAGGAATCAACCTGTTCGATTTCAGGAATCAACTTGTTCGATTTCAGCCTCTAATAACGAGCTTTAACACATTTTTAACGATAATCCGAGTTTCGGCGAATGCTGGTTTGTGGCACACCGGCACCCCCAAATGTCTTCCGTTGGTGCTCAAACTTTGCGTGGCCACTTTATCTGACCCGAGGAACTTTCTATGTGATTTCCGGGGAATTTTATTCCGGGACCCCAGAATCCCGAAAAACCGTGTATTATACACTTCAATTTCAGCCGTTCGGAAGGTCGTACCAGAACATGTTCCTTTTTCTCCCTGTTTTTCAATCACGCGTCCGAGCTCATTTCAAGAATCAACCTGTTCGATTTCAGCCTCAGATAACGAGCTTTAACACATTTTTCACGATAATCCGAGTTTCGGCGAATGCTGGTTTGTGGCACACCGGCACCCCTAAATCTCTTACGTTGGAGCTCAAACTTTGCGTGGCCGCTTTATCTGACCCGAGGAGCTTTCTAGGTGATTTCCGGAGAATTTTATTCCGGGACCCCGGAATTTCGAAAAACCGTGAATTATACACTTCAATTTTAGCCGTTCGGAAGATCGTACCGGAACCGGTTTCTTTTTCACCCTGTTTTTCAATCACGCGTCCGAGCTCATTTCAGGAATCAACCTGTTCGATTTCAGGAATCAACCTGTTCGATTGCAGCCTTAAATAACGAGCTTTAACACATTTTTAACGATAATCCGAGTTTCGGCGAATGCTAGTTTGTGGCACACCGGCACCCCCAAATGTCTTCCGTTGGTGCTCAAACTTTGCGTGACCGCTTTATCTGACCAGAGGAACTTTCTATGTGGTTTCCGGAGAATTTTGTTCCGGGACCCCGGAATCCCGAAAAACCGTGTATTATATACACACTTCAATTTCAGCCGTTCGGAAGGTCGTACCGGACCATGTTTCTTTTTCTACCTGTTTTTCAATCACGCGTCCGAGCTCATTTCAGGAATCAGCCTGTTCGATTTCAGGAATCAACATGTTCGATTTCAGCCTCAAATAACGAGTTTTAACACATTTTTAACGATAATCCGAGTTTCGGCGAATGCTGGTTTGTGGCTCACCGGCACCCCCAAATGTCTTCCGTCGGTGTTCAAACTTTGCGTGGCCACTTTATTTGACCCGAGGAACTTTCTATGTGATTTCCGCGGAATTTTATTCCGGGACCCCGGAATCTTGAAAAACCGTGTATTATACACTTCAATTTCAGCCGTTCGGAAGGTCGTACCAGACCATGTTTCTTTTTCTACCTATTTTTCAATCACGCGTCCGAGCTCATTTCAGGAATCAACCTGTTCGATTTCAGGAATCAACCTGTTCGATTTCAGCCTCAAATAACGAGCTTTAACACATTTTTCACGATAATCCGAGTTTCGGCGAATGCTGGTTTGTGGCACACCGGCACCCCCAAATGTCTTCCGTTGGTGCTCAAACTTTGCGTGGCAGCTTTATCTGACCAGAGGAACTTTCTATGTGATTTCTGGAGAATTTTATTTCGGGCCCCAGAATCCCGAAAAACCGTGTATTATACACTTCAATTTCAGCCGTTCGGAAGGCTTTACCGGAACCTGTTCCTTTTTCTCCCTATTTTTCAATCACGCGTCCGATCTCATTTCAGGAATCAACCTCTTCGATTATAGAAATCAACCTGTTCGATTTCAGCCTCAAATAACGAGCTTTAACACATTTTTGACGATAATCCGAGTATCGGCGAATGCTGGTTTGTGGCACACTGGCACCCCCAAATATCTTCCTGGTGCTCAAACTTTGCGTGGCCGCTTTATCTGACCCGAGGAACTTTCTATGTGATTTTCGGGGAATTTTATTCCGGGACCCCAGAATCCCGAAAAACCGTGTATTATACACTTCAATTTCAGCCGTTCGGAAGGTCGTACCGGAACATGTTTCTTTTTCTCCCTGTTTTTCAATCACGCGTCCGAGCTCATTTCAAGAATCAACCTGTTCGATTTTAGCCTCAGATAACGAGCTTTAACACATTTTTCACGATAATCCGAGTTTCGGCGAATGCTGGTTCGTGGCACACCGGCACCCCCAAATGTCATCTGTTGGTGCTCAAACTTTGCGTGGCCGCTTTATCTGACCCGATGAACTTTCTATGTGATTTCCGGAGAATTTTATTCCGGGACCCCGGAATCCCTAAAAACCGTGAATTATACACTTCAATTTCAGCCGTTCGGAAGGTCGTACCGGAACATGTTTCTTTTTCTCCCTGCTTTTCAATCTCGCGTCCGAGCTCATTTCAGGAATTAACCTGTTCAATTTCAGGAATCAACCTCTTCGATTTCAGCCTCAAATAACGAGCTTTAACACATTTTTAACGATAATCCGAGTTTCGGCGAATGCTGGTTTGTGGCACACCGGCACCCCCAAATGTCTTCCGTTGGTGCTCAAACTTTGCGTGGCCACTTTATCTGACCCGAGGAACTTTCTATGTGATTTCGCGGAATTTTATTCGGGACCCGGAATCTGAAAACCGTGTATTATACACTTCAATTATAGTCGTTCGGAAGGTCGTACCGGGCCATGTTTCTTTTTCTACCGGTTTTTCAATCACGCGTCCGAGCTCATTTCAGGAATCAACCTGTTCGATTTCAGGAATCAACTTGTTCGATTTCAGCCACAAATAACGAGCTTTAACACATTTTTCACGGTAATCAGGAGTTTCGGCGAATCTTTGGTTTCAGGCACACCGGCACCCCCAAATGTCTTCCGTTGGTGCTCAAACTTTGCGTGGCAGCTTTATTTGACCCGAGGAACTTTCTATGTGATTTCCGGAGAATTTTATTCCGGGACCCCGGAATCCCTAAAAACCGTGAATTATACACTTCAATTTTAGCCGTTCGGAAGGTCGTACCGGAACCTGTTTCTTTTTCTCCCTTCTTTTCAATCTCGCGTCCGAGCTCATTTCAGGAATCAACCTGTTCGATTTCAGGAATCAACCTGTTCGATTTCAGCCTCTAATAACGAGCTTTAACACATTTTTAACGATAATCCGAGTTTCGGCGAATGCTGGTTTGTGGCACACCGGCACCCCCAATTGTCTTCCGTTGGTGCTCAAACTTTGCGTGGCCGCTTTATCTGACCCGAGGAACTTTCTATGTGATTTCCGGGGAATTTTATTCCGGGACCCCGGAATCCCGAAAAACCGTGTATTATACACTTCAATTTCAGCCGTTCGGAAGGTCGTACCGGAACATGTTTCTTTTTCTCCCTGTTTTTCAATCACGCGTCCGAGCTCATTTCAAGAATCAACCTGTTCGATTTCAGCCTCAGATAACGAGCTTTAACACATTTTTCACGATAATCCGAGTTTCGGCGAATGCTGGTTTGTGGCACACCGGCACCCCCAAATCTCTTACGTTGGAGCTCAAACTTTGCGTGGCCGCTTTATCTGACCCGAGGAGCTTTCTAGGTGATTTCCGGAGAATTTTATTCCGGGGCCCCGGAATTTCGAAAAACCGTGAATTATACACTTCAATTTTAGCCGTTCGGAAGGTCGTACCGGAACCTGTTTCTTTTTCACCCTGTTTTTCAATCACGCGTCCGAGCTCATTTCAGGAATCAACCTGTTCGATTTCATTAATCAACCTGTTCGATTGCAGCCTTAAATAAAGAGCTTTAACACATTTTTAACGATAATCCGAGTTTCGGCGAATGCTGGTTTGTGGCACACCGGCACCCCCAAATGTCTTCCGTTGGTGCTCAAACTTTGCGTGGCCGCTTTATCTGACCAGAGGAACTTTCTATGTGATTTCCGGAGAATTTTGTTCCGGGACCCCGGAATCCCGAAAAACCGTGTATTATATACACACTTCAATTTCAGCCGTTCGGAAGGTCGTACCGGACCATGTTTCTTTTCCTACCTGTTTTTCAATCACGCGTCTGAGCTCATTTCAGGAATCAACCTGTTCGATTTCAGTAATCAACTTTGTTCGATTTGACCTCAAATAACGAGCTTTAACACATTTTTCACGATAATCCGAGTTTCGGCGAATGCTGGTTTGTGGCACACCGGCACCCACAAATGTCTTCCGTTGGTGCTCAAACATTGCGTGGCCTCTTTATCTGACCCGAGGAACTTTCTATTTGATTTCCGGAGAATTTTATTCTGGGACACCAGAATCCCGAAAAACCGTGTATTATACACTTCAATTTCAGCCGTTCGGAAGGTCGTACCGGAACATGTTTCTTTTTCTCCCTGCTTTTCTCAATCTCGCGTCCGAGCTCATTTCAGGAATCAACCTGTTCAATTTCAGGAATCAACCTCTTCGATTTCAGCCTCAAATAACGAGCTTTAACACATTTTTAACGATAATCCGAGTTTTGGCGAATGCTGGTTTGTGGCAAACCGGCACCCCCAAATGTCTTCCGTTGGTGCTCAAACTTTGCGTGACCACTTTATCTGACCCGAGGAACTTTCTATGTGATTTCCGCGGAATTTTATTCCGGGACCCCGGAATCCCGAAAAACCGTGTATTATACACATCAATTTCTGCCGTTCGGAAGGTCGTACCCGACCATGTTTCTTTTTCTACCTGTTTTTCAATCACGCGTCCGAGCTCATTTCAGGAATCAACCTGTTCGATTTCAGCCACAAATAACGAGCTTTAACACATTTTTCACGGTAATCCAAGTTTCGGCGAATGCTGGTTTGTGGCACACCGGGACCCCCAAATGTCTTCCGTTGGTGGTCAAACTTTTCGTGGCAGCTTTATCTGACCCGAGGAACTTTCTATGTGATTTCCGGAGTATTTTATTCCGGGCCCCAGAATCCTGAAAAACCGTGTATTATACACTTCAATTTCAGCCGTTCGGAAGGTCGTACCGGACCATGTTTCTTTTTCTACCTGTTTTTCAATCACGCGTCCTAGCTCATTTCAGGAATCAGCCTGTTCGATTTCAGGAATCAACCTGTTCGATTTCAGCCTCAAATAACGAGCTTTAACACATTTTTCACGATAATCCGAGTATCGGCGAATCCTTGGTTTGTGGCACACCGGCACCCACAATGTCTTTCGTTGGTGCTCAAACATTGCGTGGCCGCTTTATCTGACACGAGGAACTTTTTATGTGATTTCGGGGGAATTTTATTAGGGACCGGAATCCGAAAAACCGTGTATTATATACACTTCATTTTCACTGTTCGGAAGGTCGTGATCGGAACTGTTTCTTTTTCTCCTGTTTTTCAATCACCCGTCCGAGCTCATTTCGGGAATCAACCTGTTCGATTTGGGAATCAACTTGTTCGATTTGACCTCTAATAACGAGCTTTAACACATTTTTAACGATAATCCGAGTTTCGGCGAATGCTGGTTTGTGGCACACCGGCACCCCCAAATGTCTTCCGTTGGTGCTCAAACTTTGCGTGGCCACTTTATCAGACCCGAGGAACTTTCTATGTGATTTCCGGAGAATTTTATTCCGGGACCCCAGAATCCCGAAAAACCGTGTATTATACACTTCAATTTCAGCCGTTCGGAAGGTCGTCCAGAACCTGTTTCTTTTTCTCCCTGGTTTTTCAATCACGCGTCCGAGCTCATTTCAAGAATCAACCTGTTCGATTTCAGCCTCAGATAACGAGCTTTAACACATTTTTCACGATAATCCGAGTTTCGGCGAATGCTGGTTTGTGGCACACCGGCACCCCTAAATCTCTTACGTTGGAGCTCAAACTTTGCGTGGCCGCTTTATCTGACCCGAGGAGCTTTCTAGGTGATTTCCGGAGAATTTTATTCCGGGACCCCGGAATTTCGAAAAACCGTGAATTATACACTTCAATTTTAGCCGTTCGGAAGATCGTACCGGAACCTGTTTCTTTTTCACCCTGTTTTTCAATCACGCGTCCGAGCTCATTTCAGGAATCAACCTGTTCGATTTCAGGAATCAACCTGTTCGATGCGGACCTTAAATAACGAGCTTTAACACATTTTTAACGATAATCCGAGTTTGGGCGAATGCTAGTTTGTGGCACACCGGCACCCCCAAATGTCTTCCGTTGGTGCTCAAACTTTGCGTGGCCGCTTTATCGACTGGAGGAACTTTCTATGTGATTTCGGAGAATTTTGTTCGGGACCCCGGAATCCCGAAAAACCGTGTATTATATACACACTTCAATTTTCACTGCGTTCGGAAGGTAAATCGGACCATGTTTCTTTTTCTACCTGTTTTTCAATCACGCGTCCGAGCTCATTTCAGAATCGGCCTGTTCGATTTCAGGAATCAACATGTTCGATTTCACCTCAAATAACGAGCTTTAACACATTTTTCACGATAATCCGAGTTTCGGCGAATCTTTGGTTTGTGGCTCACGGCACCCCCAAATGTCTTCCGTCGGTGTTCAAACTTTGCGTGGCCACTTTATCTGACCCGAGGAACTTTCTATGTGATTTCCATGAATTTTATTCGGGACCGGAATCCGAAAAACCGTGTATTATACACTTCAATTTCACCGTTCGGAAGGTCGTACCGGACCATGTTTCTTTTTCTACCTATTTTTCAATCACGCGTCCGAGCTCATTTCAGGAATCAACCTGTTCGATTTCAGGAATCAACCTGTTCGATTTCAGCCTCAAATAACGAGCTTTAACACATTTTTCACGATAATCCGAGTTTCGGCGAATCTTTGGTTTTGGCACACCGGCACCCCAAATGTCTTCCGTTGGTGCTCAAACTTTGCGTGGCAGCTTTATCTGACCAGAGGAACTTTCTATGTGATTTCTGGAGAATTTTATTTCGGGCCCCAGAATCCCGAAAAACCGTGTATTATACACTTCAATTTCAGCCGTTCGGAAGGCCGTACCGGAACCTGTTCCTTTTTCTCCCTATTTTTCAATCACGCGTCCGATCTCATTTCAGGAATCAACCTCTTCGATTATAGAAATCAACCTGTTCGATTTCAGCCTCAAATAACGAGCTTTAACACATTTTTGACGATAATCCGAGTATCGGCGAATGCTGGTTTGTGGCACACTGGCACCCCCAAATATCTTCCTGGTGCTCAAACTTTGCGTGGCCGCTTTATATGACCCGAGGAACTTTCTATGTGATTTCCGGGGAATTTTATTCCGGGACCCCAGAATCCCGAAAAACCGTGTATTATACACTTCAATTTCAGCCGTTCGGAAGGTCGTACCGGAACATGTTTCTTTTTCTCCCTGTTTTTCAATCACGCGTCCGAGCTCATTTCAAGAATCAACTTTGTTCGATTTGCCTCGGATAACGAGCTTTAACACATTTTTCACGATAATCCGAGTTTCGGCGAATCTTTGGTTCGTGGCACACCGGCACCCCCAAATGTCATCTGTTGGTGCTCAAACTTTGCGTGGCCGCTTTATCTGACCCGATGAACTTTCTATGTGATTTCCGGAGAATTTTATTCCGGGTCCCCGGAATCCCTAAAAACCGTGAATTATACACTTCAATTTCAGCCGTTCGGAAGGTCGTACCGGAACATGTTTCTTTTTCTCCCTGCTTTTCAATCTCGCGTCCGAGCTCATTTCAGGAATTAACCTGTTCAATTTCAGGAATCAACCTCTTCGATTTCAGCCTCAAATAACGAGCTTTAACACATTTTTAACGATAATCCGAGTTTGGCGAATCTTTGGTTTCAGGCACACCGGCACCCCCAAATGTCTTCCGTTGGTGCTCAAACTTTGCGTGGCCACTTTATCTGACCCGAGGAACTTTCTATGTGATTTCCGCGGAATTTTATTCCGGGACCCCGGAATCCTGAAAAACCGTGTATTATACACTTCAATTATAGTCGTTCGGAAGGTCGTACCGGGCCATGTTTCTTTTTCTACCGATTTTTCAATCACGCGTCCGAGCTCATTTCAGGAATCAACCTGTTCGATTTCAGGAATCAACCTGTTCGATTTCAGCCACAAATAACGAGCTTTAACACATTTTTCACGGTAATCGAGTTTTGGCGAATCTTTGGTTTGTGGCACACCGGCACCCCCAAATGTCTTCCGTTGGTGCTCAAACTTTGCGTGGCAGCTTTATCTGACCCGAGGAACTTTCTATGTGATTTCCGGAGAATTTTATTCCGGGACCCCGGAATCCCTAAAAACCGTGAATTATACACTTCAATTTTAGCCGTTCGGAAGGTCGTACCGGAACCTGTTTCTTTTTCTCCCTTCTTTTCAATCTCGCGTCCGAGCTCATTTCAGGAATCAACCTGTTCGATTTCAGGAATCAACCTGTTCGATTTCAGCCTCTAATAACGAGCTTTAACACATTTTTAACGATAATCCGAGTTTCGGCGAATCTTTGGTTTTAGGCACACCGGCACCCCCAAATGTCTTCCGTTGGTGCTCAAACTTTGCGTGGCCGCTTTATCGACCCGAGGAACTTTCTATGTGATTTCGGGAATTTTATTCGGGACCCCGAATCCCGAAAAACCGTGTATTATACACTTCAATTTCAGCCGTTCGGAAGGTCGTACCGGAACATGTTTCTTTTTCTCCCTGTTTTTCAATCACGCGTCCGAGCTCATTTCAAGAATCAACCTGTTCGATTTGCCTCGGATAACGAGCTTTAACACATTTTTCACGATAATCCGAGTTTGGCGAATCTTTGGTTTGTGGCACACCGGCACCCCCAAATCTCTTACGTTGGAGCTCAAACTTTGCGTGGCCGCTTTATCTGACCCGAGGAGCTTTCTAGGTGATTTCCGGAGAATTTTATTCCGGGGCCCCGGAATTTCGAAAAACCGTGAATTATACACTTCAATTTTAGCCGTTCGGAAGGTCGTACCGGAACCTGTTTCTTTTTCACCCTGTTTTTCAATCACGCGTCCGAGCTCATTTCAGGAATCAACCTGTTCGATTTCATTAATCAACCTGTTCGATTGCAGCCTTAAATAAAGAGCTTTAACACATTTTTAACGATAATCCGAGTTTCGGCGAATGCTGGTTTGTGGCACACCGGCACCCCCAAATGTCTTCCGTTGGTGCTCAAACTTTGCGTGGCCGCTTTATCTGACCAGAGGAACTTTCTATGTGATTTCCGGAGAATTTTGTTCGGGACCGGAATCCGAAAAACCGTGTATTATATACACACTTCAATTTCAGCCGTTCGGAAGGTCGTACCGGACCATGTTTCTTTTCCTACCTGTTTTTCAATCACGCGTCTGAGCTCATTTCAGGAATCAACCTGTTCGATTTCAGTAATCAACCTGTTCGATTTCAGCCTCAAATAACGAGCTTTAACACATTTTTCACGATAATCCGAGTTTCGGCGAATGCTGGTTTGTGGCACACCGGCACCCACAAATGTCTTCCGTTGGTGCTCAAACATTGCGTGGCCTCTTTATCTGACCCGAGGAACTTTCTATTTGATTTCCGGAGAATTTTATTCTGGGACACCAGAATCCCGAAAAACCGTGTATTATACACTTCAATTTCAGCCGTTCGGAAGGTAAATCGGAACATGTTTCTTTTTCTCCCTGCTTTTCTCAATCTCGCGTCCGAGCTCATTTCAGGAATCAACCTGTTCAATTTCAGGAATCAACCTCTTCGATTTCAGCCTCAAATAACGAGCTTTAACACATTTTTAACGATAATCCGAGTTTTGGCGAATGCTGGTTTGTGGCAAACCGGCACCCCCAAATGTCTTCCGTTGGTGCTCAAACTTTGCGTGACCACTTTATCTGACCCGAGGAACTTTCTATGTGATTTCCGCGGAATTTTATTCCGGGACCCCGGAATCCCGAAAAACCGTGTATTATACACATCAATTTCTGCCGTTCGGAAGGTCGTACCCGACCATGTTTCTTTTTCTACCTGTTTTTCAATCACGCGTCCGAGCTCATTTCAGGAATCAACCTGTTCGATTTCAGCCACAAATAACGAGCTTTAACACATTTTTCACGGTAATCCAAGTTTGGCGAATCTTTGGTTTCAGGCACACGGGACCCCAAATGTCTTCCGTTGGTGGTCAAACTTTTCGTGGCAGCTTTATCTGACCCGAGGAACTTTCTATGTGATTTCCGGAGTATTTTATTAGGGCCCTGAATCTGAAAAACCGTGTATTATACACTTCAATTTCATTTCAAGTTCGTTCGGAAGGTAAATATAGGACCATGTTTCTTTTTCTACCTGTTTTTCAATCACGCGTCCTTGCTCATTTCAGGAATCAGCCTGTTCGATTTCAGGAATCAACCTGTTCGATTTCAGCCTCAAATAACGAGCTTTAACACATTTTTCACGATAATCCGAGTATCGGCGAATGCTGGTTTGTGGCACACCGGCACCCACAAATGTCTTTCGTTGGTGCTCAAACATTGCGTGGCCGCTTTATCTGACACGAGGAACTTTTTATGTGATTTCAGGGGAATTTTATTAGGGACCGGAATCAGAAAAACCGTGTATTATATACACTTCATTTTCACCGTTCGGAAGGTAAATCAGGAACTGTTTCTTTTTCTCCCTGTTTTTCAATCACGCGTCCGAGCTCATTTCAGGAATCAACCTGTTCGATTTCAGGAATCAACCTGTTCGATTTCAGCCTCTAATAACGAGCTTTAACACATTTTTAACGATAATCCGAGTTTCGGCGAATGCTGGTTTGTGGCACACCGGCACCCCCAAATGTCTTCCGTTGGTGCTCAAACTTTGCGTGGCCACTTTATCTGACCCGAGGAACTTTCTATGTGATTTCCGGAGAATTTTATTCCGGGACCCCAGAATCCCGAAAAACCGTGTATTATACACTTTAATTTCAGCCGTTCGGAAGGTCGTACCAGAACATGTTTCTTTTTCTCCCTGTTTTTCAATCACGCGTCCGAGCTCATTTCAAGAATCAACCTGTTCGATTTTGCCTCGGATAACGAGCTTTAACACATTTTCACGATAATCCGAGTTTCGGCGAATCTTTGGTTTGTGGCACCGGCACCCCTAAATCTCTTACGTTGGAGCTCAAACTTTGCGTGGCCGCTTTATCTGACCCGAGGAGCTTTCTAGGTGATTTCCGGAAAATTTTATTCCGGGACCCCGGAATTTCGAAAAACCGTGAATTATACACTTCAATTTTAGCCGTTCGGAAGATCGTCGGAACCTGTTTCTTTTTCACCCTGTTTTTCAATCACGCGTCCGAGCTCATTTCAGGAATCAACTTGTTCGATTTCAGGAATCAACTTTGTTCGATTGCGGCCTTAAATAACGAGCTTTAACACATTTTTAACGATAATCCGAGTTTCGGCGAATGCTAGTTTGTGGCACACCGGCACCCCCAAATGTCTTCCGTTGGTGCTCAAACTTTGCGTGGCCGCTTTATCTGACCAGAGGAACTTTCTATGTGATTTCCGGAGAATTTTGTTCGGGACCGGAATCCAAAAACCGTGTATTATATACACACTTCAATTTCAGCCGTTCGGAAGGTCGTACCGGACCATGTTTCTTTTTCTACCTGTTTTTCAATCACGCGTCCGAGCTCATTTCAGGAATCAGCCTGTTCGATTTCAGGAATCAACATGTTCGATTTCAGCCTCAAATAACGAGTTTTAACACATTTTTAACGATAATCCGAGTTTCGGCGAATGCTGGTTTGTGGCTCACCGGCACCCCCAAATGTCTTCCGTCGGTGTTCAAACTTTGCGTGGCCACTTTATCTGACCCGAGGAACTTTCTATGTGATTTCCGCGGAATTTTATTCCGGGACCCCGGAATCCCGAAAAACCGTGTATTATACACTTCAATTTCAGCCGTTCGGAAGGTCGTACCAGACCATGTTTCTTTTTCTACCTATTTTTCAATCACGCGTCCGAGCTCATTTCAGGAATCAACCTGTTCGATTTCAGGAATCAACCTGTTCGATTTCAGCCTCAAATAACGAGCTTTAACACATTTTTCACGTGTAATCAGTTTCGGCGAATCTTTGGTTTGTGGCACACCGGCACCCCCAAATGTCTTCCGTTGGTGCTCAAACTTTGCGTGGCAGCTTTATCTGACCAGAGGAACTTTCTATGTGATTTCTGGAGAATTTTATTTCGGGCCCCAGAATCCCGAAAAACCGTGTATTATACACTTCAATTTCAGCCGTTCGGAAGGCCGTACCGGAACCTGTTCCTTTTTCTCCCTATTTTTCAATCACGCGTCCGATCTCATTTCAGGAATCAACCTCTTCGATTATAGAAATCAACCTGTTCGATTTCAGCCTCAAATAACGAGCTTTAACACATTTTTGACGATAATCGAGTATCGTGAATCTTTGGTTTCAGGGCACACTGGCACCCCCAAATATCTTCCTGGTGCTCAAACTTTGCGTGGCCGCTTTATATGACCCGAGGAACTTTCTATGTGATTTCCGGGGAATTTTATTCCGGGACCCCAGAATCCCGAAAAACCGTGTATTATACACTTCAATTTCAGCCGTTCGGAAGGTCGTACCGGAACATGTTTCTTTTTCTCCCTGTTTTTCAATCACGCGTCCGAGCTCATTTCAAGAATCAACCTGTTCGATTTCAGCCTCAGATAACGAGCTTTAACACATTTTTCACGATAATCCGAGTTTCGGCGAATGCTGGTTCGTGGCACACCGGCACCCCCAAATGTCATCTGTTGGTGCTCAAACTTTGCGTGGCCGCTTTATCTGACCCGATGAACTTTCTATGTGATTTCCGGAGAATTTTATTCCGGGACCCCGGAATCCCTAAAAACCGTGAATTATACACTTCAATTTTCAGTAGTTCGGAAGGTCGCATTAGGAACATGTTTCTTTTTCTCCCTGCTTTTCAATCTCGCGTCCGAGCTCATTTCAGGAATTAACCTGTTCAATTTCAGGAATCAACCTCTTCGATTTCAGCCTCAAATAACGAGCTTTAACACATTTTTAACGATAATCCGAGTTTCGGCGAATGCTGGTTTGTGGCACACCGGCACCCCCAAATGTCTTCCGTTGGTGCTCAAACTTTGCGTGGCCACTTTATCTGACCCGAGGAACTTTCTATGTGATTTCCGCGGAATTTTATTCCGGGACCCCGGAATCCTGAAAAACCGTGTATTATACACTTCAATTATAGTCGTTCGGAAGGTCGTACCGGGCCATGTTTCTTTTTCTACCGATTTTTCAATCACGCGTCCGAGCTCATTTCAGGAATCAACCTGTTCGATTTCAGGAATCAACCTGTTCGATTTCAGCCACAAATAACGAGCTTTAACACATTTTTCACGGTAATCCGAGTTTCGGCGAATGCTGGTTTGTGGCACACCGGCACCCCCAAATGTCTTCCGTTGGTGCTCAAACTTTGCGTGGCAGCTTTATCTGACCCGAGGAACTTTCTATGTGATTTCCGGAGAATTTTATTCCGGGACCCCGGAATCCCTAAAAACCGTGAATTATACACTTCAATTTTAGCCGTTCGGAAGGTCGTACCGGAACCTGTTTCTTTTTCTCCCTTCTTTTCAATCTCGCGTCCGAGCTCATTTCAGGAATCAACCTGTTCGATTTCAGGAATCAACCTGTTCGATTTGACCTCTAATAACGAGCTTTAACACATTTTTAACGATAATCCGAGTTTCGGCGAATCTTTGGTTTCAGGCACACGGCACCCCCAAATGTCTTCCGTTGGTGCTCAAACTTTGCGTGGCCACTTTATCTGACCCGAGGAACTTTCTATGTGATTTCGGGAATTTTATTCGGGACCCCAGAATCCGAAAAACCGTGTATTATACACTTCAATTTTTTACCGTTCGGAAGGTAAACGGAACATGTTTCTTTTTCTCCCTGTTTTTCAATCACGCGTCCGAGCTCATTTCAAGAATCAACCTGTTCGATTTCAGCCTCAGATAACGAGCTTTAACACATTTTTCACGATAATCCGAGTTTCGGCGAATGCTGGTTTGTGGCACACCGGCACCCCCAAATCTCTTACGTTGGAGCTCAAACTTTGCGTGGCCGCTTTATCTCGACCGAGGAGCTTTCTAGGTGATTTCCGGAGAATTTTATTCGGGGCCCGGAATTTCGAAAAACCGTGAATTATACACTTCAATTTTAGCCGTTCGGAAGGTCGTACCGGAACCTGTTTCTTTTTCACCCTGTTTTTCAATCACGCGTCCGAGCTCATTTCAGGAATCAACCTGTTCGATTTCATTAATCAACCTGTTCGATTGCAGCCTTAAATAAAGAGCTTTAACACATTTTTAACGATAATCCGAGTTTCGGCGAATGCTGGTTTGTGGCACACCGGCACCCCCAAATGTCTTCCGTTGGTGCTCAAACTTTGCGTGGCCGCTTTATCTGACCAGAGGAACTTTCTATGTGATTTTCGGAGAATTTTGTTCGGGACCGGAATCCGAAAAACCGTGTATTATATACACACTTCAATTTACCGTTCGGAAGGTCGTACGGACCATGTTTCTTTTTCTACTGTTTTTCAATCACGCGTCCGAGCTCATTTCGAGAATCAACCTGTTCGATTTCAGGAATCAACATGTTCGATTCGACCTCAAATAACGAGTTTTAACACATTTTTAACGATAATCCGAGTTTCGGCGAATGCTGGTTTGTGGCTCACCGGCACCCCCAAATGTCTTCCGTCGGTGTTCAAACTTTGCGTGGCCACTTTATCTGACCCGAGGAACTTTCTATGTGATTTCGCGGAATTTTATTCAGGGACCCCCGGAATCTGAAAAACCGTGTATATACACTTCAATTTCACCGTTCGGAAAGGTCGTACGGACCATGTTTCTTTTTCTACCTATTTTTCAATCACGCGTCCGAGCTCATTTCAGGAATCAACCTGTTCGATTTCAGGAATCAACTGTTCGATTTCAGCCTCAAATAACGAGCTTTAACACATTTTCACGATAATCCGAGTTTGCGAATCTTTGGTTTGGGCACACCGGCACCCCCAAATGTCTTCCGTTGGTGCTCAAACTTTACGTGGCAGCTTTATCTGACCCGAGGAACTTTCTATGTGATTTCCGGAGAATTTTATTTCGGGCCCCAGAATCCCGAAAAACCGTGTATTTATACACATCAATTTCAGCCGTTCGGAAGGCCGTACCGGAACCTGTTCCTTTTTCTCCCTATTTTTCAATCACGCGTCCGAGCTCATTTCAGGAATCAACCTCTTCGATTATAGAAATCAACCTGTTCGATTTCAGCCTCAAATAACGAGCTTTAACACATTTTTCACGATAATCCGAGTATCGGCGAATGCTGGTTTGTGGCACACCGGCACCCCCAAATGTCTTCCGTTGGTGCTCAAACTTTGCGTGGCCGCTTTATCTGACCCGAGTAACTTTCTATGTGATTTCCGGGGAATTTTATTCCGGAACCCCAGAATCCCGAAAAACCGTGTATTATACACTTCAATTTCAGCCGTTCGGAAGGTCGTACCGGAACATGTTTCTTTTTCTCCCTGTTTTTCAATCACGCGTCCGAGCTCATTTCAAGAATCAACCTGTTCGATTTCAGCCTCAGATAACGAGCTTTAACACATTTTTCACGATAATCCGAGTTTCGGCGAATGCTGGTTTATGGCACACCGGCACCCCCAAATCTCTTACGTTGGAGCTCAAACTTTGCGTGGCCGCTTTATCTGACCCGAGGAGCTTTCTAGGTGATTTCCGGAGAATTTTATTCCGGGACCCCGGAATTTCGAAAAACCGTGAATTATACACTTCAATTTTAGCCGTTCGGAAGGTCGTACCGGAACCAGTTTCTTTTTCACCCTGTTTTTCAATCACGCGTCCGACTCATTTCAGGAATCAACCTGTTCGATTTCAGGAATCAACCTGTTCGATTTCAGCCTTAAATAACGAGTTTTAACACATTTTTAACGATAATCCGAGTTTCGGCGAATGCTGGTTTGTGACACACCGGCACCCCCAAATGTCTTCCGTTGGTGCTCAAACTTTGCGTGGCCGCTTTATCTGACCAGAGGAACTTTCTATGTGATTTCCGGAGAATTTTGTTCGGGACCCGGAATCCGAAAAACCGTGTATTATATACACACTTCAATTTCAGCCGTTCGGAAGGTCGTACCGGACCATGTTTCTTTTCCTACCTGTTTTTCAATCACGCGTCCGAGCTCATTTCAGGAATCAGCCTGTTCGATTTCAGGAATCAACATGTTCGATTTCAGCCTCAAATAACGAGTTTTAACACATTTTTAACGATAATCCGAGTTTCGGCGAATGCTGGTTTGTGGCTCACCGGCACCCCCAAATGTCTTCCGTCGGTGTTCAAACTTTGCGTGGCCACTTTATCTGACCCGAGGAACTTTCTATGTGATTTCCGCGGAATTTTATTTCGGGACCCCGGAATCCTGAAAAACCGTGTATTATACACTTCAATTTCAGCCGTTCGGAAGGTCGTACCAGACCATGTTTCTTTTTCTACCTATTTTTCAATCACGCGTCCGAGCTCATTTCAGGAATCAACCTGTTCGATTTCAGGAATCAACATGTTCGATTTCAGCCACAAATAACGAGCTTTAACACATTTTTCACGGTAATCCGAGTTTCGGCGAATGCTCGTTTGTGGCACACCGGCACCCCCAAATGTCTTCCGTTGGTGCTCAAACTTTGCGTGGCAGCTTTATCTGACCCGAGGAACTTTCTATGTGATTTCCGGAGAATTTTATTTCGGGCCCCAGAATCCCGAAAAACCGTGTATTATACACTTCAATTTCAGCCGTTCGGAAGGCCGTACCGGAACCTGTTTCTTTTTCTCCCTATTTTTCAATCACGCGTCCGATCTCATTTCAGGAATCAACCTCTTCGATTATAGAAATCAACCTGTTCGATTTCAGCCTCAAATAACGAGCTTTAACACATTTTTCACGATAATCCGAGTTTCGGCGAATTCTGGTTTGTGGCACACCGGCACCCACAAATGTCTTCCGTTGGTGCTCAAACATTGCGTGGCCGCTTTATCTGACCTGAGGAACTTTCTATGTGATTTCCGGAGAATTTTATTCCGGGACCCCAGAATCCCGAAAAACCGTGTATTATACACTTCAATTTCAGCCGTTCGGAAGGTCGTACCGGAACATGTTTCTTTTTCTCCCTGTTTTTCAATCACGCGTCCGAGCTCATTTCAAGAATCAACCTGTTCGATTTCAGCCTCAGATAACGAGCTTTAACACATTTTTCACGATAATCCGAGTTTCGGCGAATGCTGGTTTGTGGCTCACCGGCACCCCTAAATGTCTTCCGTTGGTGCTCAAACTTTGCGTGGCCACTTTATCTGACCGGAGGAACTTTCTATGTGATTTCCGGGGAATTTTATTCCGGGAACCCGGAATCCCGAAAAACCGTGAATTATACACTTCAATTTGGTACCCGTTTGGAAGGTCGTAGCGGAACCTGTTTCTTTTTCTCCCTGTTTTTCAATCACGCGTCCGAGCTCATTTCAGGAATCAACTTGTTCGATTTCGGGAATCAACCTGTTCAATTTCAGCCTCAAATAACGAGCTTTAACACATTTTTAACGATAATCCGAGTTTCGGCGAATGCTGGTTTGTGGCACACCGGCACCCCCAAATGTCTTCCGTTGGTGCTCAAACTTTGCGTGGCCGCTTTATCTGACCCGAGAAACTTTCTATGTGATTACCGGGGAATTTTATTCCGGGACCCCGGAATCCCGAAAAACCGTGAATTATACACTTCAATTTCAGCCGTTTGGAAGGTCGTACCGGAACCTGTTTCTTTTTCTCCCTGTTTTTCAATCACGCGTCCGAGTTCATTTCAGGAATCAACCTGTTCGATTTCAGGAATCAACCTGTTCGATTTCAGCCTCAAATAACGAGCTTTAACACATTTTTAACGATAATCCGAGTTTCGGCGAATGCTGGTTTGTGGCACACCGGCACCCCTAAATGTCTTCCGTTGGTGCTCAAACTTTGCATGGACACTTTATCTGACCGGAGGAACTTTCTATGTGATTTCCGGGGAATTTTATTCCGGGACCCCAGAATCCCGAAAAACCGTGAATTATACACTTCAATTTCGGTACCGTTTGGAAGGTCGTAGCGGAACTGTTTCTTTTTCTCCTGTTTTTCAATCACGCGTCCGAGCTCATTTCAGGAATCAACCTGTTCGATTTCGGGAATCAACTGTTCAATTTCGACCTCAAATAACGAGCTTTAACACATTTTTCACGATAATCCGAGTTTCGGCGAATGCTGGTTTGTGGCACACCGGCACCCCCAAATGTCTTCCGTAGGTGCTCGAACTTTGCGAGGCCGCTTTATCTCACCCGAGGAACTATCTATGTGATTTCCGGGGAAATTTATTCCGGGACCCCGGAATCCCGAAAAACCGTGTATTATACACTTCAATTTCAGCCGTTCGGAAGGTCGTACCGGAACTTGTTATTTTTTCTCCCTGTTTTTCAATCACGCATCCGAGCTCATTTCAGGAATCAACATGTTTGATTTCAGGAATCAACCTGTTCGATTTCAGCCTCAAATAACGAGCTTTAACACATTTTTCACGATAATCCGAGTTTCGGCGTATGCTAGTTTGTGGCACACTGGCACCCCCAAATGTCTTCCATTGGTGCTCAAACATTGCTTGGCCACTTTATCTGACCCGAGGAACTTTCTATGTGATTTCCGGGGAATTTTATTCCGGCACCCCGGAATCCCGAAAAACCGTGTATTATACAATTCAATATCAGCCGTTCGGAAGGTCGTACCGGAACCTGTTTCTTTTTCTCCCTGTTTTTCAATCACGCGTCCGAGCTCATTTCAGGAATCAACCTCTTCGATTATAGGAATCAACTGTTCGATTTGACCTCAAATAACGAGCTTTAACACATTTTTCACGATAATCCGAGTTTGGTGGTCAGTTTGTGGCACACCGGCACCCACAAATGTCTTCCGTTGGTGCTCAAACTTTGCGTGGCCGCTTTATCGACGACTGAGGAACTTTCTATGTGATTTCCGGAGAATTTTATTCCGGACCCTGAAATCCCGAAAAACCGTGTATTATACACTTCAATTTCAGCCGTTCGGAAGGTCGTACCGGAACCTGTTTATTTTTCTCCCTGTTTTTCAATCACGTGTCCGAGCTCATTTCAGGAATCAACTTGTTCGATTTCAGGAATCAACCTGTTCAATTTCAGCCTCAAATAACGAGCTTTAACACATTTTTCACGATAATCCGAGTTTCGGCGAATGCTGGTTTGTGGCACACCGGCACCCCCAAATGTCTTCCGTTAGTGCTCAAACTTTCCGTGGCCGCTTTATCTGACCCGAGGAACTTTCTATGTGATATCCGTAGAATTTTATTCCGGGACTCCGGAATCCCAAAACCGTGAATTATACACTTCAATTTCGGACGTTCGGAAGGTCGTGCGGAACTGTTTCTTTTTCTCCTGTTTTTCAATCACGCGTCCGAGCTCCTTTCAGGAATCAACCTGTTCGATTTCAGCCTCAAATAACGAGCTTTAACACATTTTTAACGATAATCCGAGTTTTGGCGAATGCTGATTTATGGCACACCGGCACCCCCAAATGTCTTCCGTTGGTGCGCAAACTTTGCGTGGCCACTTTATCTGACCCGAGGAACTTTCTATGTGATTTGGGAATTTTATTCGGGACCCGGAATCCGAAAAACCGTGAATTATACACTTCAATTTGGTAGTTTGGAAGGTCGTACGAACTGTTTCTTTTTCTCCTGTTTTTCAATCACGCGTCCGAGCTCATTTCAGGAATCAACTTGTTCGATTTCGGGAATCAACCTGTTTAATTTCAGCCTCAAATAACGAGCTTTAACACATTTTTCGAGAATCAGGAGTTTGGCGAATCTTGGTTTGTAGGCACACGGCACCCCCAAATGTCTTCCGTTGGTGCTCAAAATTTGTGTGGCCGCTTTATCTGACCCGAGGAACTTTCTATGTGATTTCCGGAGAATTTTATTCCGGGACCTCGGAATCCCGAAAAACCGTGAATTATACACTTCAATTTCAGCAATTCGGAAGGTCGTACCGGAACCTGTCACTTTTTCTCCCAGTTTTTCAATCACGCGTCTGAGCTCATTTCAGGAATCAACTTGTTCGATTTCAGGAATCAACATGTTCGATTTCAGCCTCAAATAACGAGCTTTAACACATTTTTAACGAGAATCCGAGTTTCGGCGAATGCTGGTTTGTGGCACACCGGCACCACCAAATATCTTCCGTTGGTGCTCAAACTTTGCGTGGCCGATTTATCTTACCCGAGGAAATTTCTATGTGATTTCCGGAGAATTTTATTCCGGGACCCCGGAATCCCGAAAAACCGTGAATTATACACTTCAATTTGGTAGTTTGGAAAGTAAATCGGAACTGTTTCTTTTTCTCCCTGTTTTCAATCACGCGTCCGAGCTCATTTCAGGAATCAACTTGTTCGATTTCGGGAATCAACCTGTTCAATTTCAGTCTCAAATAACGAGCTTTAACACATTTTCACGGGAATCAGGAGTTTGGCGAATCTTTGGTTTGTGGCACACCGACACCACCAAATGTCTTCCGTTGGTGCTCAAACTTTGCGTGGCCGATTTATCTGACCCGAGGAACTTTCTATGTGATTTCCGGGGAAATTTATTCCAGGACCCCGGAATATCGAAAAACCGTGTATTATACACTTAAATTTCAGCCGTTCGGAAGGTCGTACCGGAACCTGTTTCTTTTTCTCCCTATTTTTCAATCACGCGTCCGAGCTCATTTCAGGAATCAACTTGTTCGATTTCGGGAATTAACCTGTTCAATTTCAGCCACAAATAACGAGCTTTAACACATTTTTCACGATAATCCGAGTTTCGGTGAATGCTGGTTTGTGGCACACCGGCACCCACAAATATCTTCCGTTAGTGCTCAAACATTGCGTGGCCGCTTTATCAGACCCAAGGAACTTTCTATGTGATTTCCGGAGAATTTTATTCCGGGACCCCGGAATCCCGAAAAACCGTGAACTATACACTTCAATATCAGCCGTTCGGAAGGTCGTACCGAAACCTGTTTCTTTTTCTACCTGTTTATCAATCACGCGTCCGAGCTCGTTTCAGGAATCAACCTGTTCGATTTCAGCCTCAAATAACGAGCTTTAACTCATTTTTCACGGTAATCCGAGTTTCGGCGAATGCTGGTTTGTGGCACACCGGCACCCACAAATGTCTTCCGTTGGTGCTCAAACATTGCGTGGCCGCTTTATCAGACCCAAGGAACTTTCTATGTGATTTCGGAGAATTTTATTAGGGACCCTGAATCCCGAAAAACCGTGTATTATACACTTCAATTTCAGCCGTTCGGAAGGTAAATCGGAACCTGTTTATTTTTCTCCTGTTTTTCAATCACGTGTCCGAGCTCATTTCAGGAATCAACTTGTTCGATTTAAGGAATCAACCTGTTCGATTTCACCTCAAATAACGAGCTTTAACACATTTTTCACGATAATCCGAGTTTCGGCGAATCTTTGGTTTTGGCACACCGGCACCCCCAAATGTCTTCCGTTAGTGCTCAAACTTTCCGTGGCCGCTTTATCTGACCCGAGGAACTTTCTATGTGATATCCGTAGAATTTTATTAGGGACTCAGGAATCCCAGAAAAAAAACCGTGAATTATACACTTCAATTTCGGACGTTCGGAAGGTCGCATCGGAACCTGTTTCTTTTTCTCCCTGTTTTTCAATCACGCGTCCGAGCTCCTTTCAGGAATCAACCTGTTCGATTTCAGCCTCAAATAACGAGCTTTAACACATTTTTAACGATAATCCGAGTTTTGGCGAATGCTGATTTATGGCACACCGGCACCCCCAAATGTCTTCCGTTGGTGCGCAAACTTTGCGTGGCCACTTTATCTGACCCGAGGAACTTTCTATGTGATTTCCGGGGAATTTTATTCCGGGACCCCGGAATCCCGAAAAACCGTGAATTATACACTTCAATTTCAGCCGTTTGGAAGGTCGTACCAGAACCTGTTTCTTTTTCTCCCTGTTTTTCAATCACGCGTCCGAGCTCATTTCAGGAATCAACTTGTTCGATTTCGGGAATCAACCTGTTTAATTTCAGCCTCAAATAACGAGCTTTAACACATTTTTCACGAGAATCCGAGTTTCGGCGAATGCTGGTTTGTGGCACACCGGCACCCCCAAATGTCTTCCGTTGGTGCTCAAAATTTGTGTGGCCGCTTTATCTGACCCGAGGAACTTTCTATGTGATTTCCGGAGAATTTTATTCCGGGACCTCGGAATCCCGAAAAACCGTGAATTATACACTTCAATTTCAAAGAATTCGGAAGGTCGGTAAACGGAACTGTCACTTTTTCTCCCAGTTTTTCAATCACGCGTCTGAGCTCATTTCAGGAATCAACTTGTTCGATTTCAGGAATCAACATGTTCGATTTCAGCCTCAAATAACGAGCTTTAACACATTTTTAACGAGAATCCGAGTTTCGGCGAATGCTGGTTTGTGGCACACCGGCACCACCAAATATCTTCCGTTGGTGCTCAAACTTTGCGTGGCCGATTTATCTTACCCGAGGAAATTTCTATGTGATTTCCGGAGAATTTTATTCCGGAATCCCGAAAAACCGTGAATTATACACTTCAATTTCAGCCGTTTGGAAAGTAAATCAGGAACTGTTTCTTTTTCTCCCTGTTTTCAATCACGCGTCCGAGCTCATTTCAGGAATCAACTTGTTCGATTTCGGGAATCAACCTGTTCAATTTCAGTCTCAAATAACGAGCTTTAACACATTTTTCACGGGAATCTGGAGTTTGGCGAATCTTTGGTTTTAGGCACACCGACACCACCAAATGTCTTCCGTTGGTGCTCAAACTTTGCGTGGCCGATTTATCTGACCCGAGGAACTTTCTATGTGATTTCGGGGAAATTTATTCGGGACCGGAATATCGAAAAACCGTGTATTATACACTTAAATTTCAGCCGTTCGGAAGGGTAAATCGGAACTGTTTCTTTTTCTCCCTATTTTTCAATCACGCGTCCGAGCTCATTTCAGGAATCAACTTGTTCGATTTGGGAATTAACTTTGTTCAATTTCAGCCACAAATAACGAGCTTTAACACATTTTTCACGATAATCCGAGTTTCGGTGAATGCTGGTTTGTGGCACACCGGCACCCACAAATATCTTCCGTTAGTGCTCAAACATTGCGTGGCCGCTTTATCAGACCCAAGGAACTTTCTATGTGATTTCCGGAGAATTTTATTCCGGGACCCCGGAATCCCGAAAAACCGTGAACTATACACTTCAATATCAGCCGTTCGGAAGGTCGTACCGAAACCTGTTTCTTTTTCTACCTGTTTATCAATCACGCGTCCGAGCTCGTTTCAGGAATCAACCTGTTCGATTTCAGCCTCAAATAACGAGCTTTAACTCATTTTTCACGGTAATCCGAGTTTCGGCGAATGCTGGTTTGTGGCACACCGGCACCCACAAATGTCTTCCGTTGGTGCTCAAACATTGCGTGGCCGCTTTATCAGACCCAAGGAACTTTCTATGTGATTTCCGGAGAATTTTATTCCGGGACCCCGGAATCCCGAAAAACCGTGAATTATACACTTCAATATCAGCCGTTAGGAAGGTCGTACCGGAACCTGTTTCTTTTTCTCCCTGTTTTTCAATCACGCGTCCGAGCTCATTTCAGGAATCAACTTGTTCGATTTCCGGAATCAACCTGTTCAATTTCAGCCTCAAATAACGAGCTTTAACACATTTTTCACGATAATCCGTGTTTCGGCGAATGCTGGTTTGTGGCACACCGGCACCCCCAAATGTCTTCCGTTGGTGCTCAAACTTTGCATGGCTGCTTCATCTGACCCGAGGAACTTTCTATGTGATTTCCGGAGAATTTTATTCCGGGACCTCGGAATCCCGAAAAACCGTGAATTATACACTTCAATTTCAGCAGTTCGGAAGGTCGTACCGGAACCTGTCTCTTTTTCTCCCAGTTTTTCAATCACGCGTCTGAGCTCATTTCAGGAATCAACCTGTTCGATTTCAGGAATCAACATGTTCGATTTCAGCCTCAAATAACGAGCTTTAACACATTTTTAACGATAATCCGAGTTTCGGCGAATGCTGGTTGATGGCACACCGGCACCCCCAAATGTCTTCTGTTGGTACTCAAACTTTGCGTGGCCACTTTATCTGACCCGAGGAACTTTCTATGTCATTTCCGAGGAATTTTATTCCGGGACCCCGGAATCCCGAAAAACCGTGTATTATACACTTCAATTTATTAGTTCGGGAACGTCGTAAACGGAACTGTTTCTTTTTCTCCCCGTTTTCCAATCACGCGTCCGAGCTCATTTCAGGAATCAACCTCTTCGATTATAGGAATCAACCTGTTCAATTTCAGCCTCAAATAACGAGCTTTAACACATTTTTCACGATAATCCGAGTTTCGGCGAATGCTGGTTTGTGGCTCACCGGCACCCCCAAATGTCTTCCGTCGGTGTTCAAACTTTGCGTGGCCACTTTATCTGACCCGAGGAACTTTCTATGTGATTTCCGGAGAATTTTATTTCGGGCCCCAGAATCCCGAAAAACCGTGTATTATACACTTCAATTTCAAGCGTTCGGAAGGCCGTACCGGAACCTGTTTCTTTTTCTACCTATTTTTCAATCACGCGTCCGAGCTCATTTCAGGAATCAACCTGTTCGATTTCAGGAATCAACCTGTTCGATTTCAGCCACAAATAACGAGCTTTAACACATTTTTCACGGTAATCCGAGTTTCGGCGAATGCTGGTTTGTGGCACACCGGCACCCCCAAATGTCTTCCGTTGGTGCTCAAACTTTGCGTGGCAGCTTTATCTGACTCGAGGAACTTTCTATGTGATTTCCGGAGAATTTTATTTCGGGCCCCAGAATCCCGAAAAACCGTGTATTATACACTTCAATTTCAAGCGTTCGGAAGGCCGTACCGGAACCTGTTCCTTTTTCTCCCTATTTTTCAATCACGCGTCCGAGCTCATTTCAGGAATCAACCTCTTCGATTATAGAAATCAACCTGTTCGATTTCAGCCTCAAATAACGAGCTTTTACACATTTTTCACGATAATCCGAGTATCGGCGAATGCTGGTTTGTGGCACACCGGCACCTCCAAATGTCTTCCGTTGGTGCTCAAACTTTGCGTGGCCGCTTTATCTGACCCGAGGAGCTTTCTAGGTGATTTCCGGGGAATTTTATTCCGGAACCCCGGAATTTCGAAAAACCGTGAATTATACACTTCAATTTTAGCCGTTCGGAAGGTCGTACCGGAACAAGTTTCTTTTTCACCCTGTTTTTCAATCACGCGTCCGACTCATTTCAGGAATCAACCTGTTCGATTTCAGGAATCAACCTGTTCGATTTCAACCTTAAATAACGAGTTTTAACACATTTTTAACGATAATTCGAGTTTCGGCGAATGCTGGTTTGTGACACACCGGCACCCCCAAATGTCTTCCGTTGGTGCTCAAACTTTGCGTGGCCGCTTTATCTGACCAGAGGAACTTTCTATGTGATTTCCGGAGAATTTTGTTCCGGGACCCCGGAATCCCGAAAAACCGTGTATTATATACACACTTCAATTTCAGCCGTTCGAAAGGTCGTACCGGACCATGTTTCTTTTCCTACCTGTTTTTCAATCACGCGTCCGAGCTCATTTCAGGAATCAGCCTGTTCGATTTCAGGAATCAACATGTTCGATTTCAGCCTCAAATAACGAGTTTTAACACATTTTTAACGATAATCCGAGTTTCGGCGAATGCTGGTTTGTGGCTCACCGGCACCCCCAAATGTCTTCCGTCGGTGTTCAAACTTTGCGTGGCCACTTTATCTGACCCGAGGAACTTTCTATGTGATTTCCGCCGAATTTTATTTAGGGACCGGAATCTGAAAAACCGTGTATTATACACTTCAATTTCAGCCGTTCGGAAGGTCGTACCAGACCATGTTTCTTTTTCTACCTATTTTTCAATCACGCGTCCGAGCTCATTTCAGGAATCAACCTGTTCGATTTCAGGAATCAACATGTTCGATTTCAGCCACAAATAACGAGCTTTAACACATTTTTCACGGTAATCCGAGTTTCGGCGAATTCTGGTTTGTGGCACACCGGCACCCCCAAATGTCTTCCGTTGGTGCTCAAACTTTGCGTGGCAGCTTTATCTGACCCGAGGAACTTTCTATGTGATTTCCGGAGAATTTTATTTCGGGCCCCAGAATCCCGAAAAACCGTGTATTATACACTTCAATTTTAGCCGTTCGGATGGCCGTACCGGAACCTGTTTCTTTTTCTCCCTATTTTTCAATCACGCGTCCGAGCACATTTCAGGAATCAACCTCTTCGATTATAGAAATCAACCTGTTCGATTTCAGCCTCAAATAACGAGCTTTAACACATTTTTCACGATAATCCGAGTATCGGCGAATGCTGGTTTGTGGCACACCGGCACCCACAAATGTCTTTCATTGGTGCTCAAACATTGCGTGGCCGCTTTATCTGACCCGAGGAACTTTCTATGTGATTTCCGGAGAATTTTATTCCGGGACCCCAGAATCCCGAAAAACCGTGTATTATACACGTCAATTTCTGCCGTGCGGAAGGTCGTACCGGAACCTGTTTCTTTTTCTCCCTGTTTTTCAATCACACGTCCGAGCTCATTTCAGGAATCAATCTGTTCAATTTCAGGAATCAACCTCTTCGATTTCAGCCTCAAATAACGAGCTTTAACACATTTTTAACGATAATCCGAGTTTCGGCGAATGCTGGTTTGTGGCACACCGGCACCCCTAAATGTCTTCCGTTGGTGCTCAAACTTTGCGTGGCCACTTTATCTGACCGGAGGAACTTTCTATGTGATTTCCGGGGAATTTTATTCCGGGAACCCGGAATCCCGAAAAACCGTGAATTATACACTTCAATTTCAGCCGTTTGGAAGGTCGTAGCGGAACCTGTTTCTTTTTCTCCCTGTTTTTCAATCACGCGTCCGAGCTCATTTCAGGAATCAACTTGTTCGATTTCGGGAATCAACCTGTTCAATTTCAGCCTCAAATAACGAGCTTTAACACATTTTTAACGATAATCCGAGTTTCGGCGAATCTTTGGTTTGGGCACACCGGCACCCCCAAATGTCTTCCGTTGGTGCTCAAACTTTGCGTGGCCGCTTTATCTCGACCCGAGAAACTTTCTATGTGATTACCGGGAATTTTATTCGGGACCGGAATCCCAAAAACCGTGAATTATACACTTCAATTTCAGCCGTTTGGAAGGTCGTACCGGAACCTGTTTCTTTTTCTCCCTGTTTTTCAATCACGCGTCCGAGTTCATTTCAGGAATCAACCTGTTCGATTTCAGCCTCAAATAACGAGCTTTAACACATTTTTAACGATAATCCGAGTTTGGCGAATCTTTGGTTTTCAGGCACGGCACCCCTAAATGTCTTCCGTTGGTGCTCAAACTTTGCATGGACACTTTATCTGACCGGAGGAACTTTCTATGTGATTTCCGGGGAATTTTATTCCGGGACCCTAGAATCCCGAAAAACCGTGAATTATACACTTCAATTTCAGCCGTTTGGAAGGTCGTAGCGGAACCTGTTTCTTTTTCTCCCTGTTTTTCAATCACGCGTCCGAGCTCATTTCAGGAATCAACTTGTTCGATTTCGGGAATCAACCTGTTCAATTTCAGCCTCAAATAACGAGCTTTAACACATTTTTCACGATAATCCGAGTTTCGGCGAATGCTGGTTTGTGGCACACCGGCACCCCCAAATGTCTTCCGTAGGTGCTCGAACTTTGCGAGGCCGCTTTATCTCACCCGAGGAACTATCTATGTGATTTCCGGGGAAATTTATTCCGGGACCCCGGAATCCCGAAAAACCGTGTATTATACACTTCAATTTCAGCCGTTCGGAAGGTCGTACCGGAACTTGTTATTTTTTCTCCCTGTTTTTCAATCACGCATCCGAGCTCATTTCAGGAATCAACATGTTTGATTTCAGGAATCAACCTGTTCGATTTCAGCCTCAAATAATGAGCTTTAACACATTTTTCACGATAATCCGAGTTTCGGCGTATGCTAGTTTGTGGCACCCCGGCACCCCCAAATGTCTTCCGTTGGTGCTCAAACATTGCTTGGCCACTTTATCTGACCCGAGGAACTTTCTATGTGATTTCCGGGAAATTTTATTCCGGGACCCCGGAATCCCGAAAAACCGTGTATTATACAATTCAATTTCCTGTTCGGGAAGGTCGACGGAACTGTTTCTTTTTCTCCCTGTTTTTCAATCACGCGTCCGAGCTCATTTCAGGAATCAACCTCTTCGATTATAGGAATCAACCTGTTCGATTTCAGCCTCAAATAACGAGCTTTAACACATTTTTCACGATAATCCGAGTTTCGGCGAATTCTGGTTTGTGGCACACCGGCACCCACAAATGTCTTCCGTTGGTGCTCAAACATTGCGTGGCCGCTTTATCTGACCTGAGGAACTTTCTATGTGATTTCCGGAGAATTTTATTCCGGGACCCCAGAATCCCGAAAAACCGTGTATTATACACTTCAATTTCAGCCGTTCGGAAGGTCGTACCGGAACCTGTTTATTTTTCTCCCTGTTTTTCAATCACGTGTCCGAGCTCATTTCAGGAATCAACTTGTTCGATTTCAGGAATCAACCTGTTCAATTTCAGCCTCAAATAACGAGCTTTAACACATTTTTCACGATAATCCGAGTTTCGGCGAATGCTGGTTTGTGGCACACCGGCACCCCCAAATGTCTTCCGTTAGTGCTCAAACTTTCCGTGGCCGCTTTATCTGACCCGAGGAACTTTCTATGTGATATCCGGAGAATTTTAGTCCGGGACCCCGGAATCCCGAAAAACCGTGAATTATACACTTCAATTTCAGACGTTCGGAAGGTCGTACCGGAACCTGTTTCTTTTTCTCCCTGTTTTTCAATCACGCGTCCGAGCTCCTTTCAGGAATCAACCTGTTCGATTTCAGCCTCAAATAACGAGCTTTAACACATTTTTAACGATAATCCGAGTTTTGGCGAATGCTGGTTTATGGCACACCGGCACCCCCAAATGTCTTCCGTTGGTGCGCAAACTTTGCGTGGCCACTTTATCTGACCCGAGGAACTTTCTATGTGATTTCCGGGGAATTTTATTCGGGACTTTAATCCCGAAAAACCGTGAATTATACACTTCAATTTCACCGTTTGGAAAGTCGTACGTAACTGTTTTTTTTCTCCTGTTTTTCAATCACGCATCCGAGCTCATTTCAGGAATCAACTTGTTCGATTTCGGGAATCAACTCGTTTAATTTCACCTCAAATAACGAGCTTTAACACATTTTTCACGAGAATCGAGTTTGGCGAATCTTTGGTTTTGGCACACCAAGCACCACCAAATGTCTTCCGTTGGTGCTCAAACTTTGCGTGGCCGATTTATCTGACCCGAGGAACTTTCTACGTGATTTCCGGAGAATTTTATTCCGGGACCCCGGAATCCCGAAAAACCGTGAATTATACACTTAAATTTCAGCCGTTCGGAAGGTCGTACCGGAACCTGTTTCTTTTTCTCCCTGTTTTTCAATCACACGTCCGAGCTCATTTCAGGAATCAACTTATTCGATTTCGGGAATCAACCTGTTCGATTTCAGCCTCAAATAACGAGCTTTAACACATTTTTCACGATAATCCGAGTTTTGCGAATCTTTGGTTTTGGCACACCGCACCCCCAAATGTCTTCCGTTGGTGCTCAAAATTTGTGTGGCCGCTTTATCAGACCCGAGGAACTTTCTATGTGATTTCCGGAGAATTTTATTAGGGACCTCTAATCCCGAAAACCGTGAATTATACACTTCAATTTTAGATTCGAAGGTCGCACGGAACTGTCTCTTTTTCTCCAGTTTTTCAATCACGCGTCGAGCTCATTTCAGAATCAACCTGTTCGATTTCAGGAATCAACATGTTCGATTTCAGCCTCAAATAACGAGCTTTAACACATTTTTAACGAGAATCCGAGTTTCGGCGAATGCTGGTTTGTGGCACACCGGCACCACCAAATATCTTCCGTTGGTGCTCAAACTTTGCGTGGCCGATTTATCTGACCCGAGGAACTTTCTATGTGATTTCCGGAGAATTTTATTCCGGGACCCCGGAATCCCGAAAAACCGTGAATTATACACTTCAATTTCAGCCGTTTGGAAAGTCGTACCGGAACCTGTTTCTTTTTCTCCCTGTTTTCAATCACGCGTCCGAGCTCATTTCAGGAATCAACTTGTTCGATTTCGGGAATCAACCTGTTCAATTTCAGTCTCAAATAACGAGCTTTAACACATTTTTCACGGGAATCCGAGTTTCGGCGAATGCTGGTTTGTGGCACACCGACACCACCAAATGTCTTCCGTTGGTGCTCAAACTTTGCGTGGCCGATTTATCTGACCCGAGGAACTTTCTATGTGATTTCCGGGGAAATTTATTCCAGGACCCCGGAATATCGAAAAACCGTGTATTATACACTTAAATTTCAGCCGTTCGAAAGGTCGTACCGGAACCTGTTTCTTTTTCTCCCTATTTTTCAATCACGCGTCCGAGCTCATTTCAGGAATCAACTTGTTCGATTTCGGGAATTAACCTGTTCAATTTCAGCCTCAAATAACGAGCTTTAACTCATTTTTCACGGTAATCCGAGTTTCGGCGAATGCTGGTTTGTGGCACACCGGCACCCACAAATGTCTTTCGTTGGTGCTCAAACATTGCGTGGCCGCTTTATCAGACCCAAGGAACTTTCTATGTGATTTCCGGAGAATTTTATTCCGGGACCCCGGAATCCCGAAAAACCGTGAATTATACACTTCAATATCGGTAGTTAGGAAGGTAAATCAGGAAACTGTTTCTTTTTCTCCTGTTTTTCAATCACGCGTCCGAGCTCATTTCAGGAATCAACTTGTTCGATTTCCGGAATCAACCTGTTCAATTTCAGCCTCAAATAACGAGCTTTAACACATTTTTCACGATAATCCGTGTTTCGGCGAATGCTGGTTTGTGGCACACCGGCACCCTCCAAATGTCTTCCGTTGGTGCTCAAACTTTGCATGGCTGCTTCATCTGACCCGAGGAACTTTCTATGTGATTTCCGGAGAATTTTATTCCGGGACCTCGGAATCCCGAAAAACCGTGAATTATACACTTCAATTTTGATTCGGAAGGTAAATCGGAACTGTCTCTTTTTCTCCCAGTTTTTCAATCACGCGTCTGAGCTCATATCAGGAATCAACCTGTTCGATTTCAGGAATCAACATGTTCGATTTCAGGCTCAAATAACGAGCTTTAACACATTTTTAACGATAATCCGAGTTTCGGCGAATGCTGGTTGATGGCACACCGGCACCCCCAAATGTCTTCTGTTGGTACTCAAACTTTGCGTGGCCACTTTATCTGACCCGAGGAACTTTCTATGTCATTTCCGAGGAATTTTATTCCGGGACCCCGGAATCCCGAAAAACCGTGTATTATACACTTCAATTTCAGCCGTTCGGAACGTCGTACCGGAACCTGTTTCTTTTTCTCCCCGTTTTCCAATCACGCGTCCGAGCTCATTTCAGGAATCAACCTCTTCGATTATAGGAATCAACCTGTTCAATTTCAGCCTCAAATAACGAGCTTTAACACATTTTTCACGATAATCCGAGTTTGGCGAATCTTTGGTTTGGCACACCAAGCACCCCAAATCTCTTCAGTTGGTGCTCAAACTTTGCGTGGCCGCTTTATCTGACCCAAGGAGCTTTCTAGTGATTTCCGGAGAATTTTATTCCGGGACCCCGGAATTTCGAAAAACCGTGAATTATACACTTCAATTTTAGCCGTTCGGAAGGTCGTACCGGAACATGTTTCTTTTTCTCCCTGTTTTTCAATCACGCGTCCGAGCTCATTTCAGGAATCAACATGGTCGATTTCAGGAATCAACCTTTTCGATTTCAGCCTCAAATAACGAGCTTTAACACATTTTTAACGATAATCCGAGTTTCGGCGAATGTTGGTTTGTGGCACACCGACACCCCCAAATGTCTTCCGTTGGTGCTCAAACTTTGCGTGACCACTTTATCTGACCCGAGGAACTTTCTATGTGATTTCTGGGGAATTTTATTCGGGACCGGAATCTCAAAACCGTGTATTATACACTTCAATTCGGCCGTTCGGAAGGTCGTACAGAAACCTGTTTCTTTTTATCCCTGTTTTTCAATCACGCGTCCGAGCTCATTTCAAGAATCAACCTGTTCGATTTCAGCCTCAAATAACGAGCTTTAACACGTTTTTCACGATAATCCGAGTTTCGGCGAATGCTGGTTTGTGGCACACCGGCGCCCCCAAATCTCTTCCGTTGGTGCTCAAACTTTGCGTGGCCGCTTTATCTGACCCGAGGAGCTTTCTAGGTGATTTCCGGAGAATTTTATTCCGGGACCCCGGAATCCCGAAAAACCGTGTATTATACACTCCAATTTCAGCCGTTCGTAAGGTCCTACAGGAACCTGTTTCTTTTTCTCCCTGTTTTTCAATCACGCGTCCGAGCTCATTTAAAGAATCAACTTGTTCGATTTCAGCCTCAAATAACGAGTTTTAACACATTTTTCACGATAATCCGAGTTTTCGGCGAATGCTGGTTTGTGGCACACCGGCACCCCCAAATGTCTTCCGTTGGTGCTCAAACTTTGCGTGGCCACTTTATCTGACCCGAGGAACTTTTTGTGTGATTTCCGGAGAATTTTATTCCGGAATCCCGAAAAACCGTGTATTATACACTTCAATTTCACCGTTCGGAAGGTCATACCGGAACTGTTTCTTTTTCTCCTGTTTTTAAATCACGCGTCCGAGCTCATTTCAGAATCAACTGTTCGATTTCAGAAATCAACTGTTCGATTTTAGCCTCAAATAACGAGCTTTAACACATTTTTCACGATAATGCGAGTTTAGGCGAATCTTGGTTTGTGGCACACCGGCACCCCAAATCTCTTCCGTTGGTGCTCAAACTTTGCGTGGCCGCTTTATCTGACCCGAGGAACTTTCCGGGTGATTTCGGAGAATTTTATTAGGGACCGGAATCCCGAAAAACCGTGTATTATACACTCCAATTTCAACCGTTCGGAAGGTCGTACAGAACTGTTTCTTTTTCTCCTGTTTTTCAATCACGCGTCCGAGCTCATTTCAAGAATCAACTTGTTCGATTTCAGCCTCAAATAACGAGCTTTAACACATTTTTCACGATAATCCGAGTTTGGCGAATCGCCGCTTTGGGCACACCGGCACCCCAAATCTTTTCCGTTGGTGCTCAAACTTTGCGTGGCCACTTTATCAGACCCGAGGAACTTTCTATGTGATTTCCGGAGAATTTTATTCGGGACCAGCATCCCCCAAAACCGTGTATTATACACTTCAATTTCAAATTGTTCGGAAGGTCGTACAGAACTCGTTTCTTTTTCTCCTGTTTTTCAATCACGCGTCCGAGCTCATTTCAAGAATCAACTTGTTCGATTTCAGCCTCAAATAACGAGTTTTAACACATTTTTCACGATAATCCGAGTTTCGGCGAATCTTTGGTTTGGCACACCCAAGCACCCCCAAATGTCTTCCGTTGGTGCTCAAACTTTGCGTGGCCACTTTATCGGACCCGAGGAACTTTTTGTGTGATTCAGGAGAATTTTATTCGGGACCCCGGAATCCCGAAAAACCATGTATTATACACTTCAATTTCAAATTAGTTCGGAAGGTCGTCTGAGGAACTGTTTCTTTTTCTCCTGTTTTTAAATCACGCGTCCGAGCTCATTTCAGAATCAACTGTTCAATTTCAGAAATCAACGTGTTCGATTTTAGCCTCAAATAACGAGCTTTAACACATTTTTCACGATAATGCGAGTTTAGGCGAATGCTGGTTTGTGGCACACCGGCACTCCCAAATCTCTTCCGTTGGTGCTCAAACTTTGCGTGGCCGCTTTATCTGACCCGAGGAACTTTCTAGGTGATTTCCGGAGAATTTTATTCCGGGACCCCGGAATCCCGAAAAACCGTGTATTATACACTCCAATTTCAGCCGTTCGGAAGGTCGTACAGGAACCTGTTTCTTTTTCTCCCTGTTTTTAAATCACGCGTCCGAGCTCATTTCAGGAATCAACCTGTTCAATTTCAGAAATCAACGTGTTCGATTTTAGCCTCAAATAACGAGCTTTAACACATTTTTCACGATAATGCGAGTTTAGGCGAATGCTGGTTTGTGGCACACCTGCACTCCCAAATCTCTTCCGTTGGTGCTCAAACTTTGCGTGGCCGCTTTATCTGACCCGAGGAACTTTCTAGGTGATTTCGGAGAATTTTATTAGGGACGAATCCCAAAACCGTGTATTATACACTCCAATTTCAGCCGTTCGGAAGGTCGTACAGGAACCTGTTTCTTTTTCTCCCTGTTTTTCAATCACGCGTCCGAGCTCATTTCAAGAATCAACTTGTTCGATTTCAGCCTAAAATAACGAGCTTTAACACATTTTTCACGATAATCCGAGTTTCGGCGAATCTTTGGTTTGGGCACACCAAGCACCCCAAATCTCTTCCGTTGGTGCTCAAACTTTGCGTGGCCACTTTATCGGACCCGAGGAACTTTCTATGTGATTTCCGGAGAATTTTATTCGGGACCCCTAAGCATCCCCAAAACCGTGTATTATACACTTTAATTTCAGCCGTTCGGAAGGTCGTACCGGAACCTGTTTCTTTTTCTCCCTGTTTTTTAATCACGCGTCCCAGCTATTTTTAGGAATCAACCTCTTCGATTATAGGAATCAACCTGTTCAATTTCAGCCTCAAATAACGAGCTTTAACACATTTTTCACGATAATCCGTGTTTCGGCGAATGCTGGTTTGTGGCACACCGGCACCCTCCAAATGTCTTCCGTTGGTGCTCAAACATTGCGTGGCTGCTTCATCTGACCCGAGGAACTTTCTATGTGATTTCCGAGGAATTTTATTCCGGACCACGGAATCCCGAAAAACCGTGTATTATAATTGTAGCCGTTCGGAAGGTCGTACCGAAACCTGTTTCTTTTTCTCCCTGTTTTTCAATCACGCGTCCGAGCTCATTTCAGGAATCAATTTGTTCGATTTCGGGAATCAACCTGTTCAATTTCAGCCTCAAATAACGAGCTTTAACACATTTTTCACGATAATCCGAGTTTCGGCGAATGCTGGTTTGTGGCACACCGGCACCCCCAAATGTCTTCCGTTGGTGCTCAAACTTTGCGTGGCCACTTTATCTGACCCGAGGAACTTTTTGTGTGATTTCCGGAGAATTTTATTCCGGGACCCCGGAATCCCGAAAAACCATGTATTATACACTTCATTTTCAGCCGTTCGGAAGGTCGTACCGGAACCTGTTTCTTTTTCTCCCTGTTTTTAAATCACGCGTCCGAGCTCATTTCAGGAATCAACCTGTTCAATTTCAGAAATCAACGTGTTCGATTTTAGCCTCAAATAACGAGCTTTAACACATTTTTCACGATAATGCGAGTTTAGGCGAATGCTGGTTTGTGGCACACCTGCACTCCCAAATCTCTTCCGTTGGTGCTCAAACTTTGCGTGGCCGCTTTATCTGACCCGAGGAACTTTCTAGGTGATTTCCGGAGAATTTTATTCCGGAATCCCGAAAAACCGTGTATTATACACTCCAATTTCAGCCGTTCGGAAGGTCGTACAGGAACCTGTTTCTTTTTCTCCCTGTTTTTCAATCACGCGTCCGAGCTCATTTCAAGAATCAACTTGTTCCATTTCAGCCTAAAATAACGAGCTTTAACACATTTTTCACGATAATCCGAGTTTGGCGAATCTTTGGTTTCAGGCACACCAAGCACCCCCAAATCTCTTCCGTTGGTGCTCAAACTTTGCGTGGCCACTTTATCTGACCCGAGGAACTTTCTATGTGATTTCCGGGGAATTTTATTCCGGGACCCCGGCATCCCCCAAAACCGTGTATTATACACTTTAATTTCAGCCGTTCGGAAGGTCGTACCGGAACCTGTTTCTTTTTCTCCCTGTTTTTTAATCACGCGTCCCAGCTATTTTTAGGAATCAACCTCTTCGATTATAGGAATCAACCTGTTCGATTTCAGCCTCCAATAACGAGCTTTAACACATTTTTCACGATAATCCGAGTTTCGGCGAATCTTTGGTTTTCAGGCACACCCAAGCACCCACAAATGTCTTCCGTTGGTGCTCAAACATTGCGGGGCCGCTTTATCTGACCCGAGGAACTTTCTATATGATTTCCGGAGAATTTTATTCCGGGACCCTAGAATCCCGAAAAACCGTGTATTATACACTTCAATTTCAGCCGTTCGGAAGGTCGTACCGGAACCTGTTTCTTTTTCTCCCTGTTTTTCAAACACGCGTCCGACCTCATTTCAGGAATCAACTTGTTCGATTTCAGGAATCAACCTGTTCAATTTCAGCCTCAAATAACGAGCTTTAACACATTTTTCACGATAATCCGAGTTTCGGCGAATGCTGGTTTGTGGCACACCGGCACCCCCAAATGACTTCTGTTGGTGCTCAAATTTTGCGTGGCCGCTTTATCTGACCCGAGGAACTTTCTATGTGATTTCCGGAGAATTTTATTCCGGGACCCCGGAATCCCGAAAAACCGTTAATTATACACTTCAATTTAAGCCGTTCGGAAGGTCGTACCGGAACGTGTTTCTTTTTCTCCCTATTTTTCAATCACGCGTCCGAGCTCATTTCAGGAATCAACCTGTTCGATTTCAGGAATCAACCTGTTCGATTTCAGCTTCAAATAACAAGCTTTAACACATTTTTAACGATAATCCTAGTTTCGGCGAATGCTGGTTTTTGGCACACCGGCACCGCCAAATGTCTTCCGTTGGTGCTCAAACTTTGCGTGGCCACTTTATCTGACCCGAGGAACTTTCTACGTGATTTCCGAGGAATTTTATTCCGGACCACGGAATCCCGAAAAACCGTGTATTATAATTGTAGCCGTTCGGAAGGTCGTACCGAAACCTGTTTCTTTTTCTCCCTGTTTTTCAATCACGCGTCCGAGCTCATTTCAGGAATCAATTTGTTCGATTTCGGGAATCAACCTGTTCAATTTCAGCCTCAAATAACGAGCTTTAACACATTTTTCACGATAATCCGAGTTTCGGCGAATCTTTGGTTTGGCACACCGGCACCCCCAAATGTCTTCCGTTGGTGCTCAAACTTTGCGTGGCCGCTTTATCGACCCGAGGAACTTTTTATGTGATTTCCGGAGAATTTTATTCGGGGAACCCGGAATCCCGAAAAACCATGTATTATACACTTCAATTTCGGCCGTTCGGAAGGTCGCACGGAACTGTTTCTTTTTCTCCCTGTTTTTAAATCACGCGTCCGAGCTCATTTCAGGAATCAACCTGTTCAATTTCAGAAATCAACGTGTTCGATTTTAGCCTCAAATAACGAGCTTTAACACATTTTTCACGATAATGCGAGTTTAGGCGAATCTTTGGTTTGTGGCACACCCGCACTCCCAAATCTCTTCCGTTGGTGCTCAAACTTTGGGTGGCCGCTTTATCTGACCCGAGGAACTTTCTAGGTGATTTCGGAGAATTTTATTTAGGGACCGGAATCCCGAAAAACCGTGTATTATACACTCCAATTTCAGCCGTTCGGAAGGTCGTACAGGAACCTGTTTCTTTTTCTCCCTGTTTTTCAATCACGCGTCCGAGCTCATTTCAAGAATCAACTTGTTCGATTTCAGCCTAAAATAACGAGCTTTAACACATTTTTCACGATAATCCGAGTTTCGGCGAATGCTGGTTTGTGGCACACCGGCACCCCCAAATCTCTTCCGTTGGTGCTCAAACTTTGCGTGGCCACTTTATCTGACCCGAGGAACTTTCTATGTGATTTCCGGGGAATTTTATTCCGGGACCCCGGCATCCCCCAAAACCGTGTATTATACACTTTAATTTCAGCCGTTCGGAAGGTCGTACCGGAACCTGTTTCTTTTTCTCCCTGTTTTTTAATCACGCGTCCCAGCTATTTTTAGGAATCAACCTCTTCGATTATAGGAATCAACCTGTTCGATTTCAGCCTCCAATAACGAGCTTTAACACATTTTTCAGGATAATCCGAGTTTCGGCGAATGCTGGTTTGTGGCACACCAGCACCCACAAATGTCTTCCGTTGGTGCTCAAACATTGCGTGGCCGCTTTATCTGACCCGAGGAACTTTCTATATGATTTCCGGAGAATTTTATTCCGGGACCCTAGAATCCCGAAAAACCGTGTATTATACACTTCAATTTCAGCCGTTCGGAAGGTCGTACCGGAACCTGTTTCTTTTTCTCCCTGTTTTTCAAACACGCGTCCGACCTCATTTCAGGAATCAACTTGTTCGATTTCAGGAATCAACCTGTTCAATTTCAGCCTCAAATAACGAGCTTTAACACATTTTTCACGATAATCCGAGTTTCGGCGAATGCTGGTTTGTGGCACACCGGCACCCCCAAATGACTTCTGTTGGTGCTCAAATTTTGCGTGGCCGCTTTATCTGACCCGAGGAACTTTCTATGTGATTTCCGGAGAATTTTATTCCGGGACCCCGGAATCCCGAAAAACCGTGAATTATACACTTCAATTTCAGCCGTTCGGAAGGTAAATGCGAACGTGTTTCTTTTTCTCCCTATTTTTCAATCACGCGTCCGAGCTCATTTCAGGAATCAACCTGTTCGATTTCAGGAATCAACCTGTTCGATTTCAGCTTCAAATAACAAGCTTTAACACATTTTTAACGATAATCCTAGTTTCGGCGAATGCTGGTTTTTGGCACACCGGCACCGCCAAATGTCTTCCGTTGGTGCTCAAACTTTGCGTGGCCACTTTATCTGACCCGAGGAACTTTCTATGTGATTTCCGAGGAATTTTATTCCGGACCACGGAATCCCGAAAAACCGTGTATTATAATTGTAGCCGTTCGGAAGGTCGTACCGAAACCTGTTTCTTTTTCTCCCTGTTTTTCAATCACGCGTCCGAGCTCATTTCAGGAATCAATTTGTTCGATTTCGGGAATCAACCTGTTCAATTTCAGCCTCAAATAACGAGCTTTAACACATTTTTCACGATAATCCGAGTTTGGCGAATCTTTGGTTTTGGCACACGGCACCCCCAAATGTCTTCCGTTGGTGCTCAAACTTTGCGTGGCCGCTTTATCTGACCCGAGTAACTTTCTATGTGATTTCCGGAGAATTTTATTCCGGAACCCCGGAATCCCGAAAAACCGTGAATTATACACTTCAATTTCAGCCGTTCGGAAGGTCGTACCGGAACTTGTTTCTTTTTCTCCCTGTTTTTCAATCACGCGTCTGTGCTCATTTCAAGAATCAACCTGTTCGATTTCAGCCTCAAATAACGAGCTTTAACACATTTTTCACGATAATCCGAGTTTCGGCGAATACTGGTTTGTGGCACACCGGCACCCCCAAATGTCTTCCGTTGGTGCTCAAACATTGCGTGGCCGCTTTATCTGACCATTGGAACTTTCTATGTGATTTCCGGAGAACTTTGTTCCGGGATCCCGGAATCCCGAAAAACCGTGTATTATACACTTCAATTTGAGCCGTTCGGAAGGTCGTACCGGACCCTGTCTCTTTTTCTACCTGTTTTTCAATCACGCGTCCGAGCTCATTTCAGGAATCAACCTGTTCGATTTCAGGAATCAACCTAATCGATTTCAGCCTCAAATAACGAGCTTTAACACATTTTTCACGGTAATCCGAGTTTGGCGAATCTTTGGTTTGTGGCAAACCGGCACCCCCAAATGTCTTCCGTTGGTGCTCAAACTTTGCGTGGCCGCTTTATCTGACCCGATGAACTTTTTATGTGATTTCCGGAGAATTTTATTCCGGGACCCCGAAATCCCGAAAAACCGTGTATTATTATACACTTCAATTTCAGCCGTTCGGAAGGTCGTACCGGAACCTGTTATTTTTTCTCCCTGTTTTTCAATAACGCGTCCGAGCTCATTTCAGGAATCAACCTGTTCGATTTCAGGAATCAACCTGTTCGATTTCAGCCTCAAATAACAAGTTTTAACACATTTTTAACGATAATCCGAGTTTCGGCGAATGCTGGTTTTTGGCACACCGGCACCGCCAAATGTCTTCCGTTGGTGCTCAAACTTTACGTGGCCACTTTATCTGACCCGAGGAACTTTCTATGTGATTTCCGAGGAATTTTATTCCGGACCACGGAATCCCGAAAAACCGTGTATAATTGTAGCCGTTCGGAAGGTCGTACCGAAACCTGTTTCTTTTTCTCCCTGTTTTTCAATCACGCGTCCGAGCTCATTTCAGGAATCAATTTGTTCGATTTCGGGAATCAACCTGTTCAATTTCAGCCTCAAATAACGAGGTTTAACACATTTTTCACGATAATCCGAAGTTTGGCGAATCTTTGGTTCAGGCACACCGGCACCCCCAAATGTCTTCCGTTGGTGCTCAAACTTTGCGTGACCGCTTTATCTGACCCGAGGAACTTTCTTTGTGATTTCCGGAGAATTTTATTCCGGGACCCCGGAATCCCGAAAAACCGTGTATTATACACTTCAATTTTAGCCGTTCGGAAGGTCGTACCGGACCCTGTCTCTTTTTCTACCTGTTTTTCAATCACGCGTCCGAGCTCATTTCAGGAATCAACCTGTTCGATTTCAGGAATCAACCTAATCGATTTCAGCCTCAAATAACGAGCTTTAACACATTTTTCACGGTAATCCGAGTTTCGGCAAATGCTGGTTTGTGGCAAACCGGCACCCCCAAATGTCTTCCGTTGGTGCTCAAACTTTGCGTGGCCGCTTTATCTGACCCGATGAACTTTTTATGTGATTTCCGGAGAATTTTATTCGGGACCCGAAATCAAAACCGTGTATTATTATACACTTCAATTTCACCGTTCGAAAGGTCGTCACGGAACCTCGTTATTTTTTCTCCCTGTTTTTCAATCACGCGTCCGAGCTCATTTCAGAAATCAACCTGTTCGATTTCAGGAATCAACCTGTTCGATTTCAGTCTCAAATAACTAGCTTTAACACATTTTTTACGATAATCCGAGTTTCGGCGAATGCTGGTTTGTGGCACACCGGCACCCACAAATGTCTTCCGTTAGTGCTCAAACATTGCGTGGCCGCTTTATCTGCCCCGAGGAACTTTCTAACTGATTTCCGGAGAATTTTATTCCGGGACCCCAGAATCGCGAAAAACCGTGTATTATACACTTCAATTTCAGCCGTTCGAAAGGTCGTACCGGAACCTGTTATTTTTTCTCCCTGTTTTTCAATCACGCGTCCGAGCTCATTTCTGGAATCAACCTGTTCGATTTCAGGAATCAACCTGTTCGATTTCAGCCTCAAATAACGAGCTTTAACACATTTTTCACGATAATCCGAGTTTCGGCGAATGTTGGTTTGTGGCACACCGGCACCCACAAATGTCTTCCGTTGGTGCTCAAACATTGTGTGGCCGCTTTATCTGACCCGAGGAACTTGCTATGTGATTTCCAGAGAATTTTATTCCGGGACCCCAGAATTCCGAAAAACCGTGGATTATACACTTCAATTTCAGCCGTTCGGAAGGTCGTACCGGAACCTGTCTCTTTTTCTCCCAGTTTTTCAATCACGCGTCTGATCTCATTTCAGGAATCAACCTGTTCGATTTCAGGAATCAACATGTTCGATTTCAGCCTCAAATAACGAGCTTTAACACATTTTTGACGATAATCCGAGTTTCGGCGAATGCTCGTTGGTGGCACACCGGCACCCCCAAATGTCTTCCGTTGGTGCTCAAACTTTGCGTGGCCACTTTATCTGACCCGAGGAACTTTCTATGTGATTTCCGGGGAATTTTATTCCGGGACCCCGGAATCCCGAAAAAACGTGTATTACACTTCAATTTCGTACCGTTCGGAAGGGTCAAATCGGAACCTGTTTCTTTTTCTCCCTGTTTTTCAATCACGCGTCCGAGCTCATTTCAGGAATTAACTTGTTCGATTTCGGGAATCAACCTGTTCAATTTCAGCCTCAAATAACGAGCTTTAACACATTTTTCACGATAATCCGAGTTTTGGCGAATGCTGGTTTGTGGCACACCGGCACCCCCAAATGTCTTCCATTGGTGCTCAAACTTTGCGTGGCCGCTTTATCTGACCCGAGGAACTTTTTATGTGATTTCCGGAGAATTTTATTCCGGGACCCCGGAATCTCGAAAAACCGTGAATTACACTTCAATTTCAGCCGTTCGGAAGGTCGTACCGGAACCTGTTTCTTTTTCTCTCTGTTTTTAAATCACGCGTCCGAGCTCATTTCAGGAATCAACCTGTTCGATTTCAGGAATCAACCTGTTTGATTTCAGCCTCAAATAACGAGGTTTAACACATTTTTAACGATAATCCGAGTTTCGGCGAATGCTGGTTTGTGGCACACCGGCACCCCCAAATGTCTTCCGTTGTTGCTCAAACTTTGCGTGGCCACTTTATCTGACCCGAGGAACTTTCTATGTGATTTCCGGGGAATTTTATTCCGGGACTCCGGAATCCCGAAAAACCGTGTATTATACACTTCAATTTTAGCCGTTTGGAAGGTCGTACCGCAACCTATTTCTTTTTCTCCCTGTTTTTCAATCACGCGTCCGAGCTCATTTCAGGAATCAACCTCTTAGATTTTAGGAATCAAACTGTTCGATTTCATGCTCAAATAACGAGCTTCAACACATTTTTCACGATAATCTGAGTTTCGGCGAATGCTGGTTTGTGGCACACCGGCACCCCCAAATGTCTTCCGTTGGTGCTCAAACATTGCGTGGCCGCTTTATCTGACCCGAGGAACTTTCTATGTGATTTCCGTAGAATTTTTTTCCGGGACCCCAAAATCCCGAAAAACCGTGAATTATATACGCACTTCAATTTCAGCCGTTCGGAAGGTCGTACCGGAACCTGTTTCTTTTTCTCCCTGTTTTTCTATCACGCGTCCGAGCTCATTTCAGGAATCAACTTGTTCGATTTCGAGAATCAACCTGTTCGATTTCAGCCTCAAATAACGAGGTTTAACACATTTTCACGATAATCCGAGTTTCGGCGAATGCTGGTTTGTGGCACATCGGCACCCCCAAATGTCTTCCGTTGGTGCTCAAACTTTGCGTAGCCGCTTTATCTGACCCGAGGAACTTTCTATGTCATTTCCGGAGAATTTTGTTCCGGGACCCCGGAATCCCGAAAAACCGTGTATTATAAACTTCAATTTCAGCCGTTCGAAGGTCGTACCGGACCCTGTTTCTTTTTCTACATGTTCTTCAATCACGCGTCCGAGCTCATTTCAGGAATCAACCTGTTCGATTTCAGCCTCAAATAACGAGCTTTCACACATTTTTCAAGATAATCCGAGTTTCGGCGAATGCTGGTTTGTGACACACCGACACCCCCAAATGTCCTCCGTTGGTGCTCAAACTTTGCGTGGCCGCTTTATCTGACCCGAGGAACTTTCTATGTGATTTCCGGAGAATTTTATTCCCGGATGCCGGAATCCCGAAAAACCGTGTATTATACACTTCAATTTCAGCCGTTCGGAAGGTTGTACCAGACGCTGTTTCTTTTTCTCCCTGTTTTTTAATCACGCGTCCGAGCTCATTTCAGGAATTAACCTGTTCGATTTCAGGAATCAACTTGTTCGATTTCAGCCTCAAATAACGAGCTTTAACACATTTTTCACGATAATCCGAGTTTAGTGAATCTTTGGTTTTCAGGCACACCGGCACCCCCAAATGTCCTCCGTTGGTGCTCAAACTTTGCGTGGCCGCTTTATCTGACTCGAGGAACTTTCTATGTAATTTCCGGAGAATTTTATTCCGGGACCCCGGAATCCCGAAAAACCGTGAATTATACACTTCAATTTCAGCCGTTCGGAAGGTCGTACCGGAACTTGTTTCTTTTTCTCTTTGTTTTTCAATCACGCGTCTGAGCTCATTTCAAGAATCAACCTGTTCGATTTCAGCCTCAAATAACGAGCTTTAACACATTTTTCACGATAATCCGAGTTTCGGCGAATGCTGGTTTGTGGCACATCGGCACCCCCAAATCTCTTACGTTGGTGCTCAAACATTGTGTGGCCGCTTTATCTGACCATTGGAACTTTCTATGTGATTTCCGGAGAACTTTGTTCCGGGATCCCGGAATCCCGAAAAACCGTGTATTATACACTTCCATTTCAGCCGTTCGGAAGGTCGTACCGGACCCTGTCTCTTTTTCTACCTGTTTTTCAATCACGCGTCCGAGCTCATTTCAGGAATCAACCTGTTCGATTTCAGGAATCAACCTAATCGATTTCAGCCTCAAATAACGAGCTTTAACACATTTTTCACGGTAATCCGAGTTTCGGCGAATGCTGGTTTGTGGCAAACCGGCACCCCCAAATGTCTTCCGTTGTTGCTCAAACTTTGCGTGGCCGCTTTATCTGACCCGATGAACTTTTTATGTGATTTCAGGAGAATTTTATTCCGGGACCCCGAAATCCCGAAAAACCGTGTATTATTATACACTTCAATTTCAGCCGTTCGGAAGGTCGTACCGGAACCTGTTATTTTTTCTCCCTATTTTTCAATCACGCGTCCGAGCTCATTTCAGGAATCAACCTGTTCGATTTCAGGAATCAACCTGTTCGATTTCAGTCTCAAATAACTAGCTTTAACACATTTTTTACGATAATCCGAGTTTCGGCGAATGCTGGTTTGTGGCACACCGGCACCCACAAATGTCTTCCGTTAGTGTTCAAACATTGCGTGGCCGCTTTATCTGCCCCGAGGAACTTTCTAACTGATTTCCGAAGAATTTTATTCCGGGACCCCAGAATCGCGAAAAACCGTGTATTATACACTTCAATATCAGCCGTTCAAAAGGTCGTACCGGAACCTGTTATTTTTTCTCCCTGTTTTTCAATCACGCGTCCGAGCTCATTTCTGGAATCAACCTGTTCGATTTCAGGAATCAACCTGTTCGATTTCAGCCTCAAATAACGAGCTTTAACACATTTTTCACGATAATCCGAGTTTCGGCGAATGTTGGTTTGTGGCACACCGGCACCCACAAATGTCTTCCGTTGGTGCTCAAACATTGTGTGGCCGCTTTATCTGACCCGAGGAACTTGCTATGTGATTTCCAGAGAATTTTATTCCGGGACCCGTAATTCAAAACCGTGGATTATACACTTCAATTTGGTAGTTCGGAAGGTAAATCGGAACTGTCTCTTTTTCTCCCAGTTTTTCAATCACGCGTCTGAGCTCATTTCAGGAATCAACCTGTTCGATTTCAGGAATCAACATGTTCGATTTCAGCCTCAAATAACGAGTTTTAACACATTTTTTAACGATAATCCGAGTTTCGGCGAATGCTCGTTGGTGGCACACCGGCACCCCCAAATGTCTTCCGTTGGTGCTCAAACTTTGCGTGGCCACTTTATCTGACCCGAGGAACTTTCTATGTGATTTCCGGGGAATTTTATTCCGGGACCCCGGAATCCCGAAAAAACGTGTATTATACACTTCAATTTCAGCCGATCGGAAGGTCGTACCGGAACCTGTTTCTTTTTCTCCCTGTTTTTCAATCACGCGTCCGAGCTCATTTCAGGAATTAACTTGTTCGATTTCGGGAATCAACCTGTTCAATTTCAGCCTCAAATAACGAGTTTTAACACATTTTTCACGATAATCCGAGTTTTGGCGAATGCTGGTTTGTGGCACACCGGCACCCCCAAATGTCTTCCATTGGTGCTCAAACTTTGCGTGGCCGCTTTATCTGACCCGAGGAACTTTTTATGTGATTTCCGGAGAATTTTATTCCGGGACTCCGGAATCTCGAAAAACCGTGAATTATACACTTCAATTTCGGCCGTTCGGAAGGTCGTCACAGGAACTGTTTCTTTTCTATCTGTTTTTAAATCACGCGTCCGAGCTCATTTCAGGAATCAACCTGTTCGATTTCAGGAATCAACCTGTTTGATTTCGGCCTCAAATAACGAGCTTTAACACATTTTTAACGATAATCGAGTTTCGGCGAATCTTTGGTTTGTCAGGCACACCGGCACCCCCAAATGTCTTCCGTTGGTGCTCAAACTTTGCGTGGCCACTTTATCTGACCCGAGGAACTTTCTATGTGATTTCCGGGGAATTTTATTCCGGGACTCCGGAATCCCGAAAAACCGTGTATTATACACTTCAATTTTAGCCGTTTGGAAGGTCGTACCGCAACCTGTTTCTTTTTCTCCCTGTTTTTCAATCACGCGTCCGAGCTCATTTCAGGAATCAACCTCTTAGATTTTAGGAATCAATCTGTTCGATTTCATGCTCAAATAACGAGCTTCAACACATTTTTCGGCGAATGCTGGTTTGTGGCACACCGGCACCCCCAAATGTCTTCCGTTGGTGCTCAAACATTGCGTGGCCGCTTTATCTGACCCGAGGAACTTTCTATGTGATTTCCGTAGAATTTTATTCCGGGACCCCAAAATCCCGAAAAACCGTGAATTATATACGCACTTCAATTTTAGCCGTTCGGAAGGTCGTACCGGAACCTGTTTCTTTTTCTCCCTATTTTTCTATCACGCGTCCGAGCTCATTTCAGGAATCAACTTGTTCGATTTCGAGAATCAACCTGTTCGATTTCAGCCTCAAATAACGAGGTTTAACACATTTTCACGATAATCCGAGTTTCGGCGAATGCTGGTTTGTGGCACACCGGCACCCCCAAATGTCTTCCGTTGGTGCTCAAACTTTGCGTAGCCGCTTTATCTGACCCGAGGAACTTTCTATGTGATTTCCGGAGAATTTTTTTCCGGGACCCCGGAATCCCGAAAAACCGTGTATTATATACACTTCAATTTCACCGTTCGGAAGGTCGTACCGGAACCGGTTTCTTTTACTCCATGTTTTTCAATCACGCGTCCGAGCTCATTTCAAGAATCAACCTGTTCGATTTCAGTCACAAATAACCAGCTTTAACACATTTTTCACGATAATCCGAGTTTCGGCGAATGCTGGTTTGTGGCACACCGGCACCCCCAAATGTCTTCCGTTGGTGCTCAAACTTTGCGTGGCCGCTTTATCTGGCCCGAGGAACTTTCTATGTTATTTCCGGAGAATTTTGTTCCGGGACCCCGGAATCCCGAAAAACCGTGTATTATACACTTCAATTTCAGCCGTTCGGAAGGTCGTACCGGACCCTGTTTCTTTTTCTACCTGTTTTTCAATCACGCGTCCGAGCTCATTTCAGGAATCAACCTGTTCGATTTCAGCCTCAAATAACGAGCTTTCACACATTTTTCACGATAATCCGAGTTTCGGCGAATGCTGGTTTGTGACACACCGACACCCCCAAATGTCCTCCGTTGGTGCTCAAACTTTGCGTGGCCGCTTTATCTGACCCTAGAAACTTTCTATGTGATTTCCGGAGAATTTTATTCCCGGACGCCGGAATCCCGAAAAACCGTGTATTATACACTTCAATTTCAGCCGTTCGGAAGGTCGTACCGATGATTTGTTTCTTTTTCTCCCTGTTTTTTAATCACGCGTCCGAGCTCATTTCAGGAATTAACCTGTTCGATTTCAGGAATCAACTTGTTCGATTTCAGCCTCAAATAACGAGCTTTAACACATTTTTCACGATAATCCGAGTTTCGGCGAATGCTGGTTTGTGGCACACCGGCACTCCCAAATGTCCTCCGTTGGTGCTCAAACTTTGCGTGGCCGCTTTATCTGACCCGAGGAACTTTCTATGTGATTTCTGGAGAATTTTATTCCCGGACGCCGGAATCCCGAAAAGCCGTGTATTATACACTTCAATTTGAGCCGTTCGGAAGGTCGTACCGGAACCTGTTTCTTTTTCTCCCTGTTTTTTAATCACGCATCCGAGCTCGTTTCAGGAGTCAACCTCTTCGATTTTAGGAATCAACCTGTTCGATTTCATCCTCAAATAACGAGTTTCAACACATTTTTCACGATAATCCGAGTTTCGGCGAATGCTGGTTTGTGGCACACCGGCACCCCCAAATGTCTTCCGTTGGTGCTCAAACATTGCGTGGCCGCTTTATCTGACCCGAGGAACTTTCTATGTGATTTCCGTAAAATTTTATTCCGGGACCCCAAAATCCCGAAAAACCGTGAATTATACATACTTCAATTTCAGCCGTTCGGAAGGTCGTACCGGAACATGTTTCTTTTTCTCCCTGTTTTTCTATCACGCGTCCGAGCTCATTTCAGGAATCAACTTGTTCGATTTCAGCCTCAAATAACGAGCTTTAACACATTTTCACGATAATCCGAGTTTCGGCGAATGCTGGTTTATAGCACACCGGCACCCCCAAATGTCTTCCGTTGGTGCTCAAACTTTGCGTAGCCGCTTTATCTGACCCGAGGAACTTTCTATGTGATTTCCGGAGAATTTTATTCTGGGACCCCGGAATCCCGAAAAACCGTGTATTATACACTTCAATTTCAGCCGTTCGGAAGGTCGTACCGGAACCGGTTTCTTTTTCTCCATGTTTTTCAATCACGCGTCCGAGCTCATTTCAGGAATTAACCTGTTCGATTTCAGGAATCAACTTGTTCGATTTCAGCCTCAAATAACGAGCTTTAACACATTTTTCACGATAATCCGAGTTTCGGCGAATGCTGGTTTGTGGCACACCGGCACCCCCAAATGTCCTCCGTTGGTGCTCAAACTTTGCGTGGCGGCTTTATCTGACCCGAGAAACTATCTATGTGATTTCCGGAAAATTTTTTTCCCGGACGCCGGAATCCCGAAAAACCGTGTATTATACACTTCAATTTCAGCCGTTCGGAATTTCGTACCGGAACCTGTTTCATTTTCTCCCTATTTTTTAATCACGCATCCGAGCTCGTTTCAGGAGTCAACCTCTTCGATTTCAGTTATCAACCAGTTCGTTTTCAGCCTCAAATAATGAGTTTTAACACATTTTTCACGATAATCCGACTTTCGGCGAATGCTGGTTTGTGGCACACCGGCACCCCCAAATGTCTTCCGTTGGTGCTCAAACTTTGCATGGCCGCCTTATCTGACCCGAGGAACTTTCTATGTGATTTCCGCGGAATTTTATTCCGGGACCCCGGAATCCTGAAAAACCGTGTATTATACACTTCAATTTCAGCCGTTCGGAAGATCGTACCGGAACCTGTTTCTTTTTCTCCCTGTTTTTAAATCACACGTCCGAGCTCATTTCAGGAATCAACCTGTTCGATTTCAGAAATCAACTTGTTCGATTTTAGCCTCAAATAACGAGCTTTAACACATTTTTCACGATAATGCGAGTTTAGGCGAATGCTAGTTTGTGGCACACCGGCACCCACAAATGTCCTCCGTTGGTGCTCAAACTTTGCGTAGCCACTTTATCTAACCCCAGGAACTTTCTATGTGATTTCCGGAAAATTTTATTCTGGGACCCCGGAATCCCGAAAAACCGTGTATTATACACTTCAATTTCAGCCGTTCGGAAGGTCGTACCGGAACCGGTTTTTTTTGTCCATGTTTTTCAATCACGCGTCCGAGCTCATTTCAAGAATCAACCTGTTCGATTTCAGTCTCAAATAACGAGCTTTAACACATTTTTCACGATAATGCGAGTTTAGGCGAATGCTGGTTTGTGGCACACCGGCACCCACAAATGTCATCCGTTGGTGCTCAAACTTTGCGTAGCCGCTTTATCTGACCCCAGGAACTTTCTATGTGATTTCCGGAGAATTTTATTCTGGGACCCCGGAATCCCGAAAAACCGTGTATTATACACTTCAATTTCAGCCGTTCGGAAGGTCGTACCGGAACCGGTTTCTTTTTCTCCATGTTTTTTAATCACGCGTCCGAGCTCATTTCAAGAATCAACCTGTTCGATTTCAGTCTCAAATAACGAGCTTTATCACATTTTTCACGATAATCCGAGTTTCGGCGAATGCTGGTTTGTGGCACACCGGCACCCCCAAATGTCTTCCGTTGGTGCTCAAACTTTGCGTGGCCGCTTTATCTGGCCCGAGAAACTTTCTATGTGATTTCCGGAGAATTTTGTTTCGGGACCCCGGAATCCCGAAAAACCGTGTATTATACACTTCAATTTCAGCCGTTCGGAAGGTCGTACCGGAACCGGTTTTTTTTCTCCATGTTTTTCAATCACGCGTCCGAGCTTATTTCAGGAATCAACCTGCTCGATTTCAGCCTCAAATAACGAGCTTTAACACATTTTTCACGATAATCCGAGTTTCGGCGAATGCTGGTTTGTGGCACACTGGCACCCCCAAATGTCCTCCGTTGGTGGTCAAACTTTGCGTAGCCGCTTTATCTGACCCCAGGAACTTTCTATGTGATTTCCGGAGAATTTTATTCTGGGACCCCGGAATCCCGAAAAACCGTGTATTATACACTTCAATTTCAGCCGTTCGGAAGGTCGTACCGGAACCGGTTTCTTTTTCTCCATGTTTTTCAATCACGCGTCCGAGCTCATTTCAAGAATCAACCTGTTCGATTTCAGTCTCAAATAACGAGCTTTAACACATTTTTCACGATAATCCGAGTTTCGGCGAATACTGGTTTGTGGCACACCGGCAACCCCAAATGTCCTCCGTTGGTGCTCAAACTTTGCGTGACCGCTTTATCTGACCCGAGAAACTTTCTATGTAATTTCCGGAGAATTTTATTCCGGGACCCCGGAATTCCGAAAAACCGTGTATTATACACTCCAATTTTAGCCGTTCGGAAGATCGTGCTTAGGAACCGTTGTTTTTTTCTCCTGTTTTTCAATCACGCGTCCGAGCTCATTTCAGGAATCAACCTGTTCAATTTCAGTAATCAACCTGTTCGATTTCAGCCTCAAATAACGAGCTTTAACACATTTTTCACGATAATCCGAGTTTCGGCGAATGGTGGTTTGTGGCACACCGGCAACCCCAAATGTCTTCCGTTGGTGCTCAAACTTTGCGTGACCGCTTTATCTGACCCGAGGAACTTTCTATGTAATTTCCGAAGAATTTTATTCCGGGATCCCGGAAATCCGAAAAACCGTGTATTATACACTCCAATTTTAGCCGTTCGGAAGATCGTACCGGAACATGTTTCTTTTTCTCCCTGTTTTTCAATCACGCGTCCGAGCTCATTTCAGGAATCAACATGTTCGATTTGAGGAATCAACCTGTTCGATTTCAGCGTCAAATAACGAGCTTTAACACATTTTTCACGATAATCCGAGTTTCGGCGAATGCTGGTTTGTGGCACACCGGCACCCCCAAATGTCCTCCGTTGGTGCTCAAACTTTGCGTGGCGGCTTTATCTGACCTGAGAAACTTTCTATGTGATTTCCGGAGAATTTTATTCCCGGACGCCGGAATCCCGAAAAACCGTGTATTATACACTTCAATTTCAGCCGTTCGGAATGTCGTACCGGAACCTGTTTCTTTTTCTCCCGGTTTTTAAATCACGCATCCGAGCTCGTTTCAGGAGTCAACCTCTTCAATTTCAGTAATCAACCAGTTCGTTTTCAGCCTCAAATAAAGAGTTTTAACACATTTTTCACGATAATCCGACTTTCGGCGAATCTTTGGTTTTGGCACACCGGCACCCCCAAATGTCTTCCGTTGGTGCTCAAACTTTGCGTGGCCACTTTATCTCACCCGAGGAACTTTTTGTGTGATTTCGGAGTATTTTATTCGGGACCCTGAATCCCGAAAAACCGTGTATTATACACTTCAATTTCCGACGTTCGGAAGGTCGTAACGGAACTGTTTCTTTTTCCCATTTTTTAAATCACGCGTCCGAGCTCATTTCAGGAATCAACCTGTTCGATTTCAGAAATCAACCTGTTCGATTTTAGCCTCAAATAACGAGCTTTAACACATTTTTCACGATAATGCGAGTTTAGGCGAATGCTGGTTTGTGGCACACCGGCACCCCCAAATGTCCTCCGTTGGTGCTCAAACTTTGCGTAGCCTTTGCGTAGCCGCTTTATCTGACCCCAGGAACTTTCTATGTGATTTCCGGAGAATTTTATTCTAGGACCCCGGAATCCCGAAAACCGTGTATTATACACTTCAATTTCAGCCGTTCGGAAGGTCGTACCGGAACCGGTTTCTTTTTCTCCATGTTTTTCAATCACGCGTCCGAGCTCATTTCAAGAATCAACCTGTTTGATTTCAGTCTCAAATAACGAGCTTTAACACATTTTTCACGATAATCCGACTTTCGGCGAATGCTGGTTTGTGGCACACCGGCAACCCCAAATGTCCTCCGTTGGTGCTCAAACTTTGCGTGACCGCTTTATCTGACCCGAGAAACTTTCTATGTAATTTCCGGAGAATTTTTTTCCGGGACCCCGGAATTCCGAAAAACCGTGTATTATACACTCCAATTTTAGCCGTTCGGAAGATCGTACCGGAACCTGTTTCTTTTTCTCCCTGTTTTTCAATCACGTGTCCGAGCTTATTTCAGGAATCAACCTGTTCAATTTTAGTAATCAACCTGTTCGATTTCAGCCTCAAATAACGAGCTTTAACACATTTTTCACGATAATCCGAGTTTCGGCGAATGCTGGTTTGTGGCACACCGGCAACCCGAAATGTCCTCCGTTGGTGCTCAAACTTTGCGTGACCGCTTTATCTGACCCGAGGAAATTTCTATGTAATTTCCGAAGAATTTTATTCGGGATCCGATTAAAAAACCGTGTATTATACACTCCAATTTTAGCCGTTCGGAAGATCGCACCGGAACCTGTTTCTTTTTCTCCCTGTTTTTCAATCACGCGTCCGATCTCATTTCGAGAATTAACATGTTCGATTTCAGGAATCAACCTGTTCGATTTCAGCCTCAAATAACGAGTTTTAACACATTTTTCACGATAATCCGAGTTTTGCGAATCTTTGGTTTGTGGCACACCGGCACCCCCAAATGTCCTCCGTTGGTGCTCAAACTTTGCGTGGCTGCTTTATCTGACCCGAGAAACTTTCTATGTAATTTCCGGAGAATTTTATTCCCGGACGCCGGAATCCCGAAAAACCGTGTATTATACACTTCAATTTCAGCCGTTCGGAATGTCGTACCGGAACCTGTTTCTTTTTCTCCCTGTTTTTTAATCACGCATCCGAGATCGTTTCAGGAGTCAACCTCTTCGATTTCAGTAATCAACCAGTTCGTTTTCAGCCTCAAATAAGGAGTTTTAACACATTTTTCACGATAATCCGACTTTCGGCGAATGCTGGTTTGTGGCACACCGGCACCCCCAAATGTCTTCCGTTGGTGCTCAAACTTTGCGTGGCCACTTTATCTGACCCGAGGAACTTTCTATGTGATTTCCGGAGAATTTTATTCCGGGACCCCGGAATCCCGAAAAACCGTGTATTATACACTTCAATTTCAGCCGTTCGGAAGGTCGTACCGGAACCTGTTTCTTTTTCTCCCTGTTTTTCAATCACGCGTCCGAGCTCATTTCAGGAATCAACTTGTTCGATTTCGGGAATCAACCTGTTCGATTTCAGCCTCAAATAACGAGTTTTAACACATTTTTCACGATAATGCGTGTTTAGGCGAATGCTGGTTTGTGGCACACCGGCACCCCCAAATGTCATCCGTTGGTGCTCAAACTTTGCGTGGCCACTTTATCTGACCCGAGGAACTTTCTATGTGATTTCCGGATATATTTATTCCGGGACCCCGAAATCCCGAAAAACCGTGTATTTATACACTTCAATTTCAGCCGTTCGGAAGGTCGTACCGGAACCTGTTTCTTTTTCTCCCTATTTTTCAATCACGCGTCCGAGCTCATTTCAGGAATTAACTTGTTCGATTTCGGGAATCAACCTGTTCAATTTCAGCCTCAAATAACGAGCTTTAACACATTTTTCACGATAATCCGAGTTTTGGCGAATGCTGGTTTGTGGCACACCGGCACCCCCAAATGTCTTCCATTGGTGCTCAAACTTTGCGTGGCCGCTTTATCTGACCCGAGGAACTTTTTATGTGATTTCCGGAGAATTTTATTCCGGGACCCCGGAATCTCGAAAAACCGTGAATTACACTTCAATTTCAGCCGTTCGGAAGGTCGTACCGGAACCTGTTTCTTTTTCTCTCTGTTTTTAAATCACGCGTCCGAGCTCATTTCAGGAATCAACCTGTTCGATTTCAGGAATCAACCTGTTTGATTTCAGCCTCAAATAACGAGTTTTAACACATTTTTCACGATAATCCGAGTTTCGGCGAATCTTTGGTTTCAGGCACACCGGCACCCCCAAATGTCTTCCGTTGGTGCTCAAACTTTGCGTGGCCACTTTATCTGACCCGAGGAACTTTCTATGTGATTTCGGGAGAATTTTATTCGGGACCGGAATCCCGAAAAACGTGTATTATACACTTCAATTTGTGCGATCGGAAGGTCGTACCGGAACCTGTTTCTTTTTCTCCCTGTTTTTCAATCACGCGTCCGAGCTCATTTCAGGAATTAACTTGTTCGATTTCGGGAATCAACCTGTTCAATTTCAGCCTCAAATAACGAGTTTTAACACATTTTTCACGATAATCCGAGTTTTGGCGAATGCTGGTTTGTGGCACACCGGCACCCCCAAATGTCTTCCATTGGTGCTCAAACTTTGCGTGGCCGCTTTATCTGACCCAAGGAACTTTTTATGTGATTTCCGGAGAATTTTATTCCAGGACTCCGGAATCTCGAAAAACCGTGAATTATACACTTCAATTTCAGCCGTTCGGAAGGTCGTACCGAAACCTGTTTCTTTTTCTATCTGTTTTTAAATCACGCGTCCGAGCTCATTTCAGGAATCAACCTGTTCGATTTCAGGAATCAACCTGTTTGATTTCAGCCTCAAATAACGAGGTTTAACACATTTTTAACGATAATCCGAGTTTCGGCGAATGCTGGTTTGTGGCACACCGGCACCCCCAAATGTCTTCCGTTGGTGCTCAAACTTTGCGTGGCCACTTTATCTGACCCGAGGAACTTTCTATGTGATTTCCGGGGAATTTTATTCGGGACTCGGAATCCCAAAAACCGTGTATTATACACTTCAATTTTAGCCGTTTGGAAGGTCGTACCGCAACCTGTTTCTTTTTCTCCCTGTTTTTCAATCACGCGTCCGAGCTCATTTCAGGAATCAACCTCTTAGATTTTAGGAATCAATCTGTTCGATTTCATGCTCAAATAACGAGCTTCAACACATTTTTCGGCGAATGCTGGTTTGTGGCACACCGGCACCCCCAAATGTCTTCCGTTGGTGCTCAAACATTGCGTGGCCGCTTTATCTGACCCGAGGAACTTTCTATGTGATTTCCGTAGAATTTTATTCCGGGACCCCAAAATCCCGAAAAACCGTGAATTATATACGCACTTCAATTTGTAGTTCGGAAGGTCAGACGGAACTGTTTCTTTTTCTCCCTATTTTTCTATCACGCGTCCGAGCACATTTCAGGAATCAACTTGTTCGATTTCGAGAATCAACTGTTCGATTTTGACCTCAAATAACGAGGTTTAACACATTTTCACGATAATCCGAGTTTCGGCGAATGCTGGTTTGTGGCACACCGGCACCCCCAAATGTCTTCCGTTGGTGCTCAAACTTTGCGTAGCCGCTTTATCTGACCCGAGGAACTTTCTATGTGATTTCCGGAGAATTTTTTTCTGGGACCCCGGAATCCCGAAAAACCGTGTATTATAAACTTCAATTTCAGCCGTTCGGAAGGTCGTACCGGAACCGGTTTCTTTTACTCCATGTTTTTCAATCACGCGTCCGAGCTCATTTCAAGAATCAACCTGTTCGATTTCAGTCACAAATAACGAGCTTTAACACATTTTTCACGATAATCCGAGTTTTGCGAATCTTTGGTTTTGGCACACCGGCACCCCCAAATGTCTTCCGTTGGTGCTCAAACTTTGCGTGGCCGCTTTATCTGGCCCGAGGAACTTTCTATGTCATTTCCGGAGAATTTTGTTCCGGAATCCCGAAAAACCGTGTATTATACACTTCAATTTTCACCCGTTCGGAAGGTCGCATCGGACCTGTTTCTTTTTCTACCTGTTTTTCAATCACGCGTCCGAGCTCATTTCAGGAATCAACCTGTTCGATTTCAGCCTCAAATAACGAGCTTTCACACATTTTTCACGATAATCCGAGTTTCGGCGAATGCTGGTTTGTGACACACCGACACCCCCAAATGTCCTCCGTTGGTGCTCAAACTTTGCGTGGCCGCTTTATCTGACCCTAGAAACTTTCTATGTGATTTCCGGAGAATTTTATTCCCGGACGCCGGAATCCCGAAAAACCGTGTATTATACACTTCAATTTCAGCCGTTCGGAAGGTCGTACCAGACGCTGTTTCTTTTTCTCCCTGTTTTTTAATCACGCGTCCGAGCTCATTTCAGGAATTAACCTGTTCGATTTCAGGAATCAACTTGTTCGATTTCAGCCTCAAATAACGAGCTTTAACACATTTTTCACGATAATCCGAGTTTCGGCGAATGCTGGTTTGTGGCACACCGGCACTCCCAAATGTCCTCCGTTGGTGCTCAAACTTTGCGTGGCCGCTTTATCTGACCCGAGGAACTTTCTATGTGATTTCTGGAGAATTTTATTCCCGGACGCCGGAATCCCGAAAAGCCGTGTATTATACACTTCAATTTCAGCCGTTCGGAAGGTCGTACCGGAACCTGTTTCTTTTTCTCCCTGTTTTTTAATCACGCATCCGAGCTCGTTTCAGGAGTCAACCTCTTCGATTTTAGGAATCAACCTGTTCGATTTCATCTTCAAATAACGAGCTTCAACACATTTTTCACGATAATCCGAGTTTCAAATGAATCTTTGGTTTTAGCACACCGGCACCCCCAAATGTCTTCCGTTGGTGCTCAAACATTGCGTGGCCGCTTTATCTGACCCGAGGAACTTTCTATGTGATTTCCGTAAAATTTTATTCCGGGACCCCAAAATCCCGAAAAACCGTGAATTATACATACTTCAATTTTAGCCGTTCGGAAGGTCGTACCGGAACATGTTTCTTTTTCTCCCTGTTTTTCTATCACGCGTCCGAGCTCATTTCAGGAATCAACTTGTTCGATTTCAGCCTCAAATAACGAGCTTTAACACATTTTCACGATAATCCGAGTTTCGGCGAATGCTGGTTTATAGCACACCGGCACCCCCAAATGTCTTCCGTTGGTGCTCAAACTTTGCGTAGCCGCTTTATCTGACCCGAGGAACTTTCTATGTGATTTCCGGAGAATTTTATTCTGGGACCCCGGAATCCCGAAAAACCGTGTATTATACACTTCAATTTCACTGTTCGGAAGGAAGGTCGACGGAACCGGTTTCTTTTTCTCCATGTTTTTCAATCACGCGTCCGAGCTCATTTCAGGAATTAACCTGTTCGATTTCAGGAATCAACTTGTTCGATTTCAGGCTCAAATAACGAGCTTTAACACATTTTTCACGATAATCCGAGTTTCGGCGAATCTTTGGTTTTGTAGGCACACCGGCACCCCAAATGTCCTCCGTTGGTGCTCAAACTTTGCGTGGCGGCTTTATCTGACCCGAGAAACTATCTATGTGATTTCCGGAAAAATTTTTTCCCGGACGCCGGAATCCCGAAAAACCGTGTATTATACACTTCAATTTCAGCCGTACGGAATTTCGTACCGGAACCTGTTTCATTTTCTCCTATTTTTTAATCACGCATCCGAGCTCGTTTCAGAGTCAACCTCTTCGATTTCAGTTATCAACGATTCGTTTCGCCTCAAATAATGAGTTTTAACACATTTTTCACGATAATCCGACTTTCGGCGAATGCTGGTTTGTGGCACACCGGCACCCCCAAATGTCTTCCGTTGGTGCTCAAACTTTGCATGACCGCCTTATCTGACCCGAGGAACTTTCTATGTGATTTCCGCGGAATTTTATTCCGGACCGGAATCTCAAAACCGTGTATTATACACTTCAATTTCAGCCGTTCGGAAGATCGTACCGGAACCTGTTTCTTTTTCTCCCTGTTTTTAAATCACGCGTCCGAGCTCATTTCAGGAATCAACCTGTTCGATTTCAGAAATCAACTTGTTCGATTTTAGCCTCAAATAACGAGCTTTAACACATTTTTCACGATAATGCGAGTTTAGGCGAATGCTGGTTTGTGGCACACCGGCACCCACAAATGTCCTCCGTTGGTGCTCAAACTTTGCGTAGCCACTTTATCTAACCCCAGGAACTTTCTATGTGATTTCCGGAAAATTTTATTCTGGGACCCCGGAATCCCGAAAAACCGTGTATTATACACTTCAATTTCAGCCGTTCGGAAGGTCGTACCGGAACCGGTTTTTTTTTGTCCATGTTTTTCAATCACGCGTCCGAGCTCATTTCAAGAATCAACCTGTTCGATTTCAGTCTCAAATAACGAGTTTTAACACATTTTTCACGATAATGCGAGTTTAGGCGAATGCTGGTTTGTGGCACACCGGCACCCACAAATGTCCTCCGTTGGTGCTCAAACTTTGCGTAGCCGCTTTATCTGACCCCAGGAACTTTCTATGTGATTTCCGGAGAATTTTATTCTGGGACCCCGGAATCCCGAAAAACCGTGTATTATACACTTCAATTTCAGCCGTTCGGAAGGTCGTACCGGAACCGGTTTCTTTTTCTCCATGTTTTTTAATCACGCGTCCGAGCTCATTTCAAGAATCAACCTGTTCGATTTCAGTCTCAAATAACGAGCTTTATCACATTTTTCACGATAATCCGAGTTTCGGCGAATGCTGGTTTGTGGCACACCGGCACCCCCAAATGTCTTCCGTTGGTGCTCAAACTTTGCGTGGCCGCTTTATCTGGCCCGAGAAACTTTCTATGTGATTTCCGGAGAATTTTGTTTCGGGACCCCGGAATCCCGAAAAACCGTGTATTATACACTTCAATTTCAGCCGTTCGGAAGGTCGTACCGGAACCGGTTTCTTTTTCTCCATGTTTTTCAATCACGCGTCCGAGCTTATTTCAGAATCAACTCGCTCGATTTCACCTCAAATAACGAGCTTTAACACATTTTTCACGATAATCCGAGTTTCGCGAATCTTTGGTTTGTGGCACACCGGCACCCCCAAATGTCCTCCGTTGGTGCTCAAACTTTGCGTAGCCGCTTTATCTCGACCCCAGGGAACTTTCTATGTGATTTCGGAGAATTTTATTCCGGGACCCGGAATCCCGAAAAACCGTGTATTATACACTTCAATTTCAGCCGTTCGGAAGGTCGTACCGGAACCGGTTTCTTTTTCTCCCTGTTTTTCAATCACGCGTCCGAGCTCATTTCAAGAATCAACCTGTTCGATTTCAGCCTCAAATAACGAGCTTTAACACATTTTTCACGATAATCCGAGTTTCGGCGAATGCTGGTTTGTGGCACACCGGCAACCCCAAATGTCTTCCGTTGGTGCTCAAACTTTGCGTGACCGCTTTATCTGACCCGAGGAACTTTCTATGTAATTTCCGAAGAATTTAATTCCGGGATCCCGGAAATCCGAAAAACCGTGTATTATACACTCCAATTTTAGCCGTTCGGAAGATCGTACCGGAACCTGTTTCTTTTTCTCCCTGTTTTTCAATCACGCGTCCGAGCTCATTTCAGGAATCAACATGTTCGATTTCAGGAATCAACCTGTTCGATTTCAGCCTCAAATAACGAGCTTTAACACATTTTTCACGATAATCCGAGTTTGGCGAATCTTTGGTTTGTCAGGCACACGGCACCCCAAATGTCCTCCGTTGGTGCTCAAACTTTGCGTGGCGGCTTTATCTGACCTGAGAAACTTTCTATGTGATTTCCGGAGAATTTTATTCCCGGACGCCGGAATCCCGAAAAACCGTGTATTATACACTTCAATTTCAGCCGTTCGGAATGTCGTACCGGAACCTGTTTCTTTTTCTCCCGGTTTTTAAATCACGCATCCGAGCTCGTTTCAGGAGTCAACCTCTTCAATTTCAGTAATCAACCAGTTCGTTTTCAGCCTCAAATAAAGAGTTTTAACACATTTTTCACGATAATCCGACTTTCGGCGAATGCTGGTTTGTGGCACACCGGCACCCCCAAATGTCTTCCGTTGGTGCTCAAACTTTGCGTGGCCACTTTATCTAACCCGAGGAACTTTTTGTGTGATTTCCGGAGAATTTTATTCCGGGACCCCAGAATCCCGAAAAACCGTGTATTATACACTTCAATTTCAGCCGTTCGGAAGGTCGTAACGGAACCTGTTTCTTTTTCTCCCTGTTTTTAAATCACGCGTCCGAGCTCATTTCAGGAATCAACCTGTTCGATTTCAGAAATCAACCTGTTCGATTTTAGTCTCAAATAACGAGCTTTAACACATTTTTCACGATAATCCGAGTTTCGGCGAATGCTGGTTTGTGGCACACCGGCACCCCCAAATGTCCTCCGTTGGTGCTCAAACTTTGCATGGCGGCTTTATCTGACCTGAGAAACTTTCTATGTGATTTCCGGAGAATTTTATTCCCGGACGCCGGAATCCCGAGAAACCGTGTATTATACACTTCAATTTCAGCCGTTCGGAATGTCGTACCGGAACCTGTTTCTTTTTCTCCCGGTTTTTAAATCACGCATCCGAGCTCGTTTCAGAAGTCAACCTCTTCAATTTCAGTAATCAACCAGTTCGTTTTCAGCCTCAAATAAAGAGTTTTAACACATTTTTCACGATAATCCGACTTTCGGCGAATGCTGGTTTGTGGCACACCGGCACCCCCAAATGTCTTCCGTTGGTGCTCAAACTTTGCGTGGCCACTTTATCTGACCCGAGGAACTTTTTGTGTGATTTCCGGAGTATTTTATTCCGGGACCCCAGAATCCCGAAAAACCGTGTATTATACACTTCAATTTCAGCCGTTCGGAAGGTCGTAACGGAACCTGTTTCTTTTTCTCCCTGTTTTTAAATCACGCGTCCGAGCTCATTTCAGGAATCAACCTGTTCGATTTCAGAAATCAACCTGTTCGATTTTAGCCTCAAATAACGAGCTTTAACACATTTTTCACGATAATGCGAGTTTAGGCGAATCTTTGGTTTGTGGCACACCAAGCACCCCAAATGTCCTCCGTTGGTGCTCAAACTTTGCGTAGCCTTTGCGTAGCCGCTTTATCTGACCCCAGGAACTTTCTATGTGATTTCCGGAGAATTTTATTCTAGGACCCCGGAATCCCGAAAACCGTGTATTATACACTTCAATTTCAGCCGTTCGGAAGGTCGTACCGGAACCGGTTTCTTTTTCTCCATGTTTTTCAATCACGCGTCCGAGCTCATTTCAAGAATCAACCTGTTTGATTTCAGTCTCAAATAACGAGCTTTAACACATTTTTCACGATAATCCGACTTTCGGCGAATGCTGGTTTGTGGCACACCGGCAACCCCAAATGTCCTCCGTTGGTGCTCAAACTTTGCGTGACCGCTTTATCTGACCCGAGAAACTTTCTATGTAATTTCCGGAGAATTTTTTTCCGGGACCCCGGAATTCCGAAAAACCGTGTATTATACACTCCAATTTTAGCCGTTCGGAAGATCGCATCAGGAACTGTTTCTTTTTCTCCCTGTTTTTCAATCACGTGTCCGAGCTTATTTCAGGAATCAACCTGTTCAATTTTAGTAATCAACCTGTTCGATTTCAGCCTCAAATAACGAGCTTTAACACATTTTTCACGATAATCCGAGTTTCGGCGAATGCTGGTTTGTGGCACACCGGCAACCCGAAATGTCCTCCGTTGGTGCTCAAACTTTGCGTGACCGCTTTATCTGACCCGAGGAAATTTCTATGTAATTTCCGAAGAATTTTATTCCGGGATCCCGGAATTCCGAAAAACCGTGTATTATACACTCCAATTTTAGCCGTTCGGAAGATCGTACCGGAACCTGTTTCTTTTTCTCCCTGTTTTTCAATCACGCGTCCGATCTCATTTCGAGAATTAACATGTTCGATTTCAGGAATCAACCTGTTCGATTTCAGCCTCAAATAACGAGTTTTAACACATTTTTCACGATAATCCGAGTTTCGGCGAATGCTGGTTTGTGGCACACCGGCACCCCCAAATGTCCTCCGTTGGTGCTCAAACTTTGCGTGGCTGCTTTATCTGACCCGAGAAACTTTCTATGTAATTTCCGGAGAATTTTATTCCCGGACGCCGGAATCCCGAAAAACCGTGTATTATACACTTCAATTTCAGCCGTTCGGAATGTCGTACCGGAACCTGTTTCTTTTTCTCCCTGTTTTTTAATCACGCATCCGAGATCGTTTCAGGAGTCAACCTCTTCGATTTCAGTAATCAACCAGTTCGTTTTCAGCCTCAAATAAGGAGTTTTAACACATTTTTCACGATAATCCGACTTTCGGCGAATGCTGGTTTGTGGCACACCGGCACCCCCAAATGTCTTCCGTTGGTGCTCAAACTTTGCGTGGCCACTTTATCTGACCCGAGGAACTTTCTATGTGATTTCCGGAGAATTTTATTCCCGGACCCCAGAATCCCGAAAAACCGTGTATTATACACTTCAATTTCAGCCGTTCGGAAGGTCGTACCGGAACCTGTTTCTTTTTCTCCCTGTTTTTCAATCACGCGTCCGAGCTCATTTCAGGAATCAACTTGTTCGATTTCGGGAATCAACCTGTTCGATTTCAGCCTCAAATAACGAGCTTTAACACATTTTTCACGATAATGCGTGTTTAGGCGAATGCTGGTTTGTGGCACACCGGCACCCCCAAATGTCATCCGTTGGTGCTCAAACTTTGCGTGGCCACTTTATCTGACCCGAGGAACTTTCTATGTGATTTCCGGATATATTTATTCGGGACCCGAAATCGAAAAACCGTGTATTTATACACTTCAATTTCAGCCGTTCGGAAGGTCGTACCGGAATCTGTTTCTTTTTCACACTGTTTTTGAATCACGCGTCCGAGCTCATTTCAGGAATCAACCTGTTCGATTTCAACCTCAAATAACGAGCTTTAACACATTTTTCACGATAATCCGAGTTTCGGCGAATGCTGGTTTGTGGCACACCGGCACTCCCAAATGTCTTCCGTTGGTGCTTAAACATTGCGTGGCCGCTTTATCTGACCCGAGGAACTTTCTATGTGATTTCCGGAGAATTTTATTCCGGGACCCCAGAATCCCGAAAAACCGTGTATTATACACTTCAATTTCAGCCGTTCGGAAGGTCGTAACGGAACCTGTTTCTTTTTCTCCCTGTTTTTCAATCACGCGTCCAACCTCATTTCAGGAATCAACCTGTTCGATTTCAGCCTCAAATAACGAGTTTTAACACATTTTTCACGATAATCCGAGTTTTGGCGAATGCTGGTTTGTGGCACACCGGCACCCCCAAATGTCTTCCGTTGGTGCTCAAACTTTGCGTGGCCGCTTTATCGACCCGAGGAACTTTCTATGTGATTTTCGGAGAATTTTGTTCGGGAACCCGAATCCCGAAAAACCGTGTATTATATACACTTAAATTTTCCGTTCGGAAGGTCGCACGGAACCTGTTTCTTTTTCTCCCTGTTTTTCAATCACGCGCCCGAGCTCATTTCAGGAATCAACCTGTTCGATTTCAGGAATCAACCTGTTCGATTTCAGCCTCAAATAACGAGCTTTAACACATTTTTCACGATAATCCGAGTTTCGGCGAATGCTGGTTTGTGGCACACCAGCAACCCGAAATGTCCTCCGTTGGTGCTCAAACTTTGCGTGACCGCTTTATCTGACCCGAGGAAATTTCTATGTAATTTCCGAAGAATTTTATTCCGGGATCCCGGAATTCCGAAAAACCGTGTATTATACACTCCAATTTTAGCCGTTCGGAAGATCGCAAATCGGAACTGTTTCTTTTTCTCCTGTTTTTCAATCACGCGTCCGAGCTTATTTCGAGAATTAACATGTTCGATTTCAGGAATCAACCTGTTCGATTTCAGCCTCAAATAACGAGTTTTAACACATTTTTCACGATAATCCGAGTTTCGGCGAATCTTTGGTTTTGTGGCACACCGGCACCCCCAAATGTCCTCCGTTGGTGCTCAAACTTTGCGTGGCTGCTTTATCTGACCCGAGAAACTTTCTATGTGATTTCCGGAGAATTTTATTCCCGGACGCCGGAATCCCGAAAAACCGTGTATTTATACACTTCAATTTCAGCCGTTCGGAATGTCGTACCGGAACCTGTTTCTTTTTCTCCCTGTTTTTTAATCACGCATCCGAGATCGTTTCAGGAGTCAACCTCTTCGATTTCAGTAATCAACCAGTTTGTTTTCAGCCTCAAATAAGGAGTTTTAACACATTTTTCACGATAATCCGACTTTCGGCGAATGCTGGTTTGTGGCACACCGGCACCCCCAAATGTCTTCCGTTGGTGCTCAAACTTTGCGTGGCCACTTTATCTGACCCGAGGAACTTTCTATGTGATTTCCGGAGAATTTTATTCCCGGACCCCGAAATCCCGAAAAACCGTGTATTATATACACTTCAATTTCAAATTGTTCGGAAGGTCGTCACGGAACTGTTTCTTTTTCTCCCTGTTTTTCAATCACGCGTCCGAGCTCATTTCAGGAATCAACTTGTTCGATTTCGGGAATCAACCTGTTCGATTTCAGCCTCAAATAACGAGCTTTAATACATTTTTCATGATAATGCGTGTTTAGGCGAATGCTGGTTTGTGGCACACCGGCACCCCCAAATGTCATCCGTTGGTGCTCAAACTTTGCGTGGCCACTTTATCTGACCCGAGGAACTTTCTATGTGATTTCCGGATATATTTATTCCGGGACCCCGAAATCCCGAAAAACCGTGTATTTATACACTTCAATTTCAGCCGTTCGGAAGGTCGTACCGGAACCTGTTTCTTTTTCACACTGTTTTTGAATCACGCGTCCGAGCTCATTTCAGGAATCAACCTGTTCGATTTCAACCTCAAATAACGAGCTTTAACACATTTTTCACGATAATCCGAGTTTCGGCGAATGCTGGTTTGTGGCACACCGGCACCCCCAAATGTCTTCCGTTGGTGCTTAAACATTGCGTGGCCGCTTTATCTGACCCGAGGAACTTTCTATGTGATTTCCGGAGAATTTTGTTCCGGGAACCCGGAATCCCGAAAAACCGTGTATTATATACACTTAAATTTCAGCCGTTCGGAAGGTCGTACCGGAACCTGTTTCTTTTTCTCCCTGTTTTTCAATCACACGTCCGAGCTCATTTCAGGAATCAACCTGTTCGATTTCAGGAATCAACCTGTTCGATTTCATTAATCAACCTGTTCGATTGCAGCCTTAAATAAAGAGCTTTAACACATTTTTAACGATAATCCGAGTTTCGGCGAATGCTGGTTTGTGGAACACCGGCACCCCCAAATGTCTTCTGTTGGTGCTCAAACTTTGCGTGGCCGCTTTATCTGACCCGAGGAACTTTCTATGTGATTTCCGGAGAATTTTGTTCCGGGACCCCAGAATCCCGAAAAATCGTGTATTATACACTTCAATTTCAGCCGTTCGGAAGGTCGTACCGGAACCTTTTTCTTTGTCTCCCTGTTTTTCAATCACGCGTCCGAGCTCATTTCAGGAATCAACCTGTTCGATTTCAGGAATTAACCTATTCGATTTCAGCCTCAAATAACGAGCATTAATACATTTTTCACGATTATCCGAGGTTCGATGAATGCTGGTTTATGGCATACCGGCACCCCCAAATGTCTTCTGTTGGTACTCAAATTTTGCGTGGTCGCTTTATCTGACCCGCGGAACTTTCTATATGATTTGCGGAGAATTTTGTTCTGGGACCCTGGAATCCCGAAAAACCATGTATATATACACTTCAATTTGAGCCGTTCGGGAGGTCGTACCGGACTCTGTTTCTTTTTCTTCCAGTTTTTCAATCACGCGTCCGATCTCGTTTCAGGAATTAACCTATTCGATTTCAGCCACAAATAACGAGTATTAATACATTTTTCACGATTATTCGAGGTTCGACGAATACTGGTTTATGGCATACCGACACCCCCAAATGTCTTACGTTGGTACTCAAATTTTGCGTGGCCGCTTTATCTGACCCGAGGAACTTTCTATGTGAGTTTCGGAGAATTTTGTTCCGGGACCCTGGAATCCCGAAAAACCGTGTATATACACTTCAATTTGAGCCGTTCGGGAGGTCGTACCGGACCCTGTTTCTTTTTCTCCCGGTTTTTCAATCACGCGTCCGAGCTCATTTCAGGAATTAACTTATTCGATTTCAGCCTCAAATAATGAGCATTAATACATTTTCCACGATTATCCGAGGTTCGACGAATGCTGGTTTATGGCATACCGGCACCCCCAAATGTCTTCCGTTGGTTCTCAAATTTTGCGTGGCCGCCTTATTTTGACCCGAGGAACTTTCTATATGATTTCCGGAGAATTTTGTTCCGAGACCCTGGAATCCCGAAAAACCGTGTATTATACACTTCAATTTGAGCCGTTCGGGAGGTCGTACCGGACTCTGTTTCTTTTTCTCCCGGTTTTTCAATCACGCGTCCGAGCTCATTTAAGAAATTAACTTATTCGATTTCAGCCTCAAATAACGAGCATTAATACATTTTCCACGATTACCCGAGGTTCGACGAATGCTGGTTTATGGCATAACGGCACCCCCAAATGTCTTCCGTTGGTTCTCAAATTTTGCGTGGCCGCCTTATCTGACCCGATGAACTTTCTATGTGATTTCCGGAGAATTTTGTTTCGGGACCCTGGAATCCCGAAAAACCGTGTATTATACACTTCAATTTGAGCCGTTCGGGAGGTCGTACCGGACTCTGTTTCTTTTTCTCCCAGTTTTTCAATCACGCGTCCGAGCTCATTTCAAGAATTAACCTATTCGATTTCAGCTTCAAATAACGACCATTAATACATTTTTCACGATTATTAGAGGTTCGACGAATGCTGGTTTATGGCATACCGGCACCCACAAATGTCTCCCGTTGATACTCAAATTTTGCGTGGCCGCTTTATCTGACCCGAAGAACTTTCTATGTGATTTCCGGAGAATTTTGTTCCGGGACACTGGAATCCCGAAAAACCGTGTATTATACACTTCAATTTGAGCCGTTCGGGAGGTCGTACGAGACTACGTTTCTTTTTCTCCCGGTTTTTTAACCTGGTTTACGAGGTCTTGTCTGGATTTACCCAATTCGATTCCAGGTCCAAATAACGAGTATTAATCCATTTTTCACGATTATCGGAGGTTCGACGAATGCCTATTTATCGCATACCGGTACCCACAAATGTCCTCCGTTGCTACTCAAATTTTGTATGGCCGCTTTACCTGATCCGAGGATCCTTCTGTGTGATTTTCGGAGAATTTGGTTCTGGGACTCTGCAATCACGAAAACCATGTATTATACACTTCAATTTGAACCATTCGGGATGTCGTACCACACCACGATTCTTTTTCTACCAGTTTTTTAACCATGTGTCCGAGGTCATGTCTGGAGTTACCCCAATTCGATTTCAGGTCCAAATAACGAGTATTAATCCATTTTTCACAATTGTCCGAGGTTCGACGAATGCTGGTTAATCGCACACTGACACCCCCAAATGTCCTCCGTTGCTCCTCGAATTTTGTGTGGCCTATTTACCTAATCTGAGAAACCTTGTGCGTGATTTCCGGAGAATTTTGTTCTGGGACACTGAAATCCCGAAAACCGTGTATATACACCTCGATTGTAGCCAAAAAGTTACGCTTCAAAATCTCGATTGGAGCAATTCTCTTTTGCAGATCGATTATCTTGGCTAGATTTAAGCAACTACAAACTCCGGTTAGTTACACAATAACACATACTTAATCGTGTTATTTAGCTATTCTGTCTATGAACAACTCATTGTCACGTGAGACGTCTAATACAAGTAGTGTCCGTTATCTCACACTGAATTGAGGACCGCGACATAAAGGCAGAAAACTCCAATAAGCTCCATGACGGTCAATGCCTCCACTATGCCAGTCAATGCTGTAAGAACCGACGGGAAAAGCGGAAACATCCAGCAAGCAAGTTGAGAACCCTTGTCTTCTGCCATTTGTTTCAAAACAAACAAAAGCCTCTACATCATCACCGGCATTGTGGAGATCCTTGCACTTGATAAATTCTCTGCTTTGCTTGATTATATAGCACTGCAAATTCTTATTCAGATGGATCATAGTATCGATCTCTGATGCTCGATAATTTACATGTGATTGCGTCATTGGCTCTCCACTAGGTTTTGCTGCTGAAGGTGATTTTCGACAGTAAAGGATGCAATATAGCTTAGAAAAACTTGAACTAAAATCTGAAGGCATGTCCTTGAGCTGAATACACAGATTGAGTTGAAGGTGGCTTCCGGGGGAGATGGATATTATTTCCCTTTGTTTTCTGACACCAGTACTAGACCAAAAGAGGAGTGATCCCATCGTACGCCTGCATATTAAAAATGAATAAATTCTCCTATAAAAGAAATATTACGGGTTCAATACAGTTGTAAGCATCAGTGATCCTTTTATGTGAGACCAACCCCATCTATTTGTGTAGTTCTCATTTTATTACGAAGTGAATGGGTGGTCTCATGTAAACAAGTTTCTGTGCCAGGATTAGTTCAGTATCCAATTATCTTGGAGGGGGTCGATAAGATTATAATTCACCACCACACGTCACAAGATATTACCCTCAATTTCATGAACATACTCGATTGACCTTCATTGGTTAAAAAGGGCCAGATTACAATAATGTATTGAAAATGCATCATGAATTGCATTCAAGGACCGCTGTTTCACAACAGAAAAGCGCAATATCAGTTTAGTGGACTTTTTATCTTTATTTTGTTGTTGCATACTTGCATAGTTGCATACCTTACTCGGAAGAAGTACTTGGGGATTCGCCAAGGTATTTGCATCCATGCTTTAACTACTTGCAAAAGAGACTCCATACCATTCCTGCAAAGCTGCAATACCGCATCCTCATTTGCGACATTAAGAGACTGATGCCGCAATTCAATTATCCTTTTAACACCAAACCTACAATGAGTGAGATAATCATCCAAAATGCAGTCATCTTTTGACAACCAAGGTTTAGGTAGGAAATGCAAGGACCTGTCATGTACTCCATTGTCTTTCAAGAGTGACAGGAGATTAATACAAATCTCAGGGTCCACATGCCATAGACGACCGACCAAATCTTTGACAATAACATTGAGGCAGTCTCCATAAGCTTCGGTCGGATTCTGTATAATAATCAAGGTAGTGAATTCGGTGAAAAAGGCCAGCATAGAACAAATCAATGCAAGATCTGACATTATCTTTAAGCTTGTTGAATCCATATCAATAAAAGCCGAGGTGACCAGGTCAAATTCCTCTGCAAGGCTAGCCAATCTTGAAGACATTCCAATCAGATTCTTTGTGCTCTCATAATTCTTATACAGCAGAAACTTATCCAAAACTTTAAGAATATCTAACATCAAGAGTAAAAGCCTCAGTCTTAAAGCCAAGAACCATCTTTGGAAATAAAAGGCGTGTGTTTGTGCAGAGATGGCTTCCAAGACTTTGTCTGAACCCAAGATAGCAGCACATATCTCAGCAAGTTGTTCAATGTTTCCACTTGAGTTGGTCTTTCTGAAACTATTGTCCAAGGTATGTGGCTTCAAGACACGGTTGGAAGGCAAGCAAACGCTATTTTGGTGAAGCAAGACTTCGACATTCTTTTCGCAATTGGTGAGCTGAACCAACAATTTTAACCACTGGCAAAAAGCATCAGACTGAACCCTTTTTACAAGGTGGTCAAATATGAAATTTGCCACATCCCATACTCCCTCACAAGCAGCATATTTTCCAGCTTTGTAGGCGGACCAGTTATCTCCTCCTTCTAACATGTTCTTTCCACACATATGGATGATATTCTCATGTTCAAGTAACTTGATAGGAAATCTACCCACGCCTTCAGTCAATGTGCTGGATTTTTGATTTTCTGATAGTAGATGGCTCTGGTTTTTATGCGAGTGCCAAATAAGTGCATAAAATGTGTGGATAGAACAATCAAACAGACTGCTGTCACAAACCAAACAAATCAAATATTTCAACTTCGAAACTACTTGCTCAGTAGTAACACCAGCTTCAACAAAGGCTACCAAAAATCTATGGATATGAAACATCAACACTCGCTGAGAAAATACATTTCCTTCAGCTCCGATATCCACAACTTTGTGCGGCTCAAACTTCTGTGCTTCAACTGCAGGGTTATGTAGATTTACAAAGTTTTCAATGATGGAGTTTAACTTGTCCAGTATCAGATAACCTAACTTTGAATTATCTGCAGCCAGTACAAGCAGTAGACGAAGCATTCTTCCCAATTCGTCCCCCACTTCGGACCTAGATTCACCACCTGACAACCGGTTAGATAATACAGTTACTTGATCAAGGACAGTTGCAGCAACACTAGATGAGAGATTAGCTAAATCAGCCTCTGACATGCTCTCAGTTCTTTTCAGCTTGGTAGATATGCACACAAAACTTTCAAAAGCTAAGAGTCTCACGGATAAGAATGGAGATCGAGTTGCATTCTCAACACATCTTAATAGCTTCATGAATTCATCAGTGTCCTTGAGTAGCCTATCTGGTAAACCATGTGCAATCATCTATAATTGAAGAGAACGAATTAATGAACCAGGATAAACAAATCTATGAAATAAGGTCAAACAGTAGCTATAAAAAAAAAAACGTGTAATGAATTAACCTTTAAGAAAATCTGAAAAATTTCGCAGTGCAAAGCTGAAGGTGTGCTTTGTTCATCAAGAATTTCAAACAAACACTGGAACGAGAAAGCGCTAGCCGGCACAAAGCATGCTGAATTCTCGCAAATAAGACGTAAACATCTCAATACTCTAGCCTGCATATCGGTGCTTCTTGTTTGAGACAAAAATGAACAAAGCAAGACTACCTGCAGTCAGAAAGTAGGATCAAAGTATCAAAGATAAGAGGGAGTTATGGGGGGAAAGAGGCGAGGAGACAACGGGAGAGTGTGGGAGAAAGATTTAAGAAAAATTCTTCAGAAGCTTAAGTCAATCATAAAGAAAGAACAAACAGTAACAAGTAGTATATCTGTATATGTAGAGAGTAGGGAACAGAAATTTCCACAGCAACATAAAACTTAAGTGCTATCATGATATGTGTTGAAAGAATACAGGCACCATGAATATTGTTTAACAAAGTATTATCATGTACAAAAAAGAAGAGCAACATTGCCTCAAAGGCCCCAGCATATTAACTCAAAAAGTATCATCTTCATATATGTTTTGGAAATTGAACTAATAATACGGAAAAGTAATGTCTTCTTTTTGAATTATTGCCATAATAGACATTAGTATGCCCTACAAGAATGTACGAAATTTTGATCCCCCCCCCCCCCCCGCTTCCTTTCCGCTCCCAGCAGAAAATTGGGCAATGCTCATGCAAGTGATGCTGCGATCTATGAGAAAATCAAACGGGTAAATCTTGACAGCAGGCAAAGCAGTTGAGACTAGAGATTCCTCAAGGCATTAGCACAATGTGTACAATAACGTGTTAATTACCTGGTCAGAAATCAATATGGATGTATTCAAAGAGATTTTTGTTAGTGCCATCAGCATAGTGGCCAAAACATCCTCTTCGGAAATTTTTTGTAGAAGCTTTGAACCAGCCTGCATTTATTACCAGATTTAGTCATCGTACACCTATTTTCCACATAAAACACAACAAAAACATTAAAAGCTGACGTGCCACCAAACAACTATCTCAATCTCACATAGGCACACAACTATTTCATCTTTATAAAGAATAAATGAGCTAAAATATGCTGTAAACTGCAACAAAGAAAGAACGTTAATGCAAATGCAGGACCTCCTTGCCTGAGTTGAAGAGATTAGGGTTCAACCGAGATGGTCACATCTCCTTTCAGTAGAACCTTTGTCAAACATTGACAGCGTAATGTGAGAGCAATTTTTGATGGCATGGCATCATATGACATAGTGCAGTATGATAATGTATGGTATAAGAAATGCCATTAACTGCATAGATACATGCTATAGATGCAAATACATTGATTGCGATAGCCTAGACCAAATAGAGGAGAAGAAAACCCCACTGTAACATATCTCTCTCTCTATATATGTCTTTCAAATAGTAAAATCATAAAGTGTTAGTGTGCTATCGACAATCTTGAAGATATGAAACAGAGAAGGTACCTTTTCCTAACTAGACTATTTATAAATAACGTTAGCCCATTACTCGCTAGCATAAAACAGCATCTATATTATTCCAAGACAGAGACCTTTCAAACGGTTTTAGAGCCAAATCACAATTGTATTAATCAACAAGAGACTATAGATTACTGACCTTGTATGATCTAACTGCAAGTAAAAGAGAGCATCCAATTTTAGCAAAGCTGCGTGCTCCAGCAATCCTTAGAGCTCGAAAGGTCGCTTGTGAAACTATTAAGGTAAGTAGCTTCTCTAAGAAAACATAACCAAAATCAACTGAAATTTCTGAAAAGCACCCAGCTGCAAACAATGATGCTTTAACCTGTAAAGGCACAATGGCAGTTATTCATCAATAGTTGGCTGATCTTTTCGATTTGACATGTAGTATTAACAGCAGTTCTGAACTACACAATTTCACATAACAAAATACAGTTGAAAATTCAAGTGACTGAAGGATGATGCATGGAGACTTAGATTTTGCCGCATTTCTTTTTATTTTTTAGGGAAACCCCGAAAGGTTTAATTCATTTCTTGCAATTCAAAATCGGCAATACAAGCAACGTTTCCGGAAGCTCATCCTGCCATACACGTCGACCTATAACTCAAGGAGTAACATGGGCTAACTCGTGCGCTACTCTATTAAATTGTCTACGAACAAAGAGAAAGACGCTCTCAAAAGATTTTGCCGCATATCTAAGCAGAAAGCAGACCTGTAAGATTTTGCCGCATCTCTAAAAAGAAAGCAACCCACTAAGATTTTGAAGCATTTCTAAGCAGAGGCTATAAAAATGCAGCTGACGTATCGTACAAAAGAACTACAAAATCCATACATATAAATCAAAGAACAAGATTGGAGCTAGGCTCATCTCTCTAAGTTTCTAACTTTGCCACACATATCTTCAAAGAAAGGAACGGAAATTTTTACAAAAATGCAGCAATATACTAGAGAAGCTACAGTCAAAATGAGAAGATACTAACCTCACCTCCAAAATATGACGTGAGGTCAAAGACAAAAATACCGCATCTCGTATTTCAGCAACATCCTTAGCAAAGTCAGCCCAACATCCAAACAAAATAAACGTGGATGCTCGGGATTTTACACAATTGACATGTAGAACCGCTTTAACTCTTTTCAGAAGTTCCAGTCTGTTTTCTATGATCATATTTGAATAGATTCCATGTGTGGGTCCTTTGGTTTTACACTGCTTTAGGGTCAACAAGAAGAGTTTTGCAATAGAAATCCTGATGTCTTTGTCCCCTGACACAAATGCATCGACAATCCTAAAGAGAATTGCATCCGCGAATAAGCGATCCTCCCCGGGAACTAAGCCAAAAATGTCACACACATCCATAGTTAGTTGTGGCTCCCTATTCCACCGACTTAATCTGGGTCCAATCTGGCGAATTGATTCAATAAGACAACCTGAAACATTAAGGTAATCCAAACAGCTTGAATCGGTGAATTTTGAAATCACTATTCTGTCTTATATAACATCTACAAACGGCATTTCTGCCTTTAATTTAGCATGGACAATTTGAAGAAGCTATATTCACAGTTGTATTAGTTCCATATGCCGGCATGCTTCCACCTAAATTCATGAAACTGATTATTAAACTTACCAGGTTTTGTGGATCGAAGACCTTTCTCAAGTTGAATGCTCCAACCTGAGGCACATGCACCAGAAATCTTCTCCATTGGTTGATGCTGCTCTCAAAATACTCGCGCTCGGCTCAATGCTCCAGTACAAAGCTGTATATGATAAAACAAAAAATTGGCTGCAAATTACACAACACCTGTTAGTAATTTGATAAGCATTGGTTTATTAGAATACTGTAAAGGAAGCAAAAAATAAAAGATCCCTAGAAAACTCTAAAGTGGTTAATAAATAAGAAAGACCAAACAATTTACAATTTGGTGTAAGCCAAATGGTAAAGGACATGTAGTAACCAGCAGAAAACTTGGTGGCTGAATAAGGCACAGAAATATCACAGATTAGGCTAGTTCGATCTAGTGTTTATTATGCTAATCTCAATTGTAAGTAAATATGGAATTCTTATTCAACGCTAAACCCTAGAAATTAAACTCACATAGATGTACCTAAAGAGAAACTAACTGAAATCAATTGCACCAATGCAGCAGCTACAATGGCAGATGACAGATCAAGGAACAAGGAACAAGGAACATATAGAGGATAAATTATCAAAGAATTAAAATGACGGGGACACGCATATCGAGAAGCAAACCGAGGTGCGGATTGGCTTGCAAATCGTGGAGTTAAATTCAGACACAGTCCCGACTCTTCTAGGCTATCCTCCTATGGACCTTCGCCAAAAAAAAAAAAAAAAATGAGATCCCAAAATACTTTCTACTTTTGTAGAGTGACCTATTTTACCCTAAAAACATAATGCCCTTTATTCCCCAAATTCCATCACCTATTGCAACCTCAAATTCAAGGTAAATTATAACAATTACACATGTAGATTATGAATAAGACTAAATCATAGATAAATAAAAGACAAAAAGTAGGGCATTAATTATTAACTCTGCAGAAGAAATCTGACAAGCGAAAATTTGTTGAATTTTGTTGAATTTTTAGGGGTTCAGTAAGTTCAGAGATCTTTAAACAGTCTAGGGTCCCCGGTCGCCGATAAAGCCTTGGCTAATCTTGGGGGAAGAAGAATAAGAATCGAAGGTCACTTAATTGCTCTCCTGGATGGGCCACACACAGAGGGCTGTTATTCGTCGATGTAACTACTTATGTCATCGACAAAATTAGTGAAATAGACAATTTTACCCCTCACATAATATAAATAATAAAAACATCTTTCTACTATATCTCTTCTCTTTAATCAACTTCAAAGTTTACTAAACAATAAATTTCAAACAACTAATTAAACAAATCAAAATAACAAATTATGTATAGTTGCCTCTCGGTTTCGCTAAGCAATGCGATCCTCATTATCGTGAAGTGGTCTTGCTCACCCCGTATCCAATACGAGATACCTTGAAAACCACAATGACTGTCACCACGACTTCCACGAGGATCAAACGAAGTTTCGAGGTAGTATCTTAAAAACGGTGGGAGATAGTCAGAGTAATAGAAGGTGTCCTAGTTACCAACAACATAGTTTTGACTCCAAATGGGCACAAAATGTTGCAGAAAAGTTGCTAAATGTCTGAAATGTTGGGAGATAGACAGAGTAATAGAAGGGTGCAGACCTGCAGCTGGAACTATACCTTGTTGCACAAAGTGCTGATAAATGGGACGCATGCAAAGAATATGGTCAGTCCGGAAGGTATAAAATTAAGTACCCTAGCAGGCTGGGCAGACTGAAGTTGCTGTACTGCAACTGTCAAATTACTAAAGTCAAAGGTGGAGGTGGAGGTGGAGGTGGAGGTCAAGTCTGGGCCCTGTGGGCCACTCGTTGAAGAACGCTAGGGTACTCGCTCTCGGCAATAATATGTACGTTGGGGAACAATGGGCTGCCCACCCTCCTCAAATGGTAAGAAGTGTGTGGTTGGTCAGGTAGAAGGCGAGTTCTGCTCATCCATCTATATACCAACGAAAGTTCTGCTCATCCATCTTAACCACTTAAGGTACGAGATAATGTAATGTAATCTAAATCTAGGAGATCCCCGCCCATGACATGGGTATAGTCACCCTCCACAAGATTAACAGTCCAATAGCTATGTGAGTAATCAGGCCCCCCAAGGTGATAGGATAGTGAGACTAGAAGGTACAAGCCTGCGTTCGCAAATTAGGGCAAAAGTGGTGAGCAATTTTCAATTTGAAAGGCGGGGTACGTCTTAGGTAGCTACCAATGACGGCAAGCTCCTCCATCCCAACATTTCTAGGCTCACTCCTCCCAAAGAAGGTCCAACCCATAGTTTAAGCGCGGATTGATGGATATTTTGGGAGCTAAGGTGGTAAGGGCTGGTGGGCTTCTCACCGCTAATAGCCTCCACTCCCACATGTCATTACTTAGAAAGGAATTTGGGGGTGTGGTTGTTATTTATGTTGCGTTCAAACCCCCAAATAGCAGCCCAAATTGGTTCACGGTCAAGGTTTTGTCAACATTCAAGACACGAAAGCTGACAGACCTGCTAGGCCCTGACCCCGGAATCTTAAAAGAACTCGAAAATTCGTAAGCGAGAAAAACAAAGGCATACCCACATGTTCACAATTTTTCTTAATTTCAGACTCTAGACGGAGCCTACTCAAATCTCGATGACAGAAAAATCGTGTAGGTTTGATGCTCCTACCCAATAGCTTTTCAAAGTTAGCCTTTTGTTCCTCATCCCAAAACATAACAATTGGAAATCGTTGATTTGGTGTAATGAGAGTGGGGGCGAATAATTGAGTAGCAAAACAGGTATTAACAGCAGCAGATAGCACAACAACCCCCTCAAAACCCGACAGAGACTCAGCAAACACCGGACCGCAAGGGTTTTAACAACCAGCAGCAGCAAATTCAACAATACTCTTAACAATTCTTTAGCATAACACCATAAAAATTCCAGAAATCACAGGGAAAATTAAGTAAATAGAACCCATTGAAGAACAATAACCTCAATCAGCAAACATTGGTCACTAATCAACTACATTAACTTGAAAATAGCAGTAATAAAATGAGTAAAATTGTACCTGCAATTTTCTGAAGCTCAGCAGCCGCGACGGAGATGATAAACCCGCTGAAAGTTTCGAAATTTCCCTTAAAATCAAGTAAAGAAGTCCAAAATCGACCTTCAGAAGTCGAAATTCGAAAATATGCAAACCCTAGAATTTGAAATTGGGGGTTTAGCTCGAATTTGGGGGAGTAGGGTGATTCGTTTTTGGTTTTATCATTTATAAGACGGGTATCCGTTCTAAAGCTTAAAACAGTATGTATTAAGATGATATATTTTGGTGTAGATCATCCGGTTTAGTTGGGATTCGAGTCGGGTAGGACCACAAGGGTCAATGGCGGTTTTGACGAGGGTGCAGCCGTGCAGGAATTCACCTGCATTCTCTTTGTTCCGAAATATTTACATGTTAGTTTTAATAAGGGTTATCAGATGTTTAGTAGTGGAGTAGTCCAATACTTAATTTGTATCAATTTGGTCATGAGGTCAACCTAATCAAGAGTTAAATTGTAGTTTTAATGTCGTGACTTTCAAATATCTTCTTATTTAGTTACAAATTCATAATAATTTATAATAAGATATCTATTGTAGTTAATTTAACATAAAGAAAAATATCATACTATTGAACTATAGTTATTTGAATTATACTTGCATCATACTCCTGTTTTATAAAATTTGAATAAATGAAATAAATTTTTCTATTCTATATCATTTTTCTTCTCCCCTAAAATTAAGGCTCCGTTATAAAATTTGAATAAATGAAATAATAATATTATGTAAGACCGTTGTAAATTGTAGGACAATCTTGATTTTTTTCTATAACTTGTGCCGAACCTATTACTAATTTCCATTGACCTGAGTAAATGATACATTCTGAAAAATGTAATCTTAGGTCACATAATGAATATGCTCAAACTCTACCAAGATTTTCATATTTCACCAAATACAACTTACACAAACCTACTAAAGACGGTCTTAAGCAACACCAACTGATGCTGAAAAGCCTGAAATCATGAGAAAACTAAACAAGTTGGTTTCTTCCTCATATAATCTACTACTAGTATACATACATCCACTAATCTAATTCTTAACAAAGATAACAAAAAAACAAATACAATACAAAATGAACTAATAACATAAATTATTAACCAGGACAGACGGAGTATTCAATTGTATGATTCATATTCACCTCCTACATCTCCATGTTGATACAAAATATAGAGGACGATCTTGCCAACACATAACAAGACTACCATTCTCTTCCTTTATCCTATACCCATCACAACCACTTCCTTGAAGCAAACTCCTCGCTTGGATCACCCCGATATAGCTCAAAGGAACATTAACAAATCCAGCCAGGTCGAACCTTTGAAACCATTTCTCGAGTTTTTCATGCCTTTCTCTTCTATCACCTCCCTCACACGCGATGATGTTCTTAATCTCCTCCCCTAGGAGCATTTTCTCGACTTTCCTTCTTTCCAAGGATGACCTAGGTAGGGTGGATTCTAAGCAATCAAACAATGATGCATAGTAGTACAATGCTTCAGATAATCTCTCCATTAGGGTTAAACCATTATGACTCGAGTCTTGCTCAGCTATAACCATAATCTTAGGGGATAATCCCCACAAAGCGTTCAGAAAACCGTCCATTTTTGAAGAATAATTCACTGACTGAGGCGATGAAGAAGCCGAATCATTAGTCCCTTCTGTCCCATTAGCGTGTTTCATCATCGCTAATGGGGGGATACTTCTTCTGAGAGAGTCGTCCTCAGAAGCCAGAAGGGTATGTAGTTGAAGGGTGGAACAAATAGCTAAGGCCTCTCCGGTTTTAACCCGGAGTTTATCAATATCAAGATTCTCTAATTTACTAACTACAGAATTAAACTGAAATGGCAAATCTAATTTCTCGGCTTCTTCAGTCAATCTATGAGCTAACTGGTCTAAAACCTCTTTCTGATGATGAACACCAGTAATTCTCAAATGAGGCGGTCCTTCAGGCCGCGCACTCAAAGCCTGAATAAGGGCAATCCATTGAGCAGGTTCAGAAGCACTTAAATCAATAATATGAACCATTTTTTCACCTTCCATGGCCTCAATTATCGAATTGTTAGAAACGATAAAAGCAAGCTTTAAAAAGGGAAATAACTCGAAAAACAGCTTTCGAGCTAGAATTTCATCAGAAATAACAGGCATTCTAGTACACTGAAGTGCCCTATATAAACCAGACCATGATTTAATCACCCTTTCAGACAATGATTCAGCAAAATACGAAGCGATTCGCTGCATTGTATCACCATCAGGGGTAGAAAGGTGAGAAATTTGTTCAAGTGCTAAATTTGCATTATCAAGATTACCACTTGAAACATGATTAGCACAACTTAATAATAAATGAATTAAATATAATCCCCTTTCTTCAGGTTTTAATTCTCTAAGCCATGGATAATTAGTATTATTATTAGTATTATTGTTATTATTATTATTATTATTAAACCCTAAATTTGGGGACATCATGGAAAAAAATTGAAGAGGTGATGAAGTTACTGATGATCCATCATCTTGAAGCATTGGTCCCATTAAAAAACAATAAACTTTCTCCTAAATTATTGCACAAACACCTGAAAAACAAAAAAAAAAAAAATTATAACTTTCCTAAATGATTATACTCGGGTTTAACCTGTGCGTACCAAAGGTAGCAGCGGCAGGTTCACTCGTAATCCAAAAAAAAAAAGCTCTATATATCAAGCTTAAAATACCCACAAAAATACAGCAAAAGAAATTATAAATTTTCTAAAACCTCTATATATTAAGCTAGAAATACACCCAAAAATTATAAATTTTCTAAAAACTCTATATTTAAGCTAAAAAGACCCACAAAAAGAAAACAAGAAATGGGATTAAATATAACTTATTGAACAGAATAAATCAGATGTAAAAAGGGGACAAAAACAGAGGAAAAACAGGCAAAAACAGAGGAAAAAGGGGTGAAAAGAGGTATAAAATGATGATCAAATGAAAAATTGTTTCTGGGTTTTGTAATTCAAGGAAAACCCATAAAAAGCCCTAAAAAAAGATTGGAGTTTGTAGAGTATATGGATTGAATTTGATCAGTATAGGTATGTTTTTTGGTATGTTTTAGGGTTTATGATGTGATTTTAATGTATGTGAAATTGGTGTGTTTGTAGTAGTAGAGAGGTTTGCTTTGGAAGACACCCAAATAGGGGGATATGCTAGTGGTGTGTTGGTGATGGACTGATGGTAGACAAAGTGTGGTAATTGTATTTTGTCTTCAAATGATTTGTTTTGTTGTTCTTTTTTCCTAACAAAAACAAAATTTGAGGAATATGGAATTTGTATGGAGGGGAGCCCTTATTTTGGGTGGTAGTTCATCTATCATAATATATAAAAATAAAATATAGTAAGTTTGTGTAAGATCGATGATATACAACGATTTTACAAAAGATCAACTGGTAGTAGTATAATATACTATAAATTTAAAATATATGTTTGTATAAGATCGACGATATACAACGATTTTATAGATGGTCAACTGATTCTAGAGTATATCTAGTAGTACTAAATATTGGGAGAAAAAAAACATGTGATTTTGGATGTTCTGTTCAATCAAATTGAAATTACCTATTCACTATTTGAAGTCAAAGTTGTAAAATTTTGACTTTGATTATTGTACAAAAATATGAAAATTAAAGTATGATAACAATGTTTTAAAGGTTGTAACAAAAATCGGGAACACATAAAGAAGACTAATCTACGAGTTTCTTGTAAGGGTTTGCGTGTATTAGCTTTGTATCAAGTGGAACTAGCATCACCTTTTAAAAATAGAATACTATTTTTTTTCCTGGTGAATACATGAGAAATAATATGCAAATAATTAAATGAGATCAAAGTGTAACCTTGAAGACTGAAAAGTAAATGGGTAGCTTCAATCAAATTGGAAATATTACGGAGTATATTTTATTGAAGACTAAATTTCCCAAAAAATTAGAGTAGTAAAAACAATTCAGTAAATCTTACTTAAAATCATCCTAAATTAAGACATCTCACAACCTTCCTATCAGACGGTCCTAACAAAAAATTTGGAAAAATAAATAAATACATTAGAGTTACTATTTCAATGGAGTGTTGGTCTTGACTTATCTGAGATTTGGAATCAATAAAAAAAATTCCAAAAGAAAAAAACTCCAAAAATATATTCCCAATCAACACATGGCTCCAAACAAGCCTTAACAAAGACAAACAAATAGAGGTAACCCATCTTACTCAGTTTTTGTTTCCTTGTGGGGTAAGTTAAAGGAATTTGCATAGAAACTTACAAATAAAAATATGCTTCCAAAAAGTCTATTTGTTTGAACTTTGAATGCAAACACAAAACAACAAATATTAATAGACATACAATTTGGTATTTATCCTACTCTTCATTCAAGACAAAGAGGACAAGGTGGTTAAGGATACCTCCAAAAGTAGATAGTGCATTTATCTTTATGTGTGGACTCTTTTTTTTTTTTTTTTTTTTTTTTTGTCATTTGGCCTACTTTTTTGAATTTTATTCTTAATTTTTGGTTTTTTGGAGTCCTTTTTACATGATTTATGGCATGAAACTTAAATTTATACTTTTTTCACATCTTTTATAGAGAAAGTTATAAGTTTGATATTAACAAATTTCGAACCGGAATTATGACCTGTAAATATCGTTTCTCACTTCTCATATGTTTATCGGATGACTACCTGATACTAAGTATTAATCATTAAGTATAAACATATTCAGTTTGTGATTATGTCATGTATTGTGCATTTAGGACGACAAACATATTAAGTATTACTCATTTAGTATAAACTTAAATTTATACTTTTTTTAAACCTTTTTTTTTCACTTTTTAAAGTTACAAGTTCGGTATTAATAAGTTTATTACGGAGTATTATTTTGTTGTTGTCTTAATCAGTATACTAATAACTTGTGAAAAATCAGATTAAGAATATAGCAAGATTCAAAACAAGTTTCCTACTTAAAAATTATTCAAATGAAAACTCTATATTCAATCATTTTCACTAACATCACCTAGTAAATAATAACCAATTTAACAATAAAAGAAAAATTAGTATAAAATTATATAATGATGTTAGTGGGTGATTAGTGATGTTGTAAGTTTTGGTCTTAATCTAATGTGAAAGTGACTTTAGCTTAATTCGCACATTTCTGCTCTCGTCTTCTTTCGTTTTGTCTTTAACCAAAACCAATAACATAATTTAACCTTTGTTTTGTTTTTCTACAATTAAGACACAAACAATGATAAGTGGTATTCAAGCTAACATTTGACCGTAAATACCCAAAACTGTGATTCATCACAAAATCTTAATTATTAAGAATTGAGATATTTGTTTTATAATTAAAACGAATTTAATATTATCAACATGTATAAATGAAGACAAAATATATAAGTAATATTACTTCATCCGTTCAACCGTTCTCGTTATTTGTTTACTTACTTCATTTAAGGTGTCTCATTTATTTCTAAATAAAATCGAAAAAAAAAAATAAGTTGAGAAAATTAATACCTAGATGTAGGAATATTTATATATTTTTTTTAGATTAGTACTTCCTCCATTCAACTTTTATCACTCCACTTCTCCAATATATGTGAGTAGTATTACATTGAAGTGGGGTGATAAAAGTTGAATGGAGGGAGTATAAAATAAGGTGAATAATAATATAATATCCATGTATATGTATAATAACCTTTTTTATTTAGTTTTATGTCCATATATTAAATAAGGATTTTCGTTAAATTTTCTATAGAGTTAGTACTTTTTTTGGGAATTTGCTAAATTCCGCACACCATTATACTAAATCCTGTTCTTTTTGGCTTAATTTTAGCTCATTTCAGTTCAACTCAGTTCAGTTCAATTCAGTTCGGCTTCATTCAATTCAGCTCATCAGCACAATGCTCTATACAAATTAACTCTTATTTCAGCTCTATTCAGTTCTGCTAAACTCTATTCACTTCAGTTCTGCTCTTTTCAACTGAAAAAAAACCTTCGTAATCTATCCCGATCAATAACTCACTTTATTTTCTTAAAAGCAAATTTCAGACATATAAATAACTATTAACCGAGACAACCAAACCGTATCGCGTACCCCAATCCTTACAAAGTCTATTCCTCAAAAACGCGTAAACTAGTAGTTGGCTTAAAATTCCAAAGTAAAAGTGTGTTAGAAAGTGAGGCAAAAAAAAACATGAAATTTATTAAGTTATAAATAAGTAGTTTCCATAATGTGAGGACGAGCATAAGACACATTTTGGTGCACTACCATTATATACGAGGGTCCATATACTCTATACCATGTGAACTTGTTTTTACTTTGTCCACTCCTTTTTTTTACAGGATTTATACAGCTATTTATTCATTTTTATTTAATTTTTTATAGGCTTTTTTGAGTGGACATTCATAATAATTATTATAATTAATGATATCAAATCTAACAACGCTCCTTCTTTCACCAATTTCAGCTCCTCAACTAAAGTTTACTATAATTGTCAAAAAAAACGGAAGAAAAAAATCGTCCAGAAATAAAGCTGTTTCGGTAGCCAACGTTCATGAATGAGATTAGTGGCGAAGCTAGGATTTGACATTAGATAGGTGAGGAAATTTCAATGGGGCGAATTGCTAATGTAGAGTAAGTTACGAAAAAATCAAAAATTTGAATTAGAAGTTTTGGTATTTTTTTCTAAACAGGAGTGACTGTCCCTGCTAGCCCCCGTCTGACTATGCTACCGGATAGAGTTGTGACTTGTGATTAAACATGTATCTAAACTTGACCGATATTTGACTTGAGAGTCTTAAAAAGAATTATTGAGTATAACAAAACGTTAAACTTCATCTGTTCCAATGAGTTGTATACTTTTGCTTTATACACGTACATCAATGCACGTTTTTTTTTTGCTCATATCTTCAGCTGCACATTATTAAAAATTATAAAAATTTGATATTTATAACGTACTCGATAAGACAATTTCAAAAAGATCCCACATGACTATTTTTATGTTTTATATTAGAAGTTATAAAGAAGATTCTTCACTTATGAATAGTGCCTAAAAAATAAATGCATACAACTCATTGGAACGGAGGAAGTAGCAACTTATAAAACCGTTTTATAAGAGAACTTGAACGATAATCCATTGGTTTTGAGCTATGTTTTGCATGCAAGCTTTGAAATCTCTAGGGTTATATGGAGTAGTATTATCCACGTGAGTTTCAGCTGTTAATGCACAGCTTCATCGTGCCATGCACGTGAAATTGGACTTCTCGGTGTGTGGTCGAACTTCAAACGTATAGAAGAGAAGATACGATTATAATAGTTTCGAAAATAATATCAATAAATAAATTTAATCAATAAGACGGAATTTCTGTTAATATTTATTAGACTATCAGATTCAAAACAATTTCTTTATAATTAACACTGATAATACTCCGTAGAATATTAATCTTATTCATTCTCCTTCAAAAATACGAGTTATTAATGAGACACTTCTAAACTACTCGTATTTCATAAGAGGGTCTTTCGAGCAACTTACTTATACCTAAGTTAGCTGGTGTGAGTGTGTAACTGACAAAGGCACTCATCCATCTCTTAAGAAAGTGATCCGAGTTTTAGCCTTTGTTCTTGTGAAAAAAAAAAAAAAAAAAAAAAAAACTTGAAATAAGTCTTTCAATGAACTCATTCTTCATCTCCTAAAATGAGAATGCTCGATCTGCAAAATAGAAGATACACGTCGTCAAGACAAAAAAAAAAAAATGTGCAAGACAAAACGAGATTAAATATATACGGAGTATAAGTTAACTTGCTTTTTTCTTTCTACATTACGAAAAGAAAAAGGCCATCGATTATTATCCCGGTCACATAAACAAAAATTCCAATTTTCATTATAAAAAAAATCCACTTTGATTTCATACAAACGATAAAGGAAAAAATCGGGTTTGTATCTACTGTCCTATTTTCGTGTCTCATCTTGTGTACTATCTTTATTTTTTGACACATCATCCCCTTAATATAATCTTCATACAAAACGGGACCGAGGATCCGCATTCGAAAAAATCTAGTCCATGAAATCTATGGGCAATGACAGCTTCAGTCTTCTAAATGCCAGTAAGATCGTTAGTAGCAAACAAAACCTGATAATTTTTTCTTAAACATTAAAACTTCATTGACTGTTCAACTGCAAATCTGTAAAAACACTGCAATAAAAACATGAATGCAAAACAGACAGTACATCACAATACTTAACACAATATGACCATAATATAATGTCTTTGATTATCATATGAATATAATACCATGGTTTTTCATAAAACCATGTTCACCACCTTGTAGTTACGGTTTAAACTAATAAACTCGGTGGAGGAGCTTAGTTATGTCAGGAGAGGACCGACCCATCAACAACACGGCAAGTAAAACATCACTATGTAATTGCACTTGGACAAAATTTCGATATCACAAAATTTCACGAGTTTTCCAATGACCAATGTAAATATGTCAAATTTCCCGAAACTAACAACGCATAACTAATAAACAAAAGTACTCAAGGAGCTATTTCATTTAAAGAAAAGCCTATTTTCCAATGTAAATATGTCAAATTTCCCAGAACTAACAACAATGCATAACTAAAAAAAAAAAAAGTACACGAGGAGCAATTTCATTTACGGAAAAGCCTCTTGGCTGATATCTTCCTTGAAATCTACATTAAGGGTGTGTTTGGATTGACTGATTTGGAGAGAAAAGAAAGGAAGGGAGAGTAAGGGATTTAAAATCCCTTATTTGGATAGTAAATGAGGGTGGAGGGAAATGGAGGGGGAGAGATTTGGAGGGATCCAATTTCCCTCCTCCAAGGCTAATCAAAATCTCTTCACAATGGAAAAGTGGAGGAAAAGGGAGGGGAGGGGAAAGGAGGGAAGGGAAAGGGAGAGAAGGGAAGGGAGGGGGAATGAGGTGTGGTTGTTTGGATACAATTTCCCTCCAAATCTTGCCCATTGTGAAGAGATTTTGATTAGCCTTGGAGGAGGGAAATTGGATCCCTCCAAATCTCTCCCCCTCCATTTCCCTCCACCCTCATTTGCTATCCAAACAAAGGATTTTAAATCCGCTACTCTTCCTCCCTTTCTTTTCCCTCCAAATTCCTCAATCCAAACACACCCTAAAAAAAGACAACGATCCTAGAGTATGTAACCTACAACATAACACAAATGAAGATGAAGCAAGAGAACAAAATATCTTGTAGAGTAATACTATTTCCCCAGCCATATATCGGTCATTTAACCCCCAATGCTCAATCTTGGAAATGCCCTAGATTCAATAGGGTTCTCTATCACTATAATTCAAACACGGTTTAACGCTCTTAACCCTACAGAACACCCAAACTTTGAATTTTACTACATTGAAGATCCCATGTCAAAAGACGCAGCTCCCTGGTCAACACGTTCTTTAAAAACGATAGCATTATTAAATAAGACTTGTTCGGGGGTATTTCGGGATTGTTTGTCACGGATATTAGAGGATGCTTCCGTAAACAAGAAAGCGGTTGCTTGCCTTATTGCAGTCCCTTTGTGGGAGTTTGTAGGGAGTATTGCTGATGAATTCAATTTACTGAGGCTTGGCTTACGAACTGGTGGCTTGTTGGCTGTTATTCTTTATGACTCTTATCACTTCTTCGCGAGAAAGGCTACTTTCAAGGTATTACGCTATTAATTAACAAACAAGCATCTTTACCGCAGAATGTCATTCATGACACGGAAAAAAAATGCTCATTTTCTTCAGTTAGTGTATGATTAGTTTCACCCCTCCCATTTTGACAATTACGGAATACTTTATATTTGGACACCAAAAAACGGTTCTCACAATGCATTAACATTTCACCACATCAAAGATAGTTGTTTATGGTTCTCCTTTTGCGGTTCTCTACCAGAATCTGAACAAGAAGCAGCAGTGGCAGAGGTTCCACCCCTGAAAGTGAAAGACCTTCAATCAGAAGAATATCACGAGCGGATAGCTATAATGGCAAAAGAAACCAGAAGCTACTCTCAGGGAATTATCTGCAACTCATTCAAGGAACTTGAAGGATCTATACTTGAAAGAGTTCGTACAAATCTTCGTTCTATTCCAATCTTTCCAATAGGTCCACTACACAAATACACTCCAACTACTTTGGCTAGTATCATTACTCCAGACCAGACTTCAATAACTTGGCTTAATAAACAAGCAACCAATTCTGTACTTTATGTGAGTTTCGGAACTCTTGCAGCAATTAGCAAGGAACAGTTTTTAGAGGTGGCATGGGGAATAGCCAATAGCGAGCAACCATTCTTGTGAGCAGTCCGGCCTAGGTTGATAGATGGGTTTGGCACAGACGATGCTTTATTTTCAGACGATTTCCTTAAGACTGTTAATGAAAGGAGTCATATTGTTGCGTGGGCCCCTCAAAAAGAGGTATTAGCCTATCCGGCTGTAGGCGGGTTTTGGACTCACTGTGGGTGGAATTCAACCATTGAGAGTATTTGTGAAGGAGTGCCTATGATTTGCCTTCCATTCTTTGGCGATCGAAAGATGAATGCTAGACACTTAAGTGATGTTTTAAAGATTGCATTGCAGCTGGAGAAAGGACTAAACAGGGAAGATATAGAAAAGACGATCAGACGACTGATGGTTGAAAAGGAAGGTGACAATATGAGGAAAAGAGCAGAAGCTTTGAAATTGAAAGCAGAACAATGTATCACGGAAGGAGGGTCTTCAGATGAATCATTGGATCGACTTACTAGTCACATTTTATCATTTTGTGGAATTGAGAAGATGGTAGTCCAAAATCAGCTCAAGCAGTGATACAAATGACAGAATCACTTAAGAAAGGGGCTCTTAGTTCTAGCCAAATCGTATATACGAGTACTATACTCCGTAATACACTACCCAAATGTTAGAGACACCTCTAAGATGTATAAGCAAAAAAAATCAATACACCACCACCAACAACAACAACATTAGAGCCTTAATCCCAAAATGATTTGGGGTCGGCTGACATGAATCATCCTTTAGAACCGTCCATGGATGAACGCACACCTCAAAAATGCGAAAAGAATAGAAAAGAAAAAGTGAAAAAACAAACAAAAGGGGAGTGAAATATAATATAAAAGCCAGGTAAACTTATAGGTTTTAAAATCTTATAGGTTTTAAAATCGAAGTCCGGATTTCATTTATAAAAACTTAGAATTTAAATCGAGAATAAAGATTAAAACGATTTTGAAAACGGAAGTAAAACTTAAGGGTCCGGAATACCTTAAAAGTGAACCAAGTATTAATATATAAGAAAGTTGTTGGTAAAAAGGTGTAATAGATCCGAAAAGAACAAATAAATTTTAAAAATTAAATAAAAACATTAAATATTTCAAATAACGTCAAATACTAAAAATCCACATGTATCATTGCCCTCCATTGTGCCCTCTCCATCATCATTCCCCCATCAAGCCCGAGAAATCTCATATCGTGCTGTATCAGCCAACAGCCATGTCTGTTTTGGTCTTCCTCTACCCCTAGCAACCTTTTATGTTCCCTAGTCTGTTTTGGTCTCCCTCTACCCCTAGCAACCTTTAGGTCTCCTTCTCACATGACCAAACCATCTTAGTCGATTTTCCATCATCTTGTCCTCTATTGGCGCCACTTTCACCTTTTCCCTAATCACCTCATTCCTTAATCGATCTTTCCTTGTATGGCCGCACATCCACCTCAACATACGCATCTCCGCCACACTCATCTTTTGAATGCGACAATGTTTCACGGCCTAACACTGGAGCCGTAAAGTAAGGCAGGCCTAATCGCCGTGCGATAAAATTCACTTTAATCCTTGGGGCATATCTTTATCGCATAAAAACCCTCTAGCACTTTTCCATTTCAACCATCCCGCTTTAATTCTGTGAGCCACATCTCTGTCTAACTCCCCATCTTTTTGAATAAATAAAATCTACATCCTTTGCTTCTGAACATTGGTCCTTAGAAACTAAAACCTTTCTCCATATTTGGCATGCATTTAATAGGTAAAATCTACATCTCATCAAGGGTGCTAGTGAAAGACATTCTTATTGACACCAACTACTACAAGCAGGTAAACACCAAATCACATGTGGCTTACATGAATTTATTCCTTCCTCATCTAAACTTCCACAAAAGGTAAAAGTGTGATTAACTAATGCCTTAGGGTACTTCGACCCTTCATTTCGGTTTATTGCTTGTTTGTCAGAGTCTAACATTCAACACTACATGACATTTCAATACATCAATAGAGGAAGGAGAGCGAAAGAGGAGGTGTGCGTAGTGCGGTCGTTTACCATGTAAGTAGTCGTAAGTATCCTAAGAGACGGTCTTACACTACGTCAACATAAAACAAATTCACAGCTGATGGAAACAAGGTCACTAAAAGCTGAAAATGGTCACTGTTGATACGAAATGGTTCACTAAAAAGGGTCATAAGAAACAATAATGGTCAATGGTTACTAGCTTAAAGGTCCATATCCATAGTGCTCTTACTACAAACATATATGGGCTCACTTCACTGTCTAAGTAAACTGGTTTTACAGTAAAGGCAACTGAATAGTTTAGGAAATTAACCCAAACGGGGAAACTGGAAGGTTTAGAATAAGAGGGGTAACAAATAGGAGTCCAAAAGGCCCACAACATCCAGATTTTTTATTAAAAAAAAAGATATTTTGCTAATTACTCTCACAGGATCAAAATATATATTATTTTATTAAAAAAAACTAGGAACGCCTAGAAGATTTCCACATCTCTATTACTCAGGAAACAAGATTTTGACTACAACTAGGTTTTTGTCTTTTTGAAGACAGATTCATAATTCTTCAAGCTAGGTTTCACTATAAATAGCCTCCTACCCCCTCCATTCATTCATTCATTCATACCCTACTTCCTCCATTCATTCATTCAGTCATTCAATCCTTCCTTCTTTCAAAGAAATACTACCATGGCTCGCACCAAACAAACCGCCCTCAAATCAACCATGATGAAGGCCCCTAAGAAGCTGGCCTACAAGGTAACACGTAAGTCGGTCCCCAACATAGGTGGAGTGAAGAAGCCCCATCGATACAGACCTGGTACTGTTGCACTCCGTGAAATTCGAAAGTATCAAAAGAGTACTGAGCTGTTGATCAGGAAACTCCCCTTCCAAAGGCTTGTTCGTGAAGTTGCTCAAAACTTCAAGTCTGATCTTCGCTTCCAAACCCATGCCGTCTTAGCCCTTCAAGAAGCTGCTGAGGCTTTCCTTGTTGGTTTGTTCGAGGACACCAACCTTTGTGCCATTCATGCTAAGCGCGTAACAATTATGCCAAAGAATATCCAGTTGGCAAGGAGGATCAGGTGTGAACGTGCTTAAGCATGAAGTCTAGGTTCAGTTTGTTATATGATATATTATCTACTCTATAAATAAGCCGTTGAAGGCATATTAGGTTAACTGTTGAGTCTGATAGACAGACATCAAACAGGCTTATGCTTCTAAACTATCAACGCCTGTAGGCGTTTTTTAATTTGTTTTATTATTTGAGCAATGAATGAAATTGGTATTTGGAGTACATATAGCAGAAAAGGTAACCTCATCAAACATCATTACAGCTGATTTTTTATCTCATCGTAACTTTCAGTTTGTTTATGTACTTTTTCAAACAAGTATTATCACAAGTTTTCAGAATAGCATTGTAGGAACAAATCATAATGGTCGATTCAGTATTCTTAAAGGTATCGTATCATCCAAAATCAGGACAGGTAACAACACAAAAGGCATAAAGCCTATGTAGAAAATAGTTGCAAGGAAGAAAACAGATCAGTTTGCAAATAGATTCCCATGATCCCAAACCCTAGTCCCAAAATAGTGAAATAGTAATACAGAAAAGGTGAATTCAACATCACTTTAATCATAGACACCGGTTCACCGAAGTTTAAAACTGTTTTCCCATAGCTAAATCTCTACATAAGTAATTTTTGAAGTAAAAAAAACGACTACGGGAGACAAGCGGCTATAAACAACTATGAGAGAAAAGTGACCACACTTCAATACATCAAGCGTGATTTTGATTCACAAAATAGCCACGGCAAGTCGGCAACACATTCGACAATTCAACATACCAATTTAGAAAAGTTTAATATTTACCTTGATAGACGTATGTATGCTTGTTGCCAAGGCAAAATAGCTCCTCTAGTGTAGATAATATCAAGATTTGTAGTCACCACCATATCCTCCCAACTGAGCAAGACAAACGGCGATCTTCGAGCCAATAATGGCATTATTCTTCACAAGAGCAATGTCTATAAATAGGTGAAGGGAAGTACACAGACTGAGAATTACGCACGGGTTAGAGACTCAAATAAAAAGCTGCACAATAGAACACGAATTGACAGATTCAGCTCTGAAAAAGTTGCATCATTTTTTTTTTGAAATGTACTACGGGGTACTTTATTAAAGGCAGTAGTAAAAACATTTTTAAAATTTGATCAGGATTTTTAGAAAGAAAAAATCAACTGAAGTCTGAAGAGAAGTTGAAATAGATTAACATGATACAAGGTTAGTGCACTGACACTTAAATGCAACTATAAGTCATCCTACCTGATAAATTAAAGTGATTTAATATTATTCAAGACTTCCGAAGACAGCATCGATATTGTGATTGCAACTCCCCTTACACTAAAAAATAGGGACCCTTGAGATTATAAACTGAAAAAAAAAAAAAAAAAAAAATTGGACAAGGGAAAACAGGGAGAAGAAATGAGAAGGTTGCAACTTTTTAAAGTGTCATAGGATACTAGAAGCTAACGAAGCTCCTCCAGTTAATTCATTCACTCTCGAAAGTAAGAAAGGGGTTTCAGCACTGCCTGTTATATGCTTCTCCCTGTAAGACACAAAAATAAAACAATAAGCATGGTGGCTGCAAGCTTTATTTATAACCAGCAATATTTACTTATTGCCAAAATGGGTAATTACCTTGCTTCCTTTAAAGCTCGCTGGATTGCAGACTCGACAAAAGTTCCAGAGGCAGAGTGTTCTTTAGGGATGGGAACTGCAATGAGTATGCCAGTTCCAAGCTTAAGCTTCATGTTGGCTTCTGTAAAAATATAACAAAGACCGATTACAATACCAACATTTTCATGATCCAGTATGCGGATGTAAGAATTACCTAAGAATTGCAAAAATAATGGGTTGTTCATTGACACGAATACAAAATTAGGAATTACCTAGGAATTCAAATTCCACTAAAATAGAGGAAGTTGTTTACCTAGGCCCTACGTAAGCATGTATTCTTGTAGGAATTTAAATTTTTGTGTTCAACTTCAACCAAACAATTTTTTTCAATTCATAGTAAATAGAAAATTAATTCTCCATATTTCCAATGGAGCCAAAGACTCATTACCCTTTGGTTCTGGATTATGGAGTAAAGCAAAATGGCTTACTAAAGTGGCTGCGCTTCTTTCTCTTGTGAAGTAGCAGTCCTTCGATGCAGTTCTCGACGCAATTTTCATCTTGGGTCATTCAGAAACAGCCTCTTTGTGTTTCTAACACAAGGGTAAGGATGCGTACATCCGACCCCCCCTTACCCCGCAATTTGCGGGAGCCATTGAGGCACTGGGGTAATGTTGGTGTTGTCATAGTAAATAGAAAATTACTTCACATATGAAAAACCACTTCCTAGGCATTGAACATTTTCAATTTTTCATATTAAACCAAATGAACTAATGAAGTCTAATTTGCCAAGCACCTATTAACCGAGCAGCATCTTGTGGGGAGTCAAGGCGACAAGGAACCTGCAAATCAACGGAACAATCAAAGAAGAACTATCCATATTTCACATAAAAAAAGAGCCAAAATGAATTACTAGCCGTCTTTCCCTCCTTCCGACCCCCCGGATTATACATATTGTACCAATGTGGTGCAAGATTTTCAATTACCAGACAAACATGATTTTGAACAGCTTATTTGACGAATAAAATCAGAAGTTTATGCAATATCTTTATCATCGAAGATACTTCAGTCACACATATAAGCTTAACTCGAGTAAACACGTCAACATTACCACAGTGCCTCAATGGAACACATGTGGTAGGGTAAGATGGGGTCATATGTACACATCCTACCCACAAAGGTTGATCCTAGATTCCTAGATGATCCGTGATGAAAAATGCATCTTAAAAAAATGCATCGACACTTCAATACTTCACGATACAAAAGGCGTTGAGAGTGTACTTGGTCATTTTACTTTATAACATCATATTCCAAAGCCAAGAAGAAAATGAAAACAGCTAGAAATTCATAAATGTAGCTATATATTGATGCCCGGTCTTTCCTAGGATGAACCAAAAGAAAGATCCTTCATGTTGCTAGCAGATCTTTAATACAAGGACATCAGAGAGTACCTTACAACCGCTTGTTTCAGTAAAGAAGGCAGGAAACTCATTAGTCCTATATCCAGCAACACACACTCCCTGAGTCTCCTGCAGTAAACAGTAAAAGGATACAGATTAAATGTGGAGACTGTTATTAATGAAATAACATGCAAAATACTTCATGCATCCAATACCAGATACTCAAGTGTTCTGGGTATGTCGAGTATTGATTTAGCACCAGCAGATACGACTGCAACAGGAGTCTTCCCTAGCTCGATTAGATCAGAAGACACATCCATAGCTGCAAGAAAATGCCAAACCAACAAATTATAAACAAGAGGGATATTATTTACTATTAACAGACCAATACATTCTGCTCAATGCTCATAGACGCTGGAGTGTTATGATGAAAGACCAACAATATCATTCCTCACTAGTATCGACATGTGGACCCAGCCATAGCACCAATGCACCATTAAAATAGCTATATGCTCATTCTGTTCATAAGCCTGATGTCATCCATGTAGATGCATATGAAGGGATAGCATGTGAACAGGAGATCTCATCATCTTGCTGTAGTAAGCCTACAAGTCTATATTTGAGGAGTTTTAAACGTGAATACCATTATATGCAAAAGAAGGAGCCTCTTCAAAACTAGAAACTTGTGAGTTGATTTATAATCAGAAGATGAGTGGGTTGCGCCGTTGCGGTTCCCATCACACGCAACTAAACTCAATTCATTTTATGAAATTCACACACTATTTGATATTGGCATCGCTCAATTTTACATATCTTATGTTAAAGTCTCAGTGCTCGTAGGATTGTATACGATGACAACCGAGGGTAATAGAATATGAACTGTTGAAGACAACTTGACACCGAAATACTTCTCAGAAAAAGGAACGGATACATCACATCGTTAGAAAAAGTCAAATTACTTTGTTCACCATGCCTGTGTACTCCTCCGATTCCTCCAGTCACAAAGACTGAAATGCCAACCTGAAATGTCACTGATAATAGTTAACCAATAGCTTGAAGATGAGACTTGGCATAGACATCCATAACATCAATGAGCTGTGGGGATCTTCAAGGCCATACCATTGAAGCAAAAAACATTGTCGCTGAAACAGTTGTAGCACCATTGGCTCCTGCAGCAACCTGGAGAAATTGTGAGAGATTAAAATTGGCTTTGAACAAAGTACAAAACTAGAACCACATAATGAATACAGCCACTTTTTAAAATATGTTCTCAAAACGTCCAAGAATTGGTAACTGTCCAAGCATTAGTAAGTCCCCTTCAGAAACAATTGTAGTCATGTGCTTCATGCAGCTTCTCAAAAAGAGAATAATTTAATAAATTGAAGGCTATTCTGAACACCCTTAATCCCAGAATGATGAAGGCAGGAGAAAGTTTGAAAGAATACAACCTAAATGAAACAATCAGTTAAAAAACATCAGGGAGTCGGATGTTTGCAGCCTTAGTATTCAGTCGGTGTAGAAAACACAGGGAAACTGTTTCCGAATAACCCATAAAGAATATTGCATTGATCGCATTACCCAGCTCCTACTTCACAAAATAAGAATCACAAATAAAACAGACAGTACAATATAAATTTGTAGATTCTAACACAAATAGGAGTTGCCCTCTACATGTGTAGCATCTCCATTCTAAAACATGAATGTCCTTACTGTATAGAAATCTAATACATGTATTGTTGGATCTGACGGCATCCACCAATCGCAGCTCTAGCATTGGGAATTTCATGGACAACTCAAAATATTATCAAGTTCACACCTAAGTTGGACATAAAATTAAATGTGTCACCTATAAATTACCCTGATGGATGTGATTTTGAAAAGCTGTCCACAATTAAACGCTTGATCTCGTGTGTAGGTGGTTGTCCATACCTTACTGCTTGGGCCTAACAAATCAAGACAAGCAGATAAACTATTTCCATTTTTCCAGCATATCCACACGAAGAGTTTTTAAAATGGAAGTAGTAATACTACTAATATGCTTTCATGGGCCATTGGTTGCCGGGTGACTAACTTGTGTCATTATGTGCAGACTATCACGTAATTATGTTATACCCTTAGAGTTCCTTTGTGCGAAGGTAATGTGATTGCAAATACCCACATCCTTCCAAGAAATTTATTATCAACAAATAGTAGTGATAGAAATGCTTTCTCTCTTACCTTTAAAAAAAAAAAAAAAAAAAAAAAAAAGTTAATGCTTTCTTTGCTTTCCCAGTCTTGCTTGATAAGGTCAAACTCACCGACGACCTCCTCAACCCCCACCCTCTTGTTTGCTTTCCCAGCCTTCTCTTCTTTCTTCCCTTATATCATCATTTCTTCTTTCCTTCCATCACCTCACCACGATCCTCAACTACTCGACCTCCTCCACCTCCTTCCTCTTTTAACCTCCCCTGATCTACCTTCCAAACTCCCCTCACAAACTTGTTTATGTGAGGATGGTCGATTGATGGGGTTAAGTAGTCGTCTAAGATCAGCTGCGTCAAGTGGTGGAGGATGGCGATGGGATTGAGTAGTGGAGGCTGGTAATGTGTCAAGTTTCAAGGTGTTGGTATTGCATGGCATTAAATCAAGGCCCTGACATCAAACGTGACAATTTTGTTTAGGCTTTAAGTTTAAGATTACCAATTTACCATCACCACATTTTAAGACAATATAGGCTGTATTAAGCATTAGCTACGTACTAGCTCCTCCCCTTTTTTTTCGAGTAAATGAAGACCGTCCTAAGAAATCGTATCGAGTGAGTGAAGGCGGGTGGGGATTCCAGTGGTGTGGTATGGTAGTGTTAAGTAGTGGAGGTTAGTTGTCGGGTATTAGGTGGTGTTGGCTGTGGTGGAGAAAGAGAGTTAGGTGTGTGCGTAGTGTGGTCACTGCAGTGAAGGAAAGGAGAGCAATGAGGGGATGTGCGTACTGTGGTCGTTTACCATGAAAGTAGTCGGAAGTCTCTAAAGAGACGGTCTTACACTACATCAACTTGAAACCAATTCACAGCTGATGTAAACGGTTCACTAAAAGCTGAAAATGGTCATTGTTGATATAAAATGGTTGATATAAAATGGTTCACTAAATAAAAAGGAAGAAACAACAATGGTCAATGGTTACTAGCTTAAAGGTCCATAGTGTTCTTACTAGTGTTACTACAAATATATATGGGCTCACTTCACTGTCTATGTAAACTGGTTTTACAGTCAAGGCAACTGACAAGTTTCATAGGATCAACCCAAAGGGAGAAACTGGAAGGTTCAGAATTGAGAGGCCCACGAGTCTACAACATCCCTTCTTACTGAAGGGAAAAAAAAAAGATATTTTGCTAATTACTCTCACAGGAAATATATAGAATATTTTATTAAAATAACCAGGAACATCTAGAAGATTTCCATATCTCTATTACTCAGGAAACAAGATTTTGACTACAATTAGGTTTTTGAAGACAGATTCATAAATTCTTCAAGCTAGGTTTCACTATAAATAGCCTCCTACCCCCTCCATTCATTCATTCATTCATACCCTACTTCATTCATTCATTCAGTCATTCAATCCTTCCTTCTTTCAAAGAAATACTACCATGGCTCGCACCAAACAAACCGCCCGCAAATCAACCATGATGAAGGTCCCTAAGAAGCTGGCCTACAAGGTAACACGTAAGTCGGTCCCCAGCATAGGTGGAGTGAAGAAGCCCCATCGATACAGACCTGGTACTGTTGCACTCCGTGAAATTCGAAAGTATCAAAAGAGTACTGAGCTGTTGATCAGGAAACTCCCCTTCCAAAGGCTTGTTCGTGAAGTTGCTCAAAACTTCAAGTCTGATCTTCGCTTCCAAACCCATGCCGTCTTAGCCCTTCAAGAAGCTGCTGAGGCTTTCCTTGTTGGTTTGTTCGAGGACACCAACCTTTGTGCCATTCATGCTAAGCGCGTAACAATTATGCCAAAGGATATCCAGC